>NC_085868.1:23007275-23104775 GCF_034702125.1 Engraulis encrasicolus
ATTTTTCACACACATCAACTGGTAGGTATGTTGTAGAAGACCCATAGGGCTCTGATCAGAAGAAAAAAAACTATGAAACTCGCAATCGTATATGTGTCAGAGTTTTATAGTTTTCCGGGTTTTTTTTTTAACTTGATTTAGTGCAGCGGTTCTCAAACTTTTTCCATCATTCCCCCCTTCAGAGGGTCTGAATGCTTCCGAGCCCCCCCTAAGCAACAGCAGTGCTCGGGCAGACTGATTTTGCAATCGCTGCGCAGAATCAAAGGAAAGGTGATTGGTAAGATTAAACAAAGAGGGGCTGAAGTCGAATGCAGATGTGTGTTCATTTCTATGCTATTCAAATTCATTAATAATATAATGTTGGTGAGGGCTTTAAACTTATTCACTTATTGGCGAGACGGGAAATAATTTCCTTGGGAGACAAAAAATCCAAAATCAGATGTCACACGCCCCCCCTGAGATGCCTCCGCGCCCCCCCAGGGGGGCTTACGCCCCACTTTGAGAAACTCTGATTTAGTGAAAGACAAGCAGATCAATAGATGTATCCAATCATGTTGGACGCTCATAGACCTGATGAAATAGCTACATTTTGGGGGGCGCTGTGGCCCCCCACATTTGGGCTTGCATGCCCACCCACGGGCACCCCGGTTCGAGTCTGGCCGGGGTCATTTCCGGATCCTCCTCTGTCTCTCTGTCCCATTCGCTTCCTGTCACCATCTTTGACTGTCCTGTCAAATAAAAATTGCTACATTTTGTCACAGTAGTCACAGTATATGTTGACATAGTAGCCGATGTTTCTTTTGGTGAAATTCAGCTTCCCAATGTTGATGGCATCTGTGCAGCCCCAAACCATGTCAGTCCCACGACCATGCTTGATTGTAAGCATGGGGCACCAAAGGCTTCTCACCAAAAGACACATGCACGTCAACATGTACTGTGACTATTGAGGCAGATCCTCTCTACGGGATTTTAACACAGGGTTGTGCTCACTTTTGTGGGTACATTTTGAGACATTAGTGGCTGTATTATGAATTATTTTGAGAGGGAAAAAAATTGAAATGGTTATATAAGTTGCACACTGGCAACTTTTTATTGTGTCAAAGTTCAATAAAGACGCTTTTGCACACCTCTGTAGTTGGGCAGGTGCGTAGGATGTTATCCCAGCCGGGTTGTCAGTCAAGTGAAAAGAAATCCCGCACACTGTCCATTCCACCAACAAACTTTAATATAACGTTTCGGTCATCCGACCTTCTTCAGGTCACCTTTACCTGAAGAAGGTCGGATGACCGAAACGTTGTATTAAAGTTTATTGTGTCAAAGTAAATTTTTTGTAATGTTGTCCCATGAAAATATATAATTACAAATCTTCAGATATGTGAGGTGTGTACTCGCATAGTGACACACTTCATGGATTGTCCCATGTTGAAGTCAGTCTGTGTTGATTTATGTGAAAGGTTCTTCAAATTAGAAATGGCTCATTAATAGGGCTGGGTTCAAAAGATCGAATTGCGATCCAATATCGATTCACGCTCAAAAAATGTGATATCGATTCACAACTTTGTGGATCGATCTTTTGCAGATGATTATAGGTGCTATTTTCTCAAGTCAAGTCAAGTCAAGTCAAGTAGGTTTTATTGTCAATTTCTTTACATGCACTGGTCATACAAAGAATTTGAAATTACATTTCTTGCTTTCCCATACAGACATAGACTAATCTAGGTAAGGACATAGACAGTATAGACATAGACAGTACTTATACATGGACTTAAGACAGTATGGACATAGACAGTGCTCATACAGACATTTAAAGTGCAAGACTGGACAACAGAAGACTTGTAGAGGACATACATTAAGAGGTAATTGTTGTGCTTTTGTGCTTTTCCTAAAAAGTCCTTTATAGCGTTCTGACATAGTAATAGTAGCATTTTTAAGAAAAATAAATATTAAAAAGGTCTGTCAAGTACACCAGCAGCAGTGTGTGTGTGTGTGTGTGTGTGTGTGTGTGTGTGTGTGTGTGTGTGTGTGTGTGTGTGTGTGGTGTGTGTGTGTGTGTGTGTGTGTGTGTGTGTGTGTGTGTGTGTGTGTGTGTGTGTGTGTGTGTGTGTGTGTCAGTGTGTGTATGTTTGGGTTTAGTGCAGAAAGTGCAGTGTGCTGTGTGTGTGTGTGTGTGTGTGTGTGTGTGTGTGTGTGTGTGTGTGTGTGTGTGTGTGTGTGTGTGTGTGTGTGTGTGTGTGTGTGTGTGTGTGTGTGTGTGTGTGTGTGAGTGTGTGTGTGTGCGCATGTTTTGAGTTAGTGCAGGTTGAAAGTTCAGTCACAAATATAGTAGTGCAGGTGGAATGTTCAGTCGCAGATATGGTGGTGGGGGATGAGGGGGGGGGGTTGTCAGTGGCCTTGCTGGCTAGAGGCTGACAGTGGAGGGAGAGTGGGTTGAGTGTTCAGTATCTTGATCGCTTGGTGCATTGTGCTGCTCGCCAGCCTGGTGGTACGGGAACGGAGGCGCCTGTACCTCTTTCCAGAGGGCAGGAGGCTGAACAGTTTGTGTGCAGGGTGGCTTGTGTCTTTGATGATCATCAGTGCTTTCCGGGTGAGGCGTGTGGTGTAAATGTCCTGCAGGGAGGGGAGTGGTACTCCAATGATCTTCTTCGCTGTGTTCACAACACGCTGGAGTGTCTTCCTCTTTTTCTCCGTGCAGCTTCCTCCCCACACTGTGATGCACAACCACATCCTTTAGCTCTCCTCCACATTCATTTAGGCTACATGCACAAATACACATGGCCTGTTCAAGTAAATGGTGCCACTCTTTTCCCACCTTTCTCTCTCATACCAAGTTTTTCATGTTTGTGTGGGCATCAAATGCTGAGATATTTATGTTTTTAGAGCTGGTCTTAGAATTCTAAGCATAAATGGGTTAAAGTAACAACCCAGCAATACAGAAGATTGATATCAAATCGAATCGGATCGCATCGGATCGGATCGTGGATCGAATTGGATCGTGACCCTCTGGATCGGAATCAAATCGATCCAGGAAATTTGGATCGATTCCCAGCCCTACTCATTGAACATACACCGTGACCATGGGTTGACAAACACATAGACAGACAGAGTAAATGCAATGCAATACCCTGCTTAACCACTTCTGAGGGGTCAGATAATCACTATGGGCTATGTCTTAAAGGTTCAGTGCGTATAAACTTACCAGCCCTGAGAAGTGACAACTCAATACCCATTGCTGTTATCACTGACAGTTAAAAAATGGAAATTCCCAAGCATTTATGCTTGCACAGTAGGCCTATGACGTTAAAGATGGTGCGTGAATATGGATTGTTGACCACCATATGTGTACACACAAATGTAAAATTAGCAGCCAAACGAACTACTTGACATTAATAATTGTGAAATTGTTACCAGAGCTGTACTATGTGGTTATGAAAGGCAGCCACACACGTTTGTGATACTGAACACCTAGCAATGTTACACGCTGCACCTTTAAGTGGTTAGTTCACCCAGGTGGCCCAGTTCCAACTCCCCTTCCGCCTTTGTGATCTCCATTAGCTTGATCAGCTTACGGACATTAACATAATAGGACTTACCTCAGACGCGCACAGGCAACCGACCCATTGTTATGACGCTACCTGGCAGGTCACAGTGTGTGTGAGGCTTGCGCACCAAAACAACACATAAACACACTAAACGTAGACAGTATGTTATGCTAAGCTTAGACAGTATGCTAAGTTGTTGTCTTTTGGTCAACTGACGGTAAGAACTCAAAGCACATGCTGCATGTAAGGACAATACACACCAACGCACTAAATTAAGACAGTATATATGCTAACTTCACTAAGTTTGCTATATTGTTGTTGTCTTTTGGTCAACTGATGGTAAGAACTCACAGCCCATTCTGCGTGTAAAGACCAACTGACAGAGATATCACAATGGTGACATACTGGCGTAGGCCACCACTTAACAGCACAAACAGGGTCGCTTCAGAACGTGCTGAAGAAGGTTCTGCACTGCTATGTGTGGGTGTCTGCCCTGTCTACAATTTTCACTTTAAAACAGCCAAGTTTTTTAAAATAATTAATAAAAAGTTTAATAATAAAAAAGTTCCTTGGACTCCCTCCCTTTTGACAGATTTGGCTGAGCCCTAGGGCACAGTTATTTGAAAGGGCACCTCATCCCCTTTCTCCCTGGGCCGAGGACAACTGACCTGTTTATCCCCCCTGTCAGCTTCGCTGAGCACAAACACATACCAAGAGAGTAAGCCTATGTTGTGTTCTTGTCTCTCAACCAAGTGACAGTGCACACTTGCGGGTCACACACAACACTTTCACACACAAAAGTAAGAGCGTGTTATCACTTGACTGATTGACAGTGGTAACTGACTGGGAGTGGTGCCAACAGCAGTTCATGAAAGCATGTAGGCATCAACTGGCCACTCTATTGTACAATCTGCTGAGCTGTGGGAAACTGACTGGGTGAAACAGGCCAAACAACAATCACCCTAAAAGCAGCAATGGGCCACCTAGATTCAGCAGCTGTAGTCTGCTACCATAACATGTACTGTGTCCCAAAATGTCCCAAGATTTCACATGGGCAGCAGTCATATATTGTTAAAAATCCTAAACACATCTGTTCAATGAATAACAACAAAAATTGAAGTTGAGAAATAGTCTTATTGGCAAAAAGAGAGCAGATGTACAGTATATGTGTAGGCCTTTATCTGTTGAATAACATCAGAAATATTTAAATGGAGAAAATGTTATTTCAATGTAATTATCTTATATCAGAAGACATACAGTAAAGATAGCACATGTATATTTTTTGGATGGATGATTCGTCAGTACATGGCGAGATATGTCCTTTTGTGTCTACTGGAGCACAGAAATGCTTAGTCATCCAGTGTCTATTCACAGCCAAGACTCAAGCAAGACTTCTGCTCTTGAGGAACGAGTGATGTAGCAGCGGGAAACAGCTTTTAGATTGGTCAGCTGTTAAGATGATTTCTGCTTATAAAAATACAATAGAGTCGGATAGAGTGTTGTGCATTATAATACTGTAGAATGGAACAAAATATAATATAATGGAAATGGAAAGGACTTTTCATGTACCATGAGTCTGTGGGGAATTGATTATGAGACAACACATGATCATGGATTTGACATCTTGATGGTACTACCGCAAGATAAGCAGAGGTGGAGGCCTGTGGAGGTTGTGGACTACACTGCCGTGCAAAACAAGAACGCAGTAACTCAAAAATGGTCGAATTGTTTTAGATCGGAAATGGGCTTTAAACTACCTCATTTGTCTTGTGTCAAAAAATGGTGGTCCAACACCGTCCAGTTTTAGAGAAAAATAATTTTGAAAGTGCAAAAATGACCAAAAAAAAGTTACTGCGGTGTTGGACTAAAGGTTACGTCGTGCAAAACAAAAACGCAGTAAGTCGGTGAGTTACTGCTGCACTTTCCAATGGGAATGGTGTGGGAGTAGACAGTAATA
Source organism: Engraulis encrasicolus (assembly GCF_034702125.1). Taxonomy (NCBI): domain Eukaryota; kingdom Metazoa; phylum Chordata; class Actinopteri; order Clupeiformes; family Engraulidae; genus Engraulis; species Engraulis encrasicolus. The sequence goes on from NC_085868.1 coordinate 23,012,772, forward strand.
CTTGCCAAGAACGCAGTAACTCCTGCAGTAACTCCATTTTGTGGCAGTAATACCAGCCAAGAACGCAGTAACTGTTTTTTGTGGCAAAAAGACAAATAAATGTTGTTTTTTCAGTTTTTTTGTGTGCATTTAATTTCTATCCTAAAAAAGTATAACCAGGAAGTGTCACCACCACTTTACCGACAACACAGTTGTCGCGCCATATAGGAAACTTTGAAGCCTTTTTTCTCAGTTTGCCGTTTTCAGAGTTACTGCGTTCTTGTTTTGTACGGCAGTATAGTTCATATCAGCATTCCATCCTTTGAGTTAAGAATGCAAGTGGTGTCCGGGCGGAATGAATTGTAGCTATGTTTCCTGCTTAGTTCACTGCAATTTCACGCCTCGTAACCTGGCTGACCCACATCACTTCCCTTTGGCAGGCACCGCTGCCCCCTGGGGGCCAGAGCTTGTCACCAGCCATCAAAGGCAGCCAACAGGCTGATTACTTTAACCTTCCCATTGAGATTTGCGAACTTTGACTCTCCACACAACTTTGTGTGTAAGTTGAAGGTCTACAGCAAAACCTTCTCAGGAATAAGTTAGACCAACGATTCTCAATCTTTTCAGAAGAAATGTTGAAGTGATCTAACCGTTAGATGTCTGCCCTGAAAATGTGCTAAAGCGTTCTGTAGATTTCAAGACTAAGGTCACACACCTATCCATGTTATCTGGAAAAACTACAGTAAAACTCTTCATCGATAAGTTAGTTGTCTCCTTGCATTAGAGGTAAATGTGTGAAATACCTGTATAGGTTACAAGACTGCAATAAGCAGTTTTAGAATATGTTTGGCCCCGCAGACAACATACCAACAAAAAAAATACAGATGCTCCCTAAAAAGTCCCTAAACTGCACATTAAGTTATATTAGTCTGAAATAATTTAGTGGTAAGACCCAGAGCTATGCCCAGAATGTGTAAAATGTTTTATGATGAAGTGTATAATTAGGGCCCAAGCACCACTGTGGCCTGCACCAGAGGTGCGCGAAGCCCTGTTGCTTTTTTGGGTAAGAAAACACCATTGCTTTTCTACGTATTCTTTTTTCCTCTTATTTTTGTTGACCATCCTCTTCCTCTTCATCATCCTCTGTCTTCTCACAACCCTTGGAAGATTTGCTGAGCTCATCGAAGCAACCAACCTGTCATTTTTCCCCCCACATCAAACAGGAAGTGATGTAATTTGGTTCACATCACTGCTATTGATTTTTACATGCTCCTCCCAGATGGTTCATGATATTAAAAGGGTGTATGTGGGATTGTGTGTGTGTGTGTGTGTGAGAGAGAGAGAGAGAGAGAGAGAGAGAGAGAGAGAGAGAGAGAGAGAGAGAGAGAGAGAGAGAGAGAGAGAGAGAGAGAGAGAGAGAGAGAGAGAGAGAGAGAGTAACTTGAAAATATCTGTGGATGGTGAAGTAGGGAAGGTGAAGTTTTTCCGTTTCTTTCTGTTCTTAATTTAATCCAAAGTCTCAAATTTAGCCTAACAGCTTGCAACACGTATCAGGTATCACTAGCAGCAGTCAACTTGAAAGTTCATCTCGTCTTAAAGTTGTTTCATTTCGTAATCTTTGAGATGTTACTTTAGCCAAAGAGCTACAAGCAGAAGAGACAATGGAGAACATGATGAAATTAAAAGGTGTGAATTCACCCCCACACAACTTCATGCAAGGGATCCCATTTGCTCTCCTTCATGGTCTTCACCTCTGTTTAAATAATCCTGAAAAGTCCAGGCCTCTCGTGATGAGATCTTTTTTTTTTTTACCTGTGGTAATGCTTGTTCTTCATCTTGAAGTCTGACTTTTTCACTTGAGGATTAGTGTTTTTGCTTCGATTTTTGGATTTGTATGTTGGATATTTGATTGGACTGATTTAGGAAATCAGTTAAATGGTAGTCTTGCTTGATGTGTCCTTGTGTTTGATTCTTTCTTTCTTCCTTCCTCTCGTTCCTTCTTTCTTTCTTTCTTTCTTTTTTAGGCCGAGGCGCGTTTGGCTGCCAAGCGAGCTGCCAGGGCTGAAGCTCGGGAGATCCGTATGAGAGAGCTGGAGAGGCAACAGAAAGAGGTAAAAAGAAACCTTTTTTTCCCACTCCCTGAAAATTGAGAAAGGGGACAGCAGAAAATGATAGCAGAGTGAACACAAGAGTCAATTCTGTATAAGTAGCATTTTTGTGGACCCATTTTGTGCAGTGATTATTTCAACGTCTTAAAGGGACACTGTCTGAGATTATTTGTTGTTTATTTCCAGAATTCATGCTACCCATTCACTAATGTTACCTTTTTCATGAATATTTACCACCACCATCAAATTCAAAGTGTTCATTATGACTGGAAAAATTGCACTTTTCATACATGAAAAGGGGGTCCTTCTCCATGGTCCGCCATTTTGAATTTCCAGAAATAGCCATTTTCAGCTGTAAAACTGACTGTACTTGGGCCATGCCAGAAAATATTAGTTTATTACTTAGTAAACTTTCACAAAAAGATCAAATCTGGCAATAGGCAACCCAATTTCAATGAGCAGCATAGTTGCAGTACCTTTTTTGACCTTTTCCTGCACAGTGTCCCTTTAAATTAAGCACTGTACTATACTGTAAGCTCACCTTTGTAGTGAGTGTAGTGACTGTGTAGTAAGTGGATAATTTGACATTCTAACCCATTCTGCCACTGACTAGAATCTGTCAAATACAAAGCACATAACAGCTGCAACAAGCACAAGTCTTTTGGCAGGCCAACAACAGCACTGTGTTATTTTCGGTGTAAAAGAATAAGTGTGGCTGTGTGTGTGTGTGTCGCTGGCTGCCTCACTTAAACCCCTTAAAGAGACCCCCCCTCTGTGTGAGTGGATTACGGGGTTGTACAACTCATAAAGCTTTGGGAATTTTTCCTGGTCTTGTCACACCGTTAAGCACAAAGGCCAGGATCCTGTTGAGCAGTAGGAGCTACAGTAACTAGCCAACACTGCTGCTGTCTTGAGGCAGAAGTAGCAACCATCTAATGGATTCTCTGAGGAAAACACGACTACTAATGTCTGTTTGGAAGGCCCTACTACTATGAGATCTGGTTATGTCACGGTGAGAATGCTTAGTTGGTTGAAATAGAAGAAATCTGATTGTAGACTACCAATGTTTTTTTTCTTGATCTTATGTCAAGGCTAGAAGAGAAATCATGTGTATGTGTGTTTCATGTTCTGTTTCATGATGTCTGTGATATTGATTGGTAGTGTAGTGTGTGCACACAGCAATTAATGTCTCCTGTTTGTCCTCAAAAAGTTTGTCACTGACTGTGTTCACCATTTTGCACCTCCCCTAAACCTGCATTTTGAATGTATGTATGTTCTGTCCTCTCTTCCTCTTTCCCACGTCTGTCTTTTTCATCGCTCATGCCATCTCATGTAAAGATCTATCAGAAGGTAGGACTGCAAACCTATCCTAACCCCCCCCCTCCCCCCCCATTCACTTTCCCACTGATGACTCAGCTCACACTGTTATCTCACAGGCTTTAACTCTTAAAGGTCAACTTTTGAGTGTACCCATCTCCTAGTGTCCCCTCCCGACAATCAATTTTAACAGACTTTCTGACTTCTTTCTCAGCTAAGCAAGTCTCTTACCAAAGCAGCTAAGCAATGTGTGTTACTCTTTTTAATCTCTAAGTTTGTTTTTACACTGCAGTTCTTCTTTTTTCTGCTGTTCTGTGTTTTTTCCTCTGTCCGTTCCTGGTCCTCTCTCTCATATTCCTCTCTCCTCTCTCTCTCTCTATCTCTCTCTTAACGCCCTCTCCTCCTCCGTCCTGCTTCTCGCTCTTCTGGGCCCTCCAGAAGTACTATGGTCTGGACAGCAGCAAGTTGGGCCATATTGAACAGTGGATGGTATGGAGCCTCTCTAGCATGCTGTGTGTCTCGGCTACAGTAGCTCCCCGACCCATAGAGCCTAGCCTATAGCCGGTGTTTAGCCACATGTTGCATGCTTGTTACTTCGCTAGCTTAGACGACAACTACGCTGAATGGTAGCGAGCAAGCGCCACATTTCTTTGGCTGGCCCAGCATGTGATTTTGGGGTAGGCCTATAGTCCAGAAGTGGGAGCCTGTGGTTCTGCCCCAGATCTTGTACAGATCATTGCAGCATGGCTAGGAGATTACACCGTAGCCAACCAAATAAGAAATCGGGGGTAGAGGTTAAGTGTCCCGTTTGCCCGTTAGCTCTTTGATGTTATTTTTTACTGTGGTGGATGGAACTTTTGCTGCTACTGCTGCTACTGCTACTGCTGGCTGGTTAGCGAGATAGCTAGCTGGCTGGCCAACCCTCTGATTATACTGTGGGTTTTAAGAGCCTGCTGTGCAGAAGAGAAAACGTGGCTAGCTCTGTGCGTGCGCGCGTGCGTGCTTGCATGCATGCGTGCGTGCGTGCATGTGTGCGTGGACTGAAGAGTGTGGAGTGAAGTGGAGTGGACGTGAACTGATCAGCATTCCACACGTTCCTATTGGTCCGGAGGGGGATGTGAAGTCCATCTGATAGGCTGTAGGGCTAGCCGGTCTGACAGTGGAGACTGGATTTGTGTGCCAGTTGCATGACCCGAAGGCGAGAAGTATTAGCAGCTCCCACTGACCATTACAAGCAGGGCCGCTGACAGGTTTGGCTGGGCCCGGGACAAAATTTTCTCAATGGGGCCCCCCTCCCAACACCAAAAAAGCCCCCCACCCCCTCATCCCTGACGGTCCCTACACAAAATAGTCAAACGCCCAACCACAACCACGTAATTCCCTTGTGCAGCTCCAAAACACACCACGTCGGGATGACAAGCCCATTTATAACGGATAAACAAAAACTTATTTACAACCTTACGGATATGGACTGAGTGGAGTTATGGTTTTCAAAATGCTATCACAATAAAATCCACGCTATTGTATTACTTAAGCTCATGAATAGCACATTTTTCATCATCGACCATTTTCACTTGACCAAGGGGAATCATGTCAAGGACGCGTGTAGGCTATGTCCGCTGAACTTTCAGAGAGGGGAACAAGGCGGAGCACATTCATCTTGCGAGTGTCAAGTTCACCGCAATCAGAACCGAAAGTTACAGATTACCCCAAAACGACACCGTTATAACCCATTCGTTACATTCAATTCTAGGCTATCTAAATGTCAATTTCACACGTTGACATGCCACTGGCTTATTTTAAACCAAATAAATTTAAACCAGAGTCGAGTTACACCGGCTGTAATTCAGCTGACCGGGGATGATTTTCATATCAATTCAGCCTGATTGGCGTGCGCGTGCCTGCCTGAAACTTTTGATTTGGACACATAATTGCAGAGTAATGCGCATATTCATAGATTCAATTACAAAGGCGCATGAAACACATTGTTATTAAGCCGTTGTGGTAATCAAATTATTCGATACCCCCTGTCTCTCTGATACTGAATCCCGTGTGACTTGCTCACGGCCTCCTGTGCCAATGTTAGGCTACTTGACGACGGGGCTGGAAAAAGTTTGCCGTGTCTTACCTGGATCTGCTGCACAGCTGCTTTTACTGGTGCCTGCTACATCATTCCAGTCTTTCCTGAAATATTTAGCCAGAGAACCCCTCAGCCTTTTGGCTTCTTCTTCTCTTTTTCGTTTTTCCTTCTTTTTCTGCGCTCCTGACTTGTGCATGTTTACTAACTGGCTCGCGCACACTGACCACTTATCGAATGCTGTCGTCTTTTTTTCTAGAAAGACCAATCCATTTTGGAATAGGGGTGATAGGGGGTTATTGGCCGTTTTTTCAAGGGCAATGAAGACAAACATCTATCAGTAATTGTTTGAATGCAAATAAAGCACTTTTCTACCCTAAAAAACAACACATTTTGAAGTGAACGTATCATAATTGAGCCCAACGTCATGGGGGCCCAGTTATGGGCCCCCCTCTATTCCAGAATTCCCAGGGCCCGGGACAAAAAGCCCTTTAGTCCCCCCCTGTCGGCGGGGCTGCATACAAGCATGTGACATGTACACTCACTGACACAGACACACACACACACACACAAGCATGCACACATGCATACACACATGCATACACCCACACACACACACCCACATACACCCACACGCACTCACGCATACACCCACACACACATGCATACACCCACACACACACATGCGCGCGCGCACGCACACACACACACACACACACACACACACACACACACACACACACACACACACACACACACACACACACACACACACACAAGGAGGTAGATACAGCATACTGTCTGTACTCAGCAATAATACATGGGGTGGCTGACTCACACTTCTACCATCACATTGCATACAGTGCACAACACAATCAAACACACACAGCCCACTCTAACACACATCAATACCACCACAATCACCACAATGCCCTTCGCACCCTAAGTGTCCGGGATCGGCATAGTAATACAGGAAATGAGGTGTAATCAGAGGGTGCATGCTGGCCTGCGTGTTGATCTGTCTCTGGGATATGTGTGTTTGTTTTCTGATCTGGTCCTCACTGTTTGAAATGAGTGTTTACTGTCAAAGAGGATTGGATGGGATTGGATTGGATTGCATTGCATTGTGGACTGTGACCACAGAGTGTGTTTCCTGTTGAGGTGTTCGTGTCTGTCATCAAGACAGGCCTCAGTCTCTTCTGCCGCTCTTTGACCTATAACCCCTTGCTTTTCCCTTTTTTCTTTCTTTCTTGTTTTCTTTCTTTTCTTTCTTTTCTTCCTTTGGTTCTGCCTTTCAGGAGGAGAGTGAGAGGTACTCCCGCCACTCACGGAGAAACACATCGGTCTGTATTTTTGTTCTTTTCCCTCTTTGTACCCTCCCGCACTCACTCATCCTCCCCATTTCTTTCCTTTCATCCTTCAGCATTTCTTCTCTCCTCTTCCCCCACTTGTACTCTTAAAAGCCTCTAAATAGGAACATTTGAATGAATTGGAATATTTTGGGAAAGTTCTTAATTCGATATCAATTCAAAAAGTACTTGAAAGTAAAATTCAAGTCATTAGTGGGTTTTAATTCTAATTGAGGTGAAATATTTTTGATAACGATAATACAAAAGATAATGATAACACAAAAATCTGAAACCCCTGAACAACACAGAAGGGTGTTTTCATTACAGAAAGGTAAACCTTTACATTAAGACCCGCTGCAATTTGTTTTGGCCTGCTTTAGTATTTCACATGACAGTGATATACTGTTGACCTCAATAAAATATTCCATGGTTTTCTAATTCATTCAGATACTCTTGAAGAGTGGTACGAATTGTTAAATAGGGTATTTTGCCTTAGTATAGTGTCCCTCAGAAGCCAAATCTCTTTCAGATCCTGAGTAAAGTGTGTTTTTTAAAAAAGTCGTGGGTAATGTTTTTTAATTAACTGTAACTTTCTTTCACAAGGTCTCATTTCTAACTGTCACTTTGTCTCCTCTCTCCTTTCTCATGTATACTGTTTCTCCGTTTTAGATTTCGGATGATGAGGAGCGGATGTCAGTGGGCAGTCGCGGCAGTCTAAGGGTGAGTATTCCTCCCTCCACCGTCAAATTCAAAACTAATAGAGAGTTAAATTCAAGATAGTGTTAGTTCTACTCTCAAACGTCTCGATTTGACACTACAAAATGCACTGTGTCCCTCCATATCCCTCCTTTACCCACCCAAGATGCAAGAGGCAAAGAAGTGTATTTGATTGTATGTCACTAAATGGATCACATTGCCACACCACAAAGTTGGTGGATTTTTTTTTTTTACTATGGGAGTTCTCCCCTGAAAAAAGAGAGACGTAATGCATGTAGCAGGTTGGAAATAGTATTCACTGAAGCGTTTGAGATTCTCTGCCCCTGTCTATGGAAAAAAGTCAAGACCTTTCCACTCCGATGGGAAGTTCAAAGCTTGATGAGGGACATTTTTACAACCAAGACCAGAGAGGGTGACCACGATCCACTTTTGTCTGCAATTCCCTCGGAAAGGCTGTGTCACACAAATGGCTGCAGTGCTATTTTTTGAGCACAGTAAAAAAAAAAAAAAAAAAAAATCTGTTTGAGCTCTGGCCTGGTGCCTTGACAACACCTGCGGCTTTCATGGTCATTCTCCTCCTTCACCTTTTTCTTCTCCTTCTCCTCCCTCCATTTTTGGAACATGTCTACCCCCTCAGCCCCCCGACACGCATTAGTCTTTCATTTTTCAGCCCCGACGTTCCAACACCAGCAGTGCAATGTCCCTTCTAGGGGCTCCTGTATTTTCATTGGCATGTATTTTCTTTGGCAGAGTCCTAAGTGTAAGGAATACCCCACATCACTCTTTTCACGTCTTTGCATCTGCTAGCTGCTGGACAGACTTTCTTTCCAGAGATCTCTCCATACCCCCCTCTTCTACCCACTCATCATACTCTCTCTCTCTCTCTCTCTCTCTCTCTCTCTCTCTCTCTCTCTCTCGCTCTCTCTCTCTCTCTCTCTCTCGCTTTCTCTCTCTCTCTCTCTCCTTCTTTCTTCTTCTTCTTCTTCTTCTTCTTCTTCTTCTTCTTTTTCTTCTTCTTCTTCTTCTTCTTCCACTGGCTACTCTCCCCTCAACTCCCTCTGTGTGTGTGTCTCTCTCTGTCTCTCTGTCTCTCTCTCTCTCTCTCTCTCCCCCCCCATCATCTCCCCATCTCGCACTGTTGCCTCATGCTCTCTTCTTCTTCTTCTTCTTCTTCTTCTTCTTCTTCTTCTTCTTCTTCTTCTTCTTCTTCTTCTTCTTCTTCTTCTTCTTCTTCTTCTTCTTCCACTGCCTACTCTCCCCTCAACTCCCTCTGTGTGTGTGTCTCTCTCTGTCTCTCTGTCTCTGTCTCTCTCTCTCTCTCTCTCTCTCTCTCTCTCTCTCTCCCCCCCATCATCTCCCCATCTCGCACTGTTGTCTCATGCTCTCTTCTTCTTCCTCTCCTTCTCCTTCTTCTTCTTGTGTTCTGCTTGCTGGGCCTCAGGGGAATTTCATGTCTTCAGAGCTGTGTGGCAGCACGGGCAGCCTGCCCTCGTGCAGACTCCACACCGGCCGGGTTTGTGCTCTCAACTTTACACCCCCAACCCCACCACCTCCCCTCGTTACCTACTCCGACAACCAACCCCTACAGCCAAACACCACTAGCCTCCCCAGCCCAGCACCTCTCCTTTTCTAGTTTGCTGCCTTCCGTCCACACTGGCTGGGTTTTTGCGCTGTCACACCCCCAAATCCCACCCTCTCCACCGCCCCCTATACGCCGAAAGCTACCCCACAACCGAGTGGCACTCTCCCAGCACCTCTCCTTTTCTAGTTTGCTAGAACCTATCCTCCACCTCTCCCATCGTCAATTCCCTGTCAGACCTTCTCCCACACTCCTCCTCCTACCCCCTCCCCTTGACTCTTACTCCTTCCCCTGTGCTGTTCCACTCTCCCAGCTGACCCCCCCCCCAGATGACTCCTTTCCAGTGTGTGTTCGTCACCTATCCCGTGCACCTTCAAAGACGCTCGGTTTTGAAGCCAGACGAGCTTATTATGTTCTCTTGTGTTTGCTGCTGCTTCAAGTGTGTCCTCTCTCCTCTTTCTTTTCCTCTCCCTTCTCCTCTGCTCTTCTCTCCCTTGCTCTCCTCTCCTCTCCTCTCCTCTCCTCTTTCTTTTCCTCTCCGTTCTCCTCCTCTATCCTCTCTCCTCTCATTTCCTCTCCTCTCCTCTCCTCTCCTCTGATTTCCTCTCCTCCCCTCTCCTCTGCTTTCCTCTCCTCCCCTCTTCTCTCTTCTTTTCTCGTCTCCTCCACTCTTTTCTTCTCCTCTCCTCTCCTTTCCTCTCCTCTACTTTTGTCCCATCTCCTCTCCTTTCCTCTTTCCCCTTCTCTTCTCTCCTCTCCTCTTCTGTCCCCAGCCCTCCACGCTGTGTAGCGAGGCCCCTCGCTCACGAAGCCACAGGGTCCGTTTGTATGATTTGCCTCCTCTTCCTATTCCTTCTCCTCCTCCTCCTCTCCTCCTCCCCCTTCTCCTCCTCCTCTTCCTCCTCCTCCTCCTCCTCGTCTTTTCCTCCTCCTCTTTCTCGTCCTCCTCTTCCTCCTCGTCTCCCCCTTGTACTGTACTGTACTGTACTTACTAGACCTTGTGTGCAGCATCTGCATGTATCAAGTGCAAGATGCCCCAGTAGAACCTGACCTGTGGAATGCAGCCATGGCAACTTGCCTTCAGAAGCTTACAGTCCAGTGCCACATGCACAGTATTCACTTCCTATTTAGCTTTTCACTTGGCAGCCATTTCCACTGATTGCCAACAACATGTTAAATTCTTGTACGTAGCCCCATAATGCACGACTTGCCATCTGAGGCACGCTGTTATAGTCATTGAAAGGTTAATTACCATAGTAAGACTAGACTATGACATGACAGGGGTGAATTTCTCAAAACCAAAGTTGATTGCTACATTAGCTACTTTGTTGTTTTCAATGCATTTTCCCATTGGCAACTACCGAAGTTGCTAACAGGCTAACAACTTCTCTTTTGAGAAACTCACCCCTGGTAACAACAAAATTGATAACACTGTGTTTTAACTGGTTAATAGAGCAACTGTTCTGCCAGGCCTATGAGTCCATCACTGAAATCAGTTATATTAAATACATACAGTAGGCATTGCCAGGTCATTTGGAATATATGGTACTGGAATGTAACCTCTGACTTGAGATTGCCCATCACTGCAAAAAAAAGTAGTATAGCAGCACGTGTTAGTGTGTATATGTGTACTTGTATTCTCTGTGTGTGTGTGTTTGTATGTGTGTGTGTGTGTGTGTGTGTGTGTGTGTGTGTGTGTGTGTGTGTGTGTGTGTGTGTGTGTGTGTGCCCGCGCGCGCGTGTGTGCTTGTGTGTGTTCGTTTTTTTATGGCTGAATCAGGTACGGGATGTTTTTAGTTTTGGTTTGGCATGATCATAGGTTGGGTGTGTGAAGGAATGCTTCTCTATCCATGTGTGTTCACTTAATGAGCAACTGTACACACGACATACCCATGGGCATACAATTACACTCATGAACACACACATACAGTACACACACATACACGCGGCACACACCCTCACACACACTTTGCTTGTCCTTGTCTTCTGGATCATTCCATGATGTATGAGGCATGTGCATAGGAGAGAGTAAAGCGTGCCATTACTGGGATTGCTAATGGACCCCACCACATCAGTCTCATCTTGCTGTAATGGGAATGTGCTATGCGCTGTGGCAGCCTGCATGCAGCAATTGGTGTGTTAGGGCACTCTTGCATGCATATGTGCAAGTATGTCTTTGGGTCTGACTGTGTGTGTGTGTGTGTGTGTGTGTGTGTGTGTGTGTGTGTGTGTGTGTGTGTGTGTGTGTGTGTGTGTGTGTGTGTGTGTGTGTGTGTGTGTGTGTGCGTGCGCGCGCGCGCGCGTGTTTGTACGTGTACGTGTACGTGTACGTCTGTGTGTTGTGTGTGGTAATTTTCATGTCATGCATTTTCAGAAATGTGTATTGTATCTTTGTTGGTATCCGCAATAGCCTACGTTTGCTGCACAGTGTGAGCATGCTTGTGTAGAATGTGTGTGTGTGTGTGTGTATGTGTGTGTATCTGTGAATGGATATGCCAAGGATGAAAATTTACTGCAAACAGTGAATTCCTATCAGAAGTTAAACAAAAATGGCAAATCATACCAGCCATTAAAATGTACCAAAAAGGTAGCAGTAGAGGTCATTTTCTTATTATTTTATTAGACATTGGCTGTGTCTGTTGGGAATTTCCAGGCTGGCTATTGCAACTGCAACTCTCTTCAAGAATTTGGTTAACTCACATTGTCAACCCTATTCTCCAAGGGAGCTGTAAAGGGCGTGTCTAACAGTAGGTTCATGAAGTGCCTCTGTGTACTGCATCTACATCTTGTTTTCTTGTCTTATTAAACAAAGCCGAAAAAAGTAAATAAAACCGACAGACAGGGGACAAACGTTTGTCCCCTGTCTGTCGGTTTTATTTACTTTTTTACAGTTTTTGATTCTGCATTCAGCTCCAGTGTGCGACTCCTTTCTTCCTTTTCATTATACTGCTCTTGGAATTACGCACCGAGCGATACGCTCAGGATAAGACATTGGCACGGACGCCACCCCATTACCATCAAAACATTGGAAATGCCCAAATTGACTGTTGAGAATTTGAAATGTTCCAGTTAATGTGCCTGACAAGAAACGTTGTGCAGTGTCACCGGTACTATGGACGGGCCTTGGCTAGTGAATTTCCATCCTTGGCGCATGTTAGCAAGTGTAGGACGTGCGTGCGTATGTGTAAGTTTGGTCTGTGTGGTGTGTAATTTGTGTGTGCATGGCTCTTTTCTATTCACAGGGCTCAGTGTATGAGGAGAGTCTCTACACGAGCGGGCGCAGGTTTAGCGGCTCCAGCTGTCGTGTTGTAAGCTTCCTCCTTTCTGCTTCCTACTTCCTGCCTCCTCAGCATTTCTTCTTCCTCATTGGCTGTTCACACTGCCACTCTTACCTCCATCTGTCGGGTGTTCAAATGGAATTGTTTTCCTTTATACATTACATAGACTAATAACAAATGTGGATTTAGTGGGTTTTTTAAAGTTCTGAGTGTAGAGTCGTTTAGAGTTTAGAGTTCTGGTAACAACAAATGTATAACATCGTCCATGTCGTCCTCTTGGCCAGCTCTGCCTTGAGAAAGAGATTTTTTTTAATCTCAATGGGTCTATGTTCTTAAAATAAAAGGCAGCCCCATAATGCAATGCGTTCCACCAGTGGAACGCTGTAATAGTCATTGAAAAGTTAGCTACCATAGCACTATTTAGTAAGGCACTACAACTTGGTCATTGGCATTCTGCAAATGTATAACACTGCGACTTAACAGGTTAGATGCAATTTTAGAGTTTAGGATTGGATTCTGTAATAATACCTGTGACACTTGTCACGTTTTGGAGGTGGGCTACCTGTGGCAATGTGAACGGCCCCTCTCGCTTTTCCGTCCTAGAGTCTCCTGTTCCATCATCCCTTCTTCTTCAGTCCTCTCCATGCTCCACCTCTCCTGCTTTTCTCCAGCTCCCTCTCTCCTTTTCCTTCCTCAGGGGTTTGCCTTGCTCTGGGCTCTGGGGTTGCCCAGCGGCTTGGCAATATCCAGACTGACTGGGTTGATTATCCGTCCGTTACCTTCATCAAGTGCTCTTTTCTCATCATCCTCCCTCTTTACTTGTCGTTGATCATGTTTCCTCATTCTTCGCCCCATTGGATGACATCATTCGCATCATCGTAACTTTGTAACGTTCAGATTCTGTGTGTGTGTGTGTGTGTGTGTCTGTGTGTGTCTGTGTGTGTCTGTGTGTTTGTATTTGTGTGACCTTACGTGTCAGCCCAAACTGTCTATTTGATGACTGTGCCTTTCCGATCACTCTTAAATATCACCAGTGTTCATGTCTTTTATCATGTGTCTTTTCGTGAACTTTCTGATGTAGTGGGAAAAAAAATAATGGTGTGTGTGACTGAGCATTGCCCAGTGTTATTGTGTGTGTGTGCTTGCGTGTGTGTGTACTTGCGTGTGTGTGTGTGCTTGCGTGTGTGTGTGTGTGTGTGTGTGTGTGTGTGTGTGTGTGTGTGTGTGTGTGTGTGTGTGTGTGTGTGTGTGTGTGTGTGTGTGTGTGTGTGTGTGTGTGTGTGTGTGTGTGTGTGTGTGTGTGTGTGTGTGTGTGTGTGTGTGTGTGTGTGCGTGCGTGTTGGGAGGTTAGGGGTGTTGGATCTTATATCACAGCAAAGCGTATGTATGTCTGCCTTTTCCCTTGCCAACCAGCTATAATATTCTTTGCTGCCTGTTCCACGAATTAACAAAATAACACCTTTATAACGTTTCTCCATTTCTGCTTTTCCATTCCCTGTCCTGCTCTATTTTCCTTTGTATGTGGGTGTGTGTGTGTGTGTGTGTGTGTGTGCTTACGTGTATGTGTGTATGTGTGTATGTGTGTGTGTGCGTATGTCTGTGTGTGCGTATGTGTGTGTGTGTGTGTGTGTGTGTACGTGTATGTGTGTGTGTGTGTGTGTGTGTGTGTGTGTGTGTGTGTGTGTGTGTGTGTGTGTGTGTGTGTGTGTGTGTGTGTGTGTGTGTGTGTGTGTGTGTGTGTGTGTGTGTGTGTCTGTGTGTGCATATGTGTGTGTGTGTGTGTGTGCGTATATCTGTGTGTGTGTGTGTGCGTGTGTGTGCGTATGTCTGTGTGTGCGTATGTCTGTGTGTGCGTATGTCTGTGTGTGCCTGTGCCTGTATGTGTGGTTCCTTTTTCTCTTCTGTGTGTGTGCGTGTGTGTGTGTGTGTATGCGTGCATGTGTGTGTTCGTGTGTGTGCATGTGTGTGTGTGTGTATGCATGTGTGTGTGTGTGTGTGTGTGTGTGTGTGTGTGTGCGTGCATGCGTGTGTGTCTGTGTGTGTGCGTGCATGCGTGTGTGTGTTGGCTTGTCCAGCCAACAGACTATAGTGGTTTTCTGGGCTCCAGCTCCCGAGCCTCGTCCAGAGCCAGCTCAGCCCGAGCCAGTCCAGTGGTGAGCTGCCTCCTCCACTCACTCCACTAACCCTAACCCCACTGCTCAGCAGCACTACACTCACCACACTACACTAGGGCTGGGCAATGTGACGATGTATATCGTTATCGTGATATGAAAGTGTATATCGTGACCAGGGTGCGATTTGTTGAAGAACCAGAAGGGGGGATAAGTTTCAGATTTTAAGCATTATCAATGGAGTTACATAACGCAAATATTAAAATCCTGTAGGAAAAGTGGAGGTGTTAAAACCAGAAGGGGGGACAATTCCCCCCATCCCCCCCCTACAAATCGCACCCTGATCGTGACATTTCTCCTATATCGTTGATATCGTGATAGTAATTTTATCCATTTTATCCAATTGAATATCATTTAATTACATTTCATGTTGTCACAATACACACTGTAAGTTCAAGTAATTGTAAAAATAAGAATAAAAACATTCATTTTAAAGATAGGTTGTTTTGCGACATGAAAAAATAAAGAGCAAATAAAGAGAATAACTGAAAACCTATGCAATTGTGCTATATCGTGATATATATCGTTATCGTGATATTAAGTAATCCATATCGTGATATAGTTTTTTTCCATATCGCCCAGCCCTACACCACACCACCACACACCTCCCTTTCTCCATATCTCCTCCCTTCTCTGTTAATTTTAGCAATACCAGCAGACAGTCAGCATGAAGCCTCAGGAAATATATACACGAATAGATGACGAAACCCACAATAAGGAGCTGAGGGAATATTTCTGGTGATTGGGTTGTGCTTATTACAGCATCCGTTAGCTCAGCTCAGTTTTGTCCGGCTGTGCTCAGCTTGCCAACGTTTCCTTTCTGGAGGCGACCCAGCCCAGCTCTTTATGCTCTTGTCTGCCACCTGGTGGGCATTTTCCAAAACACTGACGTTGACGCTTTTTTGTGATCCTCAACAAAAGCAGCTACACAGTGAGCTTAGCTTCTCACAGGCATATATCAGCCAACAATTAACTAGTAAGGGTAATTATTTTACCCACCAAAATATAGATTTTTTTATCGGTATTTGACAAGTGGGTAATAATTTTAAACCTTGGCTGGCCACACTGTGTCAGCTGAATCTCACAGTTCCTTATCAGGAAAATACTACTGCCGTTTGGCTTCGTATGGCAGTAGACTCTCCTGGTGGACATTAGCTGACACTGATCTAAATTACGCAGGGGAAAAGGCATTTACCATGACACTGAGCTGCCTCATAGCCATCCCTTTATGGCCTGTCATTTTTTTTTTTAATTCCATACCGTTTTTTCAGCTCAATAAATCTCAGTTCTCTATCCGCAGGTGGAGGAGAGGATGGACAGAGACTTTTTTGACAAAGTGAGAGGCTACATCCTTTATTGCTTCACTTTTTTTTTAATTTGGAGATTTTTAACCTGTTATTGATCAGGGCTGCATTTCCTGAAAGCAATTTTTTATTTAGTACTTAAGCCTACATAGTAAGCTGATGCATGAGGTGCCCCCTTGGCAATATATCACATCACTAAAGGTTTACACATCAAATAATTTTAAATCCTACATACAATATGTTTTTGTGTTGCACATGGAAATACGGTAAATGCTTGTGTAAAGTGTATATGTGTGGTAAAATAGTGTAGGCTATGTATAAACTTTCAGTGATGATATGACACCTATTTTTGATATATTTCCAAAGGGGCACTTATTACTTAGATTACTACTTAGGCTGATGTACTGCTTAGAAGTTTTTAGGAAACGCAGGGCAGTGCAGTCATCTCTAGAAAGCCTGCAATAATTGCTTGGTCCACTGTCACCTTATCAAACCGCAGGTGTGCGATATTTTTGGAGTATAGGTGTGGTCCACTGTCGCTGCCGTAGCCACTTTAAAGTAACACCAGTTAGCTTTTACGATATTAAAACAATGTTTCCAAAATCGTTTCAGTGGTACACGAAGGCACTTCTGAATTCACTTTGCCACCCTCAGTATGCTGTAGCTGCAATAGATGCAGTGTAAAAAAAAAAACTGCCCTGTGCAGTGCTAAGAAATTTCATTTAACCCATTGATGCCTGATGTTGCGTTGCGCAACATAGGCCCTGGTGCCTGGAGCTGCATTACGCAACATTCAGACTCATGAGATTTGATACAACTTTATTAAAAATCTATGTTTGTTTGGGATGAATGAACACATTCTAATGAAAGATGTGGGTCTTAGCGTTTAAAAGCAACTTAGTGCATATTTGTATGTGCTTCAGAAGCTGAGATATTTAGGTTTTCATAGGCTGAGGGCAGCTTTTCTTAAAAAGGGCTCAGGCATTCAGCACCCTTTTTTGCAGGTGCCTTAGGTGTCAATGGGTTAATACACATTTTAGTCATTAACACAGCACTGAATCTAGTAGCTCTCCAAAATGTTTTCCTACTTTCTCACAGAAATGATCAGATTTATCCTCGTAATCCCTTATGTAGTATTTAGCGAGACAACAAGTAGTAATATGGTAAGATTTATTTTCTTTTTTTTGTTGAATGTACTGAACCTGAGGTGTTGTTGTTCACTCTGACTCACTCTGACGATCCTATTGGCTTGTTTCCACAGGGTTCCAGAACAGCCTCCACCCTATCAGCAGCCACCTTGGCCTCCCTGGGCGGAGGGTCGTCACGGAGAGGAAGCTGCGACACCTCCATTTCAGCAGACACGGAGGCATCCATGAGAGAGATGAAGGTACAACACCCGCCCATCTTCACATTTGTACATCACCTCCACCAGAGGTGTCCAATGCAAAACTAGAAGTAAATTCATGGCCAGAGGTGTAGTCTACGTAGAACGCAGATATACAGAGTATACCCACTTCTAAATTTCTGGGATTTCAGTATACCCACTTAAAATTGATTGATCCATTATTTAGAATAGGGCAAACATAAACAGTATACCCACTTCAAAAAATGCTCAAATATACAGTATACCCACTTCAAAAAAGTAGACTACACCACTGTTCATGGTGTAAGTGCAACGCTAGTACATGATATTGCCTTGCTGTTACACCAGTTACAATGAGGTAGCTAGACTGTTGTTACTGGGGAAAAAACGAAAAACCAAAAAAGAAAATCTGCCACAAATGTGATCCAACAAGCACAGAATCAGCTGATTGTAAAGTAACTGACTGTAGATCAGTTACTCTGTGAAGTTAGCTACAGGATGCTAACAAAAGTGGTAGTGTTTTTTTTCAGCTCTAGTTTTACTTTGACATCCCTGACCATCAGGCATGTGTAATGGCTCAAACCGAAGCCTTTGGTGTATTTAATTAACTCTTTGAAGCTCAGGTCATTGTTGATGCAAAAGGAACAAAGAACCAAGAAAGAGTATGCTTATGCCTCTGACAAGAGCTCTCTCAAACTTATCATGAAAACAATTGTGATAAGAACTGATATCTGATGATTTTGGAAAACAGGCTTGAGTAGGGCATTTTTCTAACACAGTAAAAGTGCAGTGTTAATGGCCACACTTTGTCACTGTGTGGCCATAATGTCCAGTACCGACTTTGCTTTGTGGTCACAGGCCTGAGAATATACAGTACATGGTCCCAATAGATTTACTGTTAATTCAACACTATGAGTGTTAAATCAACACTGCAATCATTATATGTACATCAATATGGTACAGTAGTGTTTCTCATCGAGGTGCTCTGGAGCCCCCCAGGGGGCAATGGGGAGTCCTTGGGGGGCGTGGAGAAGGATACAGCTGAGGGGTGGTGCTTAGTTGCCATTGGGGGGCATTAGTCTAGTCTATTTTTATTAAATGGTGTGTGTGTGTGTGTGGGGGGGGGGGTGTTAGCAGGCTTATGATGAGGTACAGGGGGCTTTGGGAGACTTATGAAGAGGTCCAGGGGGTGTTCATTCAAAAAAGGTTGAGAAACACTGTAGTAGACCAAGATGAAGTCGTAGCTGCCTGTCTGCCCCCTTCCAGGACTCATTGACGGAGGTGGAGGAGAAGTATCGGCGGGCGATGGTGTCCAACGCACAGCTGGACAACGAGAAGTCCAACCTGATGTACCAGCTGGACACACTCAGGGACACCGTCATGGAGCTGGAGGAACAGATGTGCGAGATGAGGCGCGAGTACGAGGAGAAAGCAAGGGTGGGTATCCGTGTGTCTTTGTGTGTGTGTGTGTGTGTGTGTGTGTGTGTGTGTGTGTGTGTGTGTGTGTGTGTTTGTGTGTGTGTGTGTGTGTGTGTGTGTGTGTGTGTGTGTGTGTGTGTGTGTGTGTGTGTGTGTGCGTGCGTGCGTGCGTGCGTGCGTGCGTGCGTGCGTGCGTGCGTGTGTGTATTGCTTGTGTGTTTCTGTGCATCTGTACGTGATGTGTGACATGAGGCGCGAGTATGATGAGAAAGCAGGGGTGTGTATCCACGTGTGCGGGCGCGTAGTGTGTAGGGCGTGTGTGACCTGACTTGACTCTTCAAATTCTCTTCGTGAAAACATTTGTAACAAGTTCATTTTAAAAAAAAGGTAAAACAATATTGATGTTCCTTGGTTGGACTCGCTGTGCCTGTTTGACATCAATTTTATTGTTCTGTCCCTCCCTATTAGCCTCCCATAAATAAGCCTTTGTAATGATTGAAATGGTTATGATTTCAAAATAAAATGTGTGAAAATATTGCCAATGTTCTTGTGCGGTAGGATTATGAGCGCGAGTGTCATGCGCACGCGGTTCTGAAGCTGCAGTTTGCTGAGATCAAGGAAACACTACAACAGAGTGAGGAGCTGCTGGCGGTAAGGCCCCATTCACAACACACACACACACGCACACACACACACACACACACACACACACACACACACACACACACACACACACACACACACACACACACACACACACACACACACACACACACACACACACACACACACACACACACACACACACACACACACACACACACACACACACATCAAATAACACAAGAATGTCATTTCTTTTCATCTTCTGATACTAAACTATCTTTCTCTCTCTCTTTTCCTCCGACTTATTCCTTCTTTGTCCTCCCTTCCTTTTTCCTCTCCTCTTTTTCCTGTGGTCCTTATCTGCTTCTGCGGTTGACCAGGATGCTCAGGAGATGCGGCTGAAGCAGAACAGCTATGTTAGAGAGATCTCAGACCTGCAGGAGACACTGGGCTGGAAGGAGAAAAGGATAGGGGTAATGCAGCGCAGTGGAGAGGAGTGCCTTGAACTTCTGAACGTTATCAAATCGCCTTTTATTTTTAAACTTTTTTTTACAAAGAAGCAGACATCCTGGGCTCAGAAATGAAAACCCTTGCCACTTTTTGTAGCCGCTTTGAGCTGATACTAATCACATCTGCCCCTCAACCAGGACCCTGTTTCTTGAAAGCATCACCGCAAACCAGTTAGCGACTTACTGTACTGTAATATTTTGCCAATGGGAAATTGCATTGCAATGCAACAAAGTGAGTGCTAACTGACCTCGTTAGCGGTGATGCTGTCTAGAAACACACCCCTGGTTGATAAGGTAGTTAGTGAAGTCACCTTTGGATGAGCGCAGATTAAAATGAATATCTGGCAGGACTTTTACTTTTACTTTTACTTTTACTTTCTCAGTCCAGTTTGTCCACCTCTGTCTTTATATCTGTGTACATTAACAAGTCACTTAAAACTTTCTGACCTTTTCACCTTTTTTGCTGTCTAACCTTTATTGCCTGTGCCTCTTGTTTCCAACTTCACATTTTTCTTTTCTCCTGCTCTCCTCTCACCCTCTCTTGCCTCCCTTCGTCCCTCGCCACCGGCTCTGGCGTGATACGGTGTGGCCGGCTGTAGGCCTTAGAGAGGCAGAAGGAATACTCAGACACCATGCGGGACGAGAGCCGAGCCCTCAGGCAAGAGGTGTTCAGGCTGCGGGAGGGGCTGAAGGTATCCATCACTACCAGAGAGAGAGAGAGAGAGAGAGAGAGAGAGAGAGAGAGAGAGAGAGAGAGAGAGAGAGAGAGAGAGAGAGAGAGAGAGAGAGAGAGAGAGATAGTGTATGCTCATGTTGCTCCTCCTCCTCGAGCTTAATAAATGAGTTTTTCCAGCCATTCTCTGATTCTGTTGATATTACTTCTTCACATGAATCACTGAACCGAATTGGACCAGTTGGTACCATTCAGCTTTTGGTACCATCAGGTCCAATGACACGTGCTAAGAAGTAAAATTACCTTACTCAGTAATTGGCTGGAAGAACAGGAGAAAGGCAAAACTCAAGTATTCAACTAGATGAGAGGAGTAAAAAGAAAAAAATGGTGGACTGTTCCTTTAAGAGCGCAATATAGGCCAAAGGTACTCAGTTGACTAAGAAGATCTGAATTCTCTGTGCCAAACTCCATGGGCTATATATTACTTTAATCGCATTAAGTTTGATGGAGCATAGCGATGTTCTTTGATGTCCACTTCAAATCCGGAGACTGACCAGAGAAGAAAACTAATTACTACCACAGCATGTAAAACACAGAACATTTCCTTTCTTTAACAGCTGTCTCAACCTTTGACATCAAACATACAGTATTTGCTTCATCAGAATGTGGTTTCTTTCACATTGTGCAATGTTTCGGCACGTTGTCACATTAAAAACTTCTTTATACAACTCGAGAGTGTGCGGCACTTCTCTCCTCCGGCAAGTGTTTTACTGGTTGCCAGCACCTCTTTTTCTGGTGTGCGTTTTGCATCTCCACTCATCACGGGTGACTGTTCTGGCATTTAGAAATGATGTGCATCAGGTTATTGAAGCCCTTGGGTCTCTGCATTTCCCTTTAGAAACATGGGGTCATGCTCACCCCTGAGCCGACAACCAACGGGGACGCGGGAGAGGGTGCGATAGACGGTCATGTGACCTCAGAGATGGCCTGCCAGCTGGATCCGGACAGCGTCATACCGAGCGCTGACAGCATATTAGGTGAGATATGATTTTGGGTGTTGTGTCTCGTTTCTTTCTGTCTGATGACATGTTTTACATGTATAGATCACATCCACCACAACCATTTTTGTCCCTCAAAATTTTTTGTTTTTTAATTTTTTTGTTTTTATTTTACCAAAGGCCTAATTTTGTCAACGCTGTCTCAGGTTTCATTTTCGTTATTTTGACGTTTTTTTTTTTCAGGTGATTCAAGACAGCATAGTACTAAACCCTCACAGTGTGTGTGCAATGTGTTTGCGATTCTAATCAATACTTTCACCATAATTGTTTTCAAATCAATTATTTAACAATTTACATAATTAACTTTCTGTCCTTCAATCACCGGATATCAAAGGATGGAAACCTGATTTCCTGATCTGCTTTTTGTCTCTGGAGTGACTCCTTGATCTTTCAGACAAGCCAATCAAAAACATGACTACAATGTGTTTTCTGCCTCTCTTCAAACATCTCTCAATGATTTTCAGGAATAGGTCCATACTGCCTGGCTTGCAGTAGGGAAGTTGGTGGAGGTCTGGACGTGTGGCGTGAGGTCACTCATGCCTTTGACAACAGTTTCCATGGTGACCCTCAAACTCTTCAAGTAGAACCAGAAGAAGAAGAAGAAGAAGAAGAAGAAGAAGAAGAAGAAGAAGAAGAAGAAGACGAAGAAGAAGATGAAGAAGAAGATGAAGAACCAGAGGAGGATGACCTGCCACAGCCATCAGCCACTCACGTCAACGAAGCAGACGTTCACGAAGAGGAGGTAGAGACAAACACACAAGGCCTGGAGACACTTCCGATTCAAAACACAGAGGAAGGTCACAATCCAAGACGTGTCGAAGAGGAGGAGGAAGAGGAAGAGGAGGTGGAGGAGATCGCACCTCCTAATGTAAACAATGATTATTTGAATGTGGAGTGTGTGACAGAGGATTCTGTGGCTATCCTTCAGAGCACAATCGAACACTTGGAGCCTAATACATCTGACACGATCGATGAGGAAGAGCAGGAAAGCTTTGAATTTGTAAGCAATGATACCAATGATGAATTTCATGAACAGGAAAAAGCAGCACAGGAACAGCAAGAGTTTGAAGAACAGACAGCATCTACTAATGAATTAGAGGTCATTCAAAACTCCATGAATACCTCAATAAAAGATGAAAGACACTGCACTGATGCAATATCGGCCAATTCAAATACACTGACTGAATACACTCCCACGGCCAATAGTGCAAATACACAAAACCAGGCAGAGGAGAGCTCACAGCCCGATAACGATGACATCATCAAGGATGTCTCAGAGGATACCCCCATGTCTGAATCCTACAGTCATGAACAAGAGCCAGTTTCAGATGATAACACATCAGTTTCAGATACACATACCAAAGACACTCTTCCAGAAAAGGATGAGCTATTACAAACCATAGTAGAAGCTGTTACATGTGCCTGCGTCGACCTACAACACGTGCCTTCCCCTGATGACATAACTGTGTCTGTACCAGCACATGAAAATGAAAGCAATTCATGTGAAGACAAAGAAATTCCTGAATCAAGTCACACAGCCACAGGTCCTGTGCCTGAAACCAGCACCGCAGAGGAACGTGCTGACACGGATGCAAATACCAGCATGAATAATGGACATACTTTAGAATCCCCTCATGAAGAAGCATTGCAGCCGGGTTGCGTCATGCATGAAACAACCCCAGAACAGGAGCAGCTGCTGGAGCCTATTTCCGTCCTAGATAGTGTGACACAAGAAGCCATTAGTAATATCAGCAGCAGCACAGAGGCAGACAGGCCAAGAGAATGTAATATGCTTTTCACAAAGAGTGCATTGACATCTCTGCTTTATCTTTCACACTTCCGTGATGAAGAAAGAGTCGACTCTCAAGCTGGTGGCATCGGCTGTCAGGAGGTTTCACCTGAACTGGAAAAATTAAAGGATACAGCATTGGATAGTGCAGAAACAACAGAGGCTGTCAGGAATGAGGAAATGAGGAATGAGGAAATATCTGTTGCTGAACAAGATCCTGAATCTCTTCCAAAGGTGTCACAGGATGTCGTTGACATTGATGCTGTGGATGAGCAAGCAGAGTTTAGTGAAGAGGAAAACAGACAGAGTGAGGCTCCTGCGTGTGCTGCAGAGACATCAGTCGGCACAGAGACAGCATCTAATCAGGAGACAAAGTTCAGTATGTGGACTCCACACGATAGCGAGACGACCCCATTTACAGAGACTGAGGCCAGTGCGGAGACAGAACTGATCATTGCTGATGGAGACTTCAGTGTGGAAACACAACCCAGTGAAGAGACAACAGTTACAGACATAGAAGTGAATGTGGAGACAGAACCTATTTCAGAGACAGAATCGAGTGTAACACAACCCAATGAAGAGACAACGTTGCTGACAGAGAACAAATCAGTCGTGGAGACAACATTGATCGCTGAGACAGAACCAAATTCGGAGGCTAAAACCAATACAGAAACAGAAAGCGGTCATGAGGCAACACTTATTACAGAGACAGAATGCATTACAGACACAACATCTATTCTCGAGACAGAAGTGAGCATGGAAACAAAACCCAGTGAAGAGACAACAGTTGCAGAGACAAAACTGAGTGATTCGAGAATGGCCATTGCAGAGACAGAACTGATTCTAGAGACACCTTTTGGTGAGACAGAGGAAACACAACCCAGTGAAGACAAAACAGTTACACACACAGAACACAGGGCAGAGACAGGGCCTATTTCAAAGGCAGATTCCAGTGTAACACAACCTAATGAAGAGACCAAACCTATTATGGACACATCACTGATATCTGAGACTGAAACACAACCCCGTGAAGAGACAACAGTTACAGGGACAGAACACAGTGTGGAGAGAGACCCCACTGCTGAGGCAGAATCCAGTGATGAGACATCAGTCTGTACAGACACAGAATCTAGTATGGAGATGGCGGGTATTGCAGAGATAGAACTCAGCGTAGAAACAGAACCTAGTTTGTGGACAGAAGCAACGATACAGCGAGATTCTAATTTTGAGATGGCGCGCATTGCAGAAATTGAACTCAGTGTAGAAACACAATCCAATTTGCAGACAGAACTTGCAACACACCCAGAACCCAGTTTTGAGATGGCACGCATTGCAGAGATAGAACTCAGCGTAGAAACACAACCCAGTTTGCAGACAGAACATGTGACACACCCAGAACCTAATTTTGAGATGGCGCGCATCGCAGAGATTGAACTCAGTGCAGAAAGAACACTTGATAGAGGGACACAGCCCATTGTAGAGACAGAACCGAGTCTTGAAATGGGACAAATTGCAGAGATAGAACTCAGTGTGGAGACAGAACCCACCATGGACACATCAGTGATTACAGAGACAGAACCCCATTTTGAGATGGCCCGCATTGCTGAGGTAGAACTCAGTGTGGAGACGAACCCCCTTGTGGAACCAACACTCAACACAGACACCGAAGCCAGTTTTGAAACAGCAGCCCTGCCACAGCCAGAACGCAGTGGGGAAACAGATCCTCTTAATGAATCACAACGACTCACAGACACAGAAGCCAGTTTTGAAACGGCACCTCTTCCAGAGCTAGAACATACCGGGGAGACAGAACACAGTGTGGTGTCAACATTGATTACAGCGACAGGATCCTACGTGGAGACAGACCAGGGGGCGGAGACAGAACTTGGTGTCGAGGAGGTAGAGCTCAGCAACGAGACAGCTCCGGGACCTGAGGGGAGAGGAGAGGGTGACTGTGTAGAGAGCAGATCCAATGGAGTACACCTGGGAGATCCGGTGGGGATACTGCAAGAAGATAAATCTCTCACTGCAGACATTCCAACAGCGAAGGACAACACGCTTGCAGCTGCACAGGCCCCCTCCTCTGGAGTCCACAGAGTAAGCCGCAGCACACAGACAGAGAATGAGGACGCTACCGCAGAGGAGGAGAAGCAGAGTGTGCATCAGGAGGCCCAGTCCAAGTTAGCAGACAAAGACACAGAGGAATATCCATCTCTTGGAAGGGAAGACGGTCCAGCAGATTCCCAGACTGCTCTTGAGAGCCTGTGTGCAGAGGACAGACTCCAGGAATGCAGCAGCAACACTACCGACACTCGCTCTGTCTCTCCACCCAGTCTAGAGACAGGCTCTTTTACTCATAGTGGGGTACAGTTCACCGACTCTACTCAAAGTGGGGAGGGTACTTCAGGGGGTGCAACCGCCTCTGCACATGGAGGAAGCTACACACAGGAAGAGATCTTAATAGTGAGAGGGGCAGAGGTGACGCTCGGGGACAGTCGTGAGGAGCCGGACGTGCTACAAAGCTGCTATGTGGCTGCGCACATGGACTTTGAGATTGTGGATATAGAGGAAGTACAACAAGCAGCCGCCGCTGCTCCTGCAAGGCCCGTGGAGGAGATTTTGAAAGATGGCCTGACAGGGAAAGGACTCAAGAAGGAAAAGTTCAAGATTAAGCGAAAAGGGGACTGCAAGATTTCATAGTCTTTAGACCTCAGTACCTCAGTGCACACAAGCCACTTTACCTCAATATGTACTGTACAACAGATACAAACACAAGATGACACACAGTTTTCCCTCCATCTCACAAAATAAAGCATCCCAGTGTTTTTGTAAACCCCATAGCCCTCTTTTCACAGGTTTGCACTGTAGGATAAGAGATGAGCAGAAGTGTCAGTACTAAAAATAGAAATCCTGCCATATGCTCAGTGGGCCCTCAATAGGTGACTGAGTTAATTGTAGTATAGCTGATCTATTCACCTTGAGTATGTTTTTTTTTTTTGCTTTTTCAACCTTTGTTACCATTTCAGATTAAGGACATGACTTCAATATTTGAAGATAGTTTTGTAATATATTATAATAACAGAAGGGACCTGGCTGATGAAAGCCAAAGGAGCATAGGAGATACTGTGGGAAGGAGGAGGGGTATAGAAGACATAGCATGGACTTTTCTAGCAATGGAGAGATGCAGGCCAGGCAGGTTTACAGTCAGAACGTTTACAGGAGGTAGAGACAAAGAAAGGGGTGCATTTCTCAAAACCATAGTTGTTTGTTTGCAATGCAATTTCTCATTGGCAACTACACAAGTTGCTAACAGGCCAACAGCTACGCTTTCGAGAGATACATCCAAGGTATGTAGTAATGAATAGTGTGCAGAAAGAGTCGGAAGTTGGAAGTTGGAAGAGATATGTGGATGCAGAGAAATATATGGGAAATGAAGTTACGTAGGTAGATACTGTGAGAAAAGGGGGATAAGGGATAGTGTTTGATTGAGACAATTGTGCTGAATCTAAAATGTTAACTGTGTCGCTACGTAGTGCACTCTGTAGTGTTGAGAACAATTCAACTCGTGCCATGTGTAGTAAGGTATGTAGTGAACAAAGAAACAGTTTAGTCATGGCCTTCTGAAGGGAATAATTGAAAAGAAAATAAGGATGCAGACCTGTATATGTATGATGTCAACATGATCTCTCTAAGTGATGCTGTTACCCTACTGCATGATGTGACTTAATAAAATGCAATTTTAAATTTAGTAATGTATACAAGATGCCATAATATGTTCCACTGCTGTATTATTTTCAGTGGGTTTTTTTTTTTTTTTTTTACTTTTCTTAACGATCTTAAAAATAAGGCCTATGCTCCAGACTAAATCCTAACAGCTTTCCTGAGCTGAGAAAAGACTACTTACTACCTACGTATTACTGTGAACATTTCTCATCAGAATTATGAAATGGTGGTAACAATATATTTTAGTGTTACATCTTAGAGCACTAATACATACCTGTACAATGTTATTCCCTGTATAAATAACTTGTAAGGCATGTACTAGGCAAAATCAAACATTTGTTATGTATTCGCAAATGTCTTGTTCATGCACAATTAGGGATTTATTACCAATATAAGCTTAGTAAGGACCTAGTGGGCCTTGTTCGCTTAGTACATGCCTTACAAGTTACTTATACAGGCATTAACAATGTATGTATTAGTGCTAATAGATGTAACACTAAAATGTTACCGAAATGGTTTGCCAGTCACCAATGTGTTCTTTGCAGCCATCCAACAGTGTGCCTGCATTCGCACACATTTGCGTTTGATATACTGATTTTGAATAAATGTGGAACACCCTCTTTCATTCTTTTTATTTTGTATTTAATATATTCAATTTCTCATGTCATCATTGTAGCTCCAACCATTTTGTCCCGTTTCTTTTGGCAAGGCCATGTCACCGCTTGATTTCTACCTTAATTAGGCTAAAGCCTGGTTCAGACTCCTCCTTCAGTTGCAGGACACGTACTGTCAGCAGAGGGAGGCGGAAGATCACGTCCCCAAACAGCCACCACGCACCCCTCTTTAGAGCTGAAACGACCCCTTGCAGACACACTATGTGTTGGGTCATGGACGTGTGTTACTAATGTGTGTTATACCACAAACATTAATATTATTTGGCGTTCACTGTGTTTAACTCTCATCATGTTTTTTTCTGTTAATAAACTATTTAATGATAAGTGTGTCTTGTGTTAATTAGAATTGCTATCTGTCATAAACAATAAATGCCTTTTATGCTTTGCAGAAATCCGACTAAGAAAGCTAGTGGAAGAAAGAGAGACTTTAGTGGAGCAGGTAAGTTTCAACATCATAGTAATAATAAAATTGGAGGAAAACAAAGCTGAAGCACAGCCATAGCACTATGTATAAAGCAGGCACAAGAAAGCATGACACTTGACAAAGAAGCCCAAACATGAATGCTCATAGTTGAGCATAATGGGGAACACTATTGCAAATGAAGAAATCATACCAATTAAAGCATTGGATGGACAGACTGTACACACAGAAAGCATGATGACAACCGTGAACAGAGAACATGAAACCAAACACTTTGAATATGCAAAAGGCCAAACCTGTGTGGAAATTAAAAGGCCAAAGTCAGTGGACGTTACATTTTCACTGATGATCTTATAAATAGATATGTTATGCGTCTATTCCCGCAAGCATATTTCTGATATAAACACATAAAACAGGGACAATACAGATGACACTTGTGCTCCATCACACGTGTCAGTCAGGTGCACCCACTGTTTCAGTACTATTTTTAATGTAATAGTGATAGACCCGCCAATTTTTTCTTCATCTCTAGGTTAAAGGTAGCAGTGTTGTACCATTTGCACAACTTTTATACAACCAGTGGTATTACTAAAGGGTAACTATTACCTGTCATCCATGATCATATCTGAAAAGGGAGCACTGCATTGTGTTGGACAATAACAATATTTGCAAGCTATGTTATTATTGTTGCCTGTATATGGCAGGATAACTACACAGTAAATTTAGAGAGTGAAATTAACATCTCATCTTCTACAATGTATTTGGTCCAAGAGTAGTCTCTCAGTGTTGAATTAACACCACATTTTTTTGCTGTGTACAGACGAAAATTAGCAATTATGCTAATACAGGAAGCGTGCCATTCTATCACACAAAAATCACTCACACCAATACAACATTTTAATAGTGCTGATAAAAATGTGCTCTCACAGGTCAGAAAACTAAAATCTCAGCTGGAACACCAGACCCAGAGGAACGGCACTGAGGATGGGACCAGCACAGACGAGGAGCTGATCCAAAACGGCATGGACCCACACATCATCGACCTGCAGAGTAAGAAACACATTGCCTGGTTCACAAAAAAACATATCAGAAATTAGATATACTCTGGAGAGCGCCTACTGAATTTCTCTCAGGGGAGTTGTGGTTTACAATGTCCAACGGCCGTTTATTGGCCATATGTCTATGTAGCCCATAGCGAATCGTGTCGGTTGTATTCAAACAAACTGCAAGCTTCCATTTGTCGAGCAATACACACCATCGTCTTTACAGCCCTCGCCGCTCTCAAACCAGCTCCCTTCCTCAGGCTAGCGCTTTGGAACGGAACGATTGTACAAAGTAGCATGAAATTTCCCAAGCTAAGCAACACACCTGGACCACGTCCAAAATGAGGACTTGTTCAGTACATGTAATAGGGCACTATAAAAGGAATAACTTAACCCATTGACGCCTAAGGCACCTGCAAAAAAGGGTGATGAAAGCCTGAGCCATTTTTAAAAAAAGCTGCCCTCAGCCTATAAAAACCTAAATTTCTCAGCTTCTGAAGCACATAAAAATTTACATTTAAACACTAAGACACTCATCTTTCATTAGAATGTGTTCATTCATCTCAAGCAAATGTAATAAAGTTGTCTCAAATCTCATGAGCCTGAATGTTGCGTAATACAGCTCCAGGCGCCAGGGCCAATGTTGCACAACGCAACATCAGGCATCAATGGGTTAAACGCTTACAGCCCATAGTACAGGGGTGTTCAATTATATTTCAACGAGGGCCATTTTTTCAAATTCCTCCCAGTAAAGGGGTTGAACTATACATATGTATTACAGTGCCCTCCATAATTATTGGCACCCCTGGTTGAGATGTGTTAAAAGCCTTAAAATAAATTCAGTGTTTATTGCAGAAGAATACTGTCACACTGAAAATTTTAGGAAAATGTAGCCTTCAACTCAAATGAATTGTAGGAAAATAAAAAAAATCCCTGACTAAAAAATAATTCTTTTTCATTAAATCACCTGTTCCACAATTATTGGCACCCTTAACAATTCCCAGGAAATAAATATAATTGAAGCATTTCTGTCATTTCTACAGTAGTTTACAAAGTTTTCCAGAGTATGTAGGAACATTTAATTAGTAATTCATCACTTCCTGCTTCCCTGGGGTATAAATATGATGTGACACCGAGGCCATTTCTCTTATCCACTCTTAAACATGGGAAAGACAAAGGAACACAGCATACAAGTGAGGCAGATGTGCGTCGACCTTCACAGGTCAGGCAGAGGCTACAAGAACATTGCCACTCAACTGCAGCTGCCCATATCTACTGTGAGAGGAATAATTAAGAAGTTCAAAACAACTGGAACAGTGGTAAACAAGCCTGGACGAGGACCCAAGTTTATTTTGCCACCACGCACAGTGAGGAGGATGGTAAGAGAAATCAAAAGATCTCCAAAGCTCACTGTTACAGAATTACAACAAATGGTAGCATCCTGGGGTCACTAAGTCTCCAAATCAACCATCAGGCGCTGTCTACACGCCAACAAGCTGTTTGGGAGGCATGCACGGAGAAAACCTTTCCTCACCCACAATCATAAACGCAAACGTCTGGAGTTCGCCAAGCGGTATTGGGGCTTCAACTGGGACCGTGTGCTTTGGTCAGATGAGAAAGATTGAGCTTTTTGGCAACAAAGTGGGTCTGGCGTGCCACGAAAGATGCGCATGCTGAAAAGCACCTCATACCCACTGTGAAGTATGGGGGTGGGTCAGTGATGCTGTGGGGCTGTTTCGCTTCCAAAGGCCCTGGGAAGCTTGTTAGGGTGCATGGCATCATGAATGCTTTGAAATACCAGGACATTTTAAATCAAAATCTGTTGCCCTCTGCCCGAAAGCTGAAGATGGGTCGTCACTGGGTCTTTCAGAAAGACAATGACCCTAAACATATGGCCAAATCTACACAGAAATGGTTCACCAGACACAAAATCAAGCTCCTCCCATGGCCATCTCAGTCCCCAGACCTCAACCCCATTGAGTACCTGTGGGGTGAGCTGAAGAGGAGAGTACAGAGGAGAGGACCCAGGTCTCTGGATGATTTAGAGAGATTCTGCAAAGAGGAATGGCTGACGATCCCTCTTTCTGTCTTTTCCCATCTTGTGAAACATTATAGGAGAAGATTAGGTGCTGTTTTGTTGGCAAAAGGGGGTTGTACAAAATATTAACAACAGGGGTGCTAATAATTGTGACACACATTATTTGATGTCAAATAATTGTTTCTTTATGTGGGATTTTTTCCCCACTGAATAAATGCACTTGTATTGAAGGTTGGATTTTTCTCTTTTTTTCCATTAAGGTCCCATATTATTTAGAGAAAAATAATAATAATTGGAAGCTAAAAAACACATCTCAACCAGGGGTGCCAATAATAATGGAGGGCACTGTATGGTTGCCGACTGTCAGTGAAGAAATATGGGAGACTTCATTGAAGTGGAGGGTCTGGGGGTCATCCCCCAGAAAATGTTGCATTTCTTATATGTCATTTCCTGCATTTTAACGTCCCGTGTCCCGTTTCAGCATGATTCAGCCCATACTTTTATCTCTAAATTCCAAAAAATGATTCTGTATTTGAAGGGGCTTGTGGGGGACCAGAACCTTGCTGTCCATGGGCCGCATCTGCCATAGTATGTAATGGGCATCACAAGCTGACCTACTGAGATTTCATTGCGTGTTCTCCTCTACAGCATCTCTTCCTTATGTATGTGACTGTGAGAAGAGTAGAAGTATAGTTCTTTGAGTTGAGTTCCTTTATTTCTCCCAAAGGAAATGAATGTGAAAAGTAAAAATAAAAGGATATTGGTGCATCCTAGTACCCTATGTTGTGTGTATACTAGTATGTTGTGCACTATATTGGACAAAGCCCAAATGTTATCTCAGAGATTCTGTCTCAGATCTGTCTTGTAGTCTTTCTGCATTGTTGAGAAAGACATAATGTCACTAAGAATCTCTGGTACTGTCACATTGCTGATAATGGCCTTCAATGTTTCTACATTCTGTCTCAACATGTTTCTAATCCACAGGAGATGCGAATAGACAAATCAGCGACCTCAAATTTAAGTTGGTCAAATCAGAACAGGAAGTTACCGCTCTCGAGCAAAATGTAAGTCTTGATTAATATCTTGGATATCATGAAGTCATTTGACTCTCATTATTTTGCGTATTATGAGAAATGCTGACCATGTTTGCAGTATTACTTGCAAAAACAATCACACTTTTACAATATTTTTTGATATGTCGTCTATCTAAAAAAGAAATGCAAGGCTGCGCACTGCTGTTCATATGTAATCTTAATCAGCTGTATACCTTCTCAGAAGTATACCTCCTGGCCTAAACAAAATTTGTTGTAGGCTATAGTAGTGTTTGTTGGATACATACCGTCTACTGTTTTTTATTTCCAATATTCAAACTGTGGTCGCTACAACTAGTCAAAACAGCACAAACTGGTTAAACTAACCATAATCACAACTAGTTTGATACACAAATGGTGCAAAACTATAAAAATAGCAGGAAGTGTGGTGTCGAAGAAGCGGTTTACTGGATATTTTTGAAAACACATCAAATCGGCTTCTCGTTTATATGAATCCCGTGTATGGGGCTAAAATGCACCTGTCACAATGATGGCTTATTTTTGTCAACATGCACGTAAACAGATAAAATACAGCCGCATTTAAAAATATCCATGTACGTGTGTCCAGCACATTAAATGTCTGTGTGTTTGCCTGTAGATAATACGTCTTGAGGGGCAGGTGACGCGGTATAAGTCTGCATCGGAGAGCGCGGAGAAGGTGGAGGATGAGCTGAAGGTGGAGAAACGGAAGCTACAGAGAGAGGTGGGACATCTTTTCAATCAATCAAACAGTCAATCGTTCAATCAGTAAATGACTTAATCAAACCTATTTAGAATTGATTAATAATTATTTTTTAATCTCTTTTTATGTCAGTTCAATCCATCAATCTAGAAATCTGTCTGTCTGTCTAGTATCTATCTATCTATCTATCTATCTATCTATCTATCTATCTATCTATCTGTCTGTCTGTCTGTCTGTCTGTCTGTCTGTCTGTCTGTCTGTCTGTCTATCTATCTATCTATCTATCTATCTATCTATCTGTCTGTCTGTCTGTCTGTCTGTCTGTCTGTCTGTCTGTCTATCTATCTATCTATCTATCTATCTATCTATCTATCTCACTTCATTTTTGTTTCTTCCAACAGCTGAGGGCAGCACTGGACCGCGTTGACGAGCTGGAGGCCAGCAACACTCACCTGTCCAAGCGGCTAGAGAAGATGAAGGCCAATCGCAGCGCCCTGCTGGCCCAGCAGTAACGCCCCCCCAGGACTGATTGGTTGCTGGTAGTGAGAGGAGAGTGGGCATACTGCAGCTCCGCCCTCTGAAACCCAGTGGACTTCCTTTATCCTCTCAGTTCTAGCACATAAATAAGCTGAGAGAACGTAGATGCTCAGAACAGCCATCTCCTCTCCACCACCCCCAGGCCAGGTAGCCGATAATGCAAGCCATGTTCCAAGTACTTTGGCTCATCCAATCAAAATCAATCATGCTTTTGGAAGCTTGGGAAGGGACATCCTAGTTCCGGAAGGGACACTTGTAATATATTGAAGAGAAGAATTCCTGATGCTGTGGATGATGTCAGACTTTTTTGGTTGGTTTTAGTGGCGACAGGATGTTTTCAGCATTGGTGCACATATTTTTTGTTTCCGTGGTGGAGTTCACCTCTAGTGTAAGTAATCAGTGTTTTTTTTATTTCAGAGATGAATGACCACAGCGTCTTCACTACAATTGAAAATAACAAATAGTGGCTACTCTGATGTAACAGAATATATCTCTGGCATATCATGTGTTGGAAATCATGAACTTAGTGGAAGAGACATCGGGATGGATCTGGTCACCTCGCCCAAACCACATAGGCTACTTAAACAGCCAATCAAACAAAGGCAGCTTTCTGATTGGATGCTGGTGCTGATGGTCAGCTGAACCCCACCTTACCCAAACTCACCATTAATAGGCTCGTTCGTGACGAAGCTGTGCTGCTTTTGCTAGGCAGTGGGCATGTGCACTTTGCCAGTTTGATGCATTCTGGTTCGAAGTTTCTAACCACAATGCATCAAACTGGCAAAGTGCGCATGCTCACTGCTTAGCAAAAGCAGCACTGCTTCGTCACGAACAAGCCTAATGTGTGGGGTGGAAAAGGGCATAATTTGAGGCATATTCCTACAGGGTGGTTTGGTGACTAACCCAGCCGAGTTAACCCAGAGTGAGTCATGAGATATCTAGTAGAAGCAACTTGTAGGTTCCTTCTACTATCAAAATAAAGCCACAGGCCTTGGCTATTACGAGAGTTACGACGTGCTCTGTGTTCGTCACATAACCGGGTATTCTATGCCCACTTGGTTATCAATCAAGCAGTTGCTACCCCAAACAAAACACTTAATGTTTGCAGACTTTTTGTTACCATGTCAGGATGTCAAAAGGAAGACGTTACTTCCAGTAGAAAAAAAGGGAAATTTTGGATGGGAAACAAAACTTTGCTGGTATTGCAGCACTTTTTAAATCTGTGTGTGTGCCTGTTTTTACACGAGTGTTTATTTTTGCATTTGTATTAAAGTCCCTTGTTTTTTGTTTACTTTTTTGTTCGTTTTTTGTCATCAAACTGTGATGGCACTTGAAAGGATCGACAAACTATGGATAACAGCATACTCTTCCAAAAGAAACCTTCATCTCAACTCACAACAATATCATGGTAATTTCTGACGGTTTTAGAAGAACATGTCAAAATAAGAGATCGCACTTAACACAGTGTAATCCACTGCTGAATCTGGAATTTGATAGCCTAGGAAATCCCATGCTGCTTTGCACAAACGTTCTGATCTGAAAGACAGCATGGAATCTGTACACAGAGAACAAACTAAATTGGTGCATCCAATCCCATGGGATTTACAGTAGGCAGGTCTCCAGACCTTGTCTCACGTGTGATTAGGTGTGGTGATAACCAGACAAGGCATTTGACTGATTCTCCACTGAGTTGATTGTACATGCTGCTGCATTGGAGCTCACAGTAATGGTTCAAACATCTGGGGCCATGTACTAAGACGTCCGTACAGTAGATGTCTGTAGCTACTTACGTAGCTTTTTTTGTGCATAATCAAGCTTTGTACATGAGCCCCCTGGTCTCGTCAGCTATAGGCCTACACTTTTAAATGGTACTGGAATATATTTACTCTTTTCACATTCTGTATTTTCCCCGTTCCTAGTGTTTATTATAAGTGCTAAATTGTACGGCAACTGAAGTTCTTCTTGGAGATTGAAGATCTCTAATCCTCTAATTCAAAGGTGTCTTCAGTTCTAAGAACTGACAGTGAATGACTAGGATCAGGAGCGGAGCTAAAGGGTGGGTCCAGCAGGGCATTTGCTCCTTGGGCCTGCCATATTGGTGGTGGTGGCCATATACCATACGCCATGGTGGGGGCGTGTTAATATGCTGTTGAGTATCCCGAATATGAGGCTTATATCCCAGATATGATCAAATTTGGGATTATGTTTTTATATGAGTAGGAGTGTCATATCCCGGTCTGCGTTCTTGGAAATTATAGAATTCACTTCAAATGTGTGTTGCCTGGATACCAGCAACAGCGTTCTATGGGAAGCCTCGGTATCCGGCATAAGGTGTTCCCATGCGTCAATATCCCGGTTTCTTTCAGAATATTCCACCTAGCATATTCTGATTTCTCAAAATCAGGAAAAGGTGTTTATATGTTCAAACACAAATTTGGGATAATCCTGATCATTTTCGGGGTACTGAACTGCATATACAAAACGCACTAAGTAGTGACTTTCGCAGGTTATATGGGGGCCCCCATCAATGTCTGGTCCTGGGGGCCTGTGTTCAATTGTTCCACCCCTGACCACTGATGTAGGTATTATGGATACACTTATAATCAGGGCTCGAGTTGTAGGGGGACAATCAAAATGGTCTAAAATCATCCCCCTCAATGAAAATGGTCAAAAATCATCCCCCTCTAAAACAGGCATCCTTTCTTCACATATTGTGTTAAAATTGCACTTTTAACAACTTCATTTTCAAAATGTTCTCCCCCGAACCCCCAATAATCATAATCCATCTCTGACCATCCCCCCTGCTTTGATTTTACAACTCGACCACTGCTTGTAATGGTGTAGTAGAAAATGAGAATATGTCAGTCAGTCTCCAAGACCAAATCCAGCTGCTGCTCCACTTCCATGACCTGTATGGAGGACGACCTTCACAGACAGACTGACAGCCAAACAGACAGACAGACAGACGACCCCCAAGTGGGCATCAGTAGGCCTACGGGCGTGTTATTAAGAGCTGCGAGGTGAGATGGTGTCATTTCACTCCTCTAGACTTCCTCAGGCTGAAACCGATATCATTGACAGCCATGTTGTAGAGTGAATGTGTGAGTTATGTCCATGTCGGTTATGTTAGCGGCAGTCGTGCACTTGGCAGTTATGTCAATGCTGGTTATGTCAACGGCGCTTTTCATAATAACTCGGAGCGCTTTCCATGCTGTAGTCTGTTAGGGATACTCATCTCGCCTCAATTAAGCTTTAAGCACTCAAAACCATGGAGCAGTGAAATCTTGCTCTTTGTGCAATAACTGAAATGTTGAGGTTGTACTTTGACTAAATGCACAGGTCACAAAAAATAACAACAATAAAAAAACAATAATGCAAAGTAACCAGGTTACTGTCATATTTTCATTGTAAAACAATACTGTTAATAATACATGTGTTGTACAGCGCCCTTGAAAGCACCCAAGGCTGTGTAGGTATCTGTACTACATGTGTCTGTGTGCTTGTGGGAACTAGCAGCAAAAGGAAAAAAGATGTCTTGAGGTGCCTTTTGAGAAAGGCCCATGAATGGGGCACTTTGAATATGGTGGGGTAGTTTATTCCAAAGGGTGGTTAACTTGTAGGTAGGCCTACATGAAAGGCTCCGTATTTAAGGAGTATAGGGGTGGAAAAGGATTGCAAAGTAGTGGGGAGCCAGCAATAAACATGTTCACCATATCCATGTACAATGTCTAGCCCATATGCTGTATTAATGCCGTGTTCACCTCCAGTGTAAATGTATTGTAATCACGAGTCATGAAGCCGTTCTGTTGAAGTATGACCAAAAGGGGGCAGTATAGGATAGCCATCTAAAACACACTGTCTGCAAACCTGAACCTTTGCATTTGATGTGTATGTAATCTTTTACAAAAAGAAAGAAAACCTATGCCAGTAAATACTTTTTAATATAATGATAAACACACAACACAATACATGTGCAGTTTATGGGTAGGCCTACACGTATGTTGCAGGTCAGTGGTTCTCTTTTTTGAACTAACACCTCCTTCACCTCCTGCCAACATCCCCGTTGAAACTGGGCCCCCCACGTCTTAGCGGTCTCCTTCTCAACACCCCAAAAGGGCTCCATAACGCCCCCTGGGGGCCTGTAGAGCCCCCGTTTACAAACACTATTGTAGGCCTGCGTTACAGACATCAAACATGTACATAAAACACAGTGGGAGAGGAGAGCTACTGCATGTGTAAGGGCAGTAAATATCCGGGAAGTGGATGAGTGCCAAAATGGAGATGAGCCAACTTGTGTGGTGACAGTGTGGAGGATGCATTCTGATGACCACTTGGAGGCAGCATTGTACAGGCATCTAAGACACACACAGAGACAGTAATATACTGTACAACACACAGCGCATAGTAAACAGTCACCATTGCATTTGCTCTGTCCTTAAACTGTTGGACAAGCAAAACTATGTCACTCATTGAGGAAAATTTTTATTCTGAAAAGTTCAAAACACTATAGGGACAAGACACACTTCACTATAGGTACAAGACACACATCCATCGGTACATCAATGGCCCCTAATGTAGGCCGGGATATGAGTACAGGGAGGCATGACCAAATGTTCAAAAATTCAACCGGATGGGGAGAAGGGGTAGCAGATATCTGAGAAGGAGGCTAGATAAATGACCAGGTGACGTCATGTGTCTAAACAGGCTAGATGGAACAAAAAATGCTACCTACATGATTTGATTGAATTAAATGTGGCAGACTCTCAGTCGTTATGTGAACATAGAATTCAGTATATACGTACATAGGCCTACACACGACAACTTGGCTATTGTCATTCTGCCTATAACACACTTTTACACCCTGCTATGCAATGCATAGCTAATGATACACAAGGCAACCTTTTCAGCAGGTTGCCAGGCAATGGTTCCTAAATTTCTGATGGAAGTTGTTTGCTGCTGATCTGATTTCTCTTGATAAAAGTGTTACAGCGAAAAACAATAAACAGCATCTTATCATATCGTTACCCTGTGTATCATCACCTTAAGGAGTTTTTTTTAAACCCTTTTCAATCTGTCCTCAACTGACTCACCAGGCT
Source organism: Engraulis encrasicolus (assembly GCF_034702125.1). Taxonomy (NCBI): domain Eukaryota; kingdom Metazoa; phylum Chordata; class Actinopteri; order Clupeiformes; family Engraulidae; genus Engraulis; species Engraulis encrasicolus. The sequence continues at coordinate 23,051,373 of NC_085868.1, forward strand.
TTTTGGGATGACAAGAGCTGCATGTTAATCAGGCTTCATTGAGGCCCCACCATGCTTCCTTCCCAAACCCTCTGTACTGGCAAGCAGGCAGGCAGTGTAGTGCCAAGGACTGAACTTCATTTGCATACTAAGAAAGAGAGAGGATGAGGGACAGGGTTAAATGTATCTGGAATAGCAGACAAAAGAGCTGAGTTGAAACTTTTAGGAAACTTTGGATTTCATTTTGGGACCTTGAAGATGGTTCACTTTTAATCCAAAATGACATTTTAGAACTGAAATACTTTTTTTTACGTGCAACCACATCTCCAGAGGTGCCAGGCATATGGCACATGAGGCTGATCTGCACAGTAAAAAAATGCAGTGTTAATGAAAAACCTAGAGAGTTGATTTAACCTCTTATAGAGTGCATTTTGTCCCAGACCCAGAGCACTCTCTGAGTGCGTTGCAATATGCGACCTTGCCTCCTCCACTTGTGCTTGTCTCCTTGTACCAGGAAGTGATATGTCATGATGATGACATCACTGACAACAGCATTATATTTCAATATCTTGCAAAAGCTCAATTGTAGAGTCTTTTTCTCATTTGCAATTGGGATGGAGAATGAAAAACAGTCCCTTGAAAGTTGTTGTGGCTAAGCTGACAGTTGGGAAACTTTATCGTTTTCCCCACGGAGGAGGGGCCAGGAGGTGGGACGAGGAGACAAGCACAAGTGGAGGAGGCAAGGTCGCATATTGTAACGCACACGCTATGTGCTAAATAAGCACTGCATTTTTATACTGTGTGAAGAAGCCTTTTTGGATAGATAGAGGGTGAAAGAAGTCCAACTTCTTGTAATTCAGCAATCTCGACTACAATGATACAGGAAGAAGACACTTCACTGTCATAGAAGGTCCCACCCTCATTTTATAGGCTATAGCGCTTATCAAAACACACAAGGTTGCTTAGCATTACATCTCTGTAGGTGTGTGTGGGTGGGTAGGCTATTGTTCAGGGGTTGGACAAAATAATGGAAACACCAGTCATTTTAGAGTGAGAAGTTTCATGGCTCAAGTGGACCAGCCTGTTGGTCAATCTTCATTAATTGTACACATTGCACCAGTACAGTGAAGTGTGAAGATTCAATTAGCAGGGTAAGAGCACAGTTTTGTTCAAAATTTTGCAATCCACACAACATTATGGGTGACATGTCAGAGTTCAAAAAGGAGAAATTCTTGGTGCACGTGTTACTGTTGCATCTTTGACAGAGACAGCAAGTCTTTGTGATGCTTCAAGAGCCACGGTATCCAAGGTAGTAGGCGCATACGACTTTGTTGCTGTCGATCAACATTGACGAAGGGTGTGAGCGAGAACTTGTCACGATGTGGGTGTTATTAAATACAGCGCATTTGCAGTCGGCCACAAATATGAACGAGACGATGAGCTCGCACCGGTTTGCTCTACTAAACACACCACGTGTGAGGAGTGGGGGGACAGGCAGTGAGGAGGAGCTGAAGTGGGGACCTGCGCAAACTTGTGGAGGGGTGTGAGACAAGACTCATATACACACGTGAGTAAGTTGTTGACCAACCAGTTCATGGGCGCGTGACCTCGGAGGCAGTCTGCAGGCGAGCGTTGAAGGGGATAAGCAACTGCAGAAGTTGCAAGATCTGACTGCAGCCGCATTCATCCCGCGATAATTTGACACCATGTGACATGTCACCTCGTCAACGCAACATCGACGAAATTTCGAAGTTTGACAGGAAATCTAACCGTCATGCAGCATTTTGATCCAGGGTGCTTTGCTGTCTTCATGCGCATGCATGCGTTGATGCGAAATCGAATGCACTTAATAAGTGCATTCGATTTCTCATCAACGCATGTTGCGCATGTAGACAGCAATGCACTCTGGATGAAAATACTGCATGACGGTTAGATTTCCTGTCAAACTTCGAAATTTCATCGATGTTGCGTTGACGAGGTGACATATCACATGGTGTCAAATTATCGCGGGATGATTGCGGCTGCAGTCAGATCTTGCAACCTCTGCAGTTGCTTATCCCCTTCAACGCTAGTCTGCGGACTGCCTCCGAGGTCATGCGCCCATTAACTGGTTGTTCAACAACTCACTCACGTGTGTATATGGGTCTTGTCTCACACCTCTACACAAGTTTGTGCAGGTCCCCACTTCAGCTCCTCCTCACTGTCTGTCCCCCCACTCCTCACACGTGGTGTGTTAGTAGAGCAAACCGGTGCGAGCTCATCGTCTCGTTCATATTTGTGGCCGACTGTAAATGCGCTGTATTTAATAACACCCACATCGTGACAACAAGTTCTCGCTCACGTGCTTCCGTCAACGTTGGTCGACAGCAACAAAGTCGTATGGGCCTAATGTCTGCATACCACCAAGAAGGATGAACCACATCCAACGGGAGAAACTTTTTGAACACTGTGACGACCCCATGTGCCCCCTCCAGGCTGAAACCTGCCAGTACACGGGCAGTGCTGGAGCTGGTGGTGTTAATTGGGTTGATTGGTCATAACGAGCACCTGCTGTGCAGACAGATGGAGGCTACAAAAGCCATTAGGCTCGTTCGTGATGACGCAGTAAGATGTTCGCTAGGCAGTGGTAGAATGCATCAAACTGGCAAAGTGCGCATGCCCACTGCCTAGCAAAAATCTTACTGTGTCGACACGAACGAGCCTGTTCTCTACCTTCCATCAGTAGGCACTCTGACCTCACCTCTGTCTTTTATTTCTTTCTCTCCACAAGCTACATACTGATGATTACAATCATTGCATCCACCATTCACTGAAACCCAAACTATCCCTAGACACTATTGTATGATTATTGTTGTGTTGGTTTAAATAAATAACCTTGATTTTGACTTTTGTTGTGGTCTCCCTATTGATGTTGCTGCTCTGAACGAGCCGGGTCGTAACAACAGGGATCAGTGAAGTGGCACTTTAAGGTCGTTCATGATGGCGTTTTTTCAACCAGGCAGCAAATTTGCTAGGCAGCGAGCATGATCACTGTGTCCGCGTGAAGCATCCTGGTTAGAATTTCCGTTCACGACGCAGTTTAAGGGAGTGACCTCTGCGCGGCAGTCGTGTCACATGGCGTTAAACCATCGTTTTGTCAAGCAGCCACGCAGTACCACAAGAGCAACTGCTGGGCAGAAGACCTCCTCCATGCCGTCGGTAATCTGCTGTGATTGGCATTCATCAATCTGACGTGAATTGCAGGTGTAGCCCACATGCTTGTGAGGCAGCTCACTCGCTGCTCCAAGTAGGAAGCAGCGTATTTTATGTCTTGGGAAATCACGTTAGAAAAAACTGTACAACTTGCCAAGCATTCAACTCCACCTTTATTAGACTAAGCAGATCTCGTGTTGATCAAGCATTTTTATGCTTGGTTGCGACCGTGCCTTTTGGTAGTTTATTCCAAATGAGATGTAGTCACAAGTCCCAAAGGCAGGCCTGGCTCAAGTGTTGACACAGGCCAGTGTTGGCACAAGGCGGCTGATGAAGCAGACAGTGTGTAAATAGTGTACTGGTTATGTTTGATCTCAAATGCTTTTTATTTCTCGTGCTGTGCATGTGAAGGCGGCAAAATAGGCGATAATTCGCTTGTTTACTTTTCTACTTACTTACTTTGCCTTACTTAGACGTCTTTATTGTCCATTAAACTTACATGAAATGGAAAAAATGCTTTGGTGGTGACACAAAGACACATAAGACAAACACGCATCACAGTCACACAACCAATAACGAATATATATATATACAGTATTTATGTATATTTATGTGTGTGTGTGTGTAGATAATAAGATAAAACCTGTGGAATAAAATGAAATCCCCTTACTCTATCCATGTCACTCAGTTAAATATTTAAAAACTATTTAAAATGTAGGCCTACCATATAACTGCTAGGAGGAGCACGCAGAGTTTTCTAAGTTGAGTTATGATGCACTGTGTTACATGTGAAATTTAAAATAACCAGAATACTACTGCTAAAAGACTATTGAGGAGCACATAGGCCTATAGCTTATCTACTCTCTGTAACTATACCAGTTCTTTGTTTCGAATAGCCACAGCTGATGGTACAAATGACAGCTTGTAGCCATTCTTCCTTGCCATTGGGATTTTAAGTCGACGTCCAAATAGCAGCATCTGGAAAGGGTGAGTAGGATCCAGGGAGATGTTTGGGCCTGCGTGTGCAAATGTGAAAGTTGCTGCTGTTTGTATCCAATGATTGCAGCCTGGTTGTCGCCAGTTTGTTACTTGTCTATTACTCTGAATAGCCTACCCCTCTCCTTGTGACTTCAAAGCCTGCCTTCTGTCCAAAGTTCAAAGCCTGACTTATGTTTCATAAAGGGAGCTAAACAATGTCAACCTAAGTGTTGAATCAGTTTTGTTTGAGCTGTCAAGTACATGCCCTTTGATGGAGTGACGGTTGAAACTAAACTGTTGGAGACCTGTATTGGAGGGTGGGTGAAAGTCCTTGAAGGTCCAGGACATTAGCAAAGAGTGAGAACAGCCATTCTTCAGACTTCCATTTCAAACTGCTTCAAACTTAGGTCTCTGGTGCACCAAATATGTACTCGGACCAAACCCAGTGTTTCGTAATGGCAGTCAAAGAAATCGAAATAGTTCAGTTGTAAGACATTGGACTTCTTTTTGGGGTCTGACCTGAAGTGTGTTCACATCTAGTCAAAAAGGTATTTTAGAACTGACATCCGCATAGTCCAGTGGTCCAGCCAGAGAATATCATTAGCTGTTACGATGGCACAGTGCCCATAGTAGCTTCATTATACTGTAAGGAAATGGGTAGTAGAATAAGGAAACGGGCATTCAGGGACATTCAGGAGCTTACCTCTAAAAGACAGAGTGCAAAACAGACTGAATGCAAAAAGGTCTGCACATCCCCCTCCCTCCCCCCCTGCTGATATCTGATTTTCATCTCCAAGGTCTGGCCAATTTGTCTCATGGCCCTTCCCGTTACTGTATTACCACATACTCTGTTCCTTTCATACATTTGTTTGCAGAAACTGAATACCTATTGAACACAGTCTGATGAAATGTTCTCCTCCTCTCTCTGAAGAAGGAGGAGGCAGCATTATTTGAACACAAAAACTCAGACGATATGATGAATTGATCTCTCTCTCTCTCTCTCTCTCTCTCTCTCTCTCTCTCTCTCTCTCTCTCTCTCTCTCTCTCTTTCTCTCTCTCTCTCTCTCTCTGTCTCTCTGGTCTAGAATAGCTGCCCCCTGGCCCGGCGACAGGGGGACAAAGGGGTATGTTGTCCAGGGCTCAGGGAGATAGGGCCCCCAGAATTGAGTTGCCATTACATTGTATGTATTGGGTAGGGGGGCCCTTTCAGATGACTTTGTCCTGGGCCCAGCAAAAGCTGTCAGCAACCCTGGCTGCCTCCCACCAGCAATCTCATGGCATCACTTCAACAGATCTTGTAGCAGTAGTGCCTCACCTGAATGCACTTGTAGCTTAATCATCTTGCATGTGTACTGTATGAAGTAGGATCCGGGGCAGATCTTTGCCACCAACCGAGACTAAGCTTGTTTGCACATTATGTTAACAATTAATCTTATTCTGAGTGTTTCATTATAAATAAATATTTCTTATTCTGAGTGTTCTATGATTGTGTTGAGATGAGTGTGATGAGTGTGTCCTGTTTGAACTTCATTCTGTAAACCCGTTTTACAAGGTATTGCTGTATCATTGCTTGTCCCACATCCCCCCGTGTCTCTCTATGCACAATAAATGGGCTAAATCCTTTGAAATCTGGCCAGTCCCTCTTTAAAAAAAAAAGTGGAGTTTGATATATCAATGTGATGCTTCAGGTCGCTTGTCCATTGTGTATTATTTGGCACTGCTAAAAGGGCTACCTAATACTTTTAAGACGTAGGCCTATCGGTGTGTCATATACGTAGCCTACACATTACATGATGTTATTATATCATTGTACGGTACCTATATCAATGTAACATTTCAGGTCACTTGTCCATTATACAAGTGCTTATACTTGTCCATTGTTTACAAAAAGGCTACCTAATACTTAACCCCTTAGTGCAGAGCCTATGTTATAACATTATTGTCACCAAAATTGTAATGGCTATCTATGTCTTAATCTGTTCCTAAAGGCTCTCAGTAGGCTACTACTGTCATAGCGATGTTGTTATGATGTAGTTAAGAAGGCCTATTTTCTTTCGGCAGTGAATAGGCCCGCCGGCGACCCCATCTGCAGTAAGAGGCCACATATCTACTTTCATCATCTTTAAACACAAGACCCACGCGTGTCGGCGCTTGGGCAGAGATACTGTTGCTAAGAGGAGATAGAACACTCGGCGGCCATATTGGCTACGTGTCGGGGCTTCTAATTCAGATTAGTAAGACCAGGGTGCGATTTGTCGGAAAACCAGAAGGGGGGGATATGTTTGGGCGTCCTAAAATGAATGATTACACAGAAATGGAACAAAGGAGCGACCCACAACCCATATGGTTGGAATCACAATGAAAACTAGTTCACAATGGCTATCTCAGATTGGCCGTATATATGAAAGCAACGCTGTAAATCATAATTTTCTTACTGATGTGTTGAACTGCTCATGCGCGGAATTTCACGAGACACGTTCTGCGCCGCGGATCAAGTGTCCGCGGACTCTACTAAAAAGTCCTATTTAAATAAGATAATCTACTATGGGAGGTATATTGATGATATACTCCTACTGTGGGATGGTTCAGAAGCTGAACTAGTGTCTTTCCATACTTACCTCAATGGCATAAACAAAAACATCAAACTGTCTCTGGAATATGACAAACAACGTATTAGCTTTCTAGATCTAGAAATATACAAGGATAACGAAGGTCTCTTACATTCCACCATCTATAGAAAGCCTACTTCACGTAGCCTAACACTATCTTGCATGCAAAAAGCTTCCACCCGAGACATTTAAAGGATAATATACCCTACGGTCAATTCCAGAGACTGAAAAGAATTTGCGACGAAACTGACTCTTTTGAGGTTAAGGCTAATGAAATGGAAAACAGATTCATTCAAAGAGGTTACAAAAAGAAAACCATTCAGTGTGCTAAACACAGAGCAAAGAACTTAGACAGGCAATCCCTGTTAACAAGTGGGAACTCTAGACACATTTCTGGAAGAATTTTCTTCTCCACAAGGTTAAGCAATGAAGCAAATCACATTAAAACATAATAAGAAAGAACTTGAATTTATTACAGTTATACACTTCTTTGAATAATGTTTTTCAGGACCCCCCTGTTTTCAGCTTTAAACTGGCTCCTACTTTAAATGACAAACTTGTCCACAGCTATCTACCACCATCCTCTGGGAACACTTGGCTGTCTAAGAAAAAGGTAGCTTCAAATGTGGTCATTGTAATCATTGCCCTACTATAGTCAAAAGTAAAACATTTGAAGATGCACATGGACACAGAACACATGATATACGGCATTTTATTAATTGTAAAACAACATTTGTCATTTATAAACTGGAATGTCCCCTCTGCAATGTTTTTTACATTGGCAGGACCAAACGTAGGTTACAAGATAGTCTCAGAACACAAGTACGCAATTAGAACAAAAAACGAGAACTATCCAATGGCACGCCATTTTAAAGACCAGCACAACAGTGACCCAGCTATTTTAAGAGCTATAGGTATTGATCATATACCACAAACAATGAGAGGGGGTGATAGATTAAACAATTAAATCAGCGAGAGAGCTACTGGATTTTTAAATTAAAAGCTACCCAATATCCAGGCTTAAATGATGAGATGGAATACTGCCACTTTTTGTAAACACTACTGTTTAAGTATATGTATTTCATGCATGTTTTTTTCTGTTTTGCTGTCCAATACTCTATTATATCTGTAGAGACTGTAGAATGAGGCCCCCTGCTGCCCACAATTGATATTGTTGTCTTTCTGTTTTTCATGTCACCTTTGTTGAAGAGTGGTTACCCATTGGCTAATTGGTCCCACCCTGCACACCTGAGAACACTCATGATGTCTTTTAATTATGTCTCTTTGTCACAGAAGAAACTGCACACTTCCTGACGAAGGCTTCATGCCGAAACGCATCGAAGTATTTTAATCATGCTATGCCCAACAAAATAAAGGCATTTTAATTACAAAGAAGATGAGTGCCTTGGTATTTCTCAAACTTTTTTGAAATCAACCTAGCCTGTCACCAAAGAGCACCATCTTAAAAAACTAGACAGTTCCAGGAAGCACTCCAACTGGACTTCATTCTGTACCGCGGACTCTGTTGAAAAATCAGAAGTTTAGTTACCGGATGTGAAACGCACATGTCATCAGCAACCGACCAGCGGAAGCATATTCTGAGGGCATACTGATTAGGTTTGAGATATCGTAAAAGCGCATGCGGCGAGGCGGCGAGATGATTTGATAAATGACAGTGCAGCTCAGCAAGCAATTGGCTCTTGTTGCCGGACAGGTCGGATATATGCAAGCACGCGCCATATTAGCGTAGCCAATTTCCCCCGTTCATTCCTATGGGCGCTCTCTGAAGTGATGTATCTCCTGTTAGACGATCTCTGGCGTGGGTCTCTGCTCCCATGTTTTTAAACTTAATAGCCATGTTTCAATAAAGGTTTTTTGATATTTTTCCACAAGAAGAGTGCCTTGGACTCCCTTTTTTGACAAGATGCACCTTCAAGATTTTTTCTCAACAATTCCCTGAGCACTTCGGATTTTCTCTTCACTTGATGACTACTTTCATCATCATTTGATTAATATTCCTGTGCACCATTATAGATTATTATGCCTCGGTTTTGTTTTATAAAAACCTTCTGGTTGCTTTGTTTCAAGCTGTCTTTGTAGAGCAGTAAAGTGGCTTGTGGTCGATCGGCAGGGTTTTCCGGTCCGTCTCATGCAAACCCAAATTTTCCATGTGACGTCGAAGCGACAGGCTAATTCCTTAATCGCTCATAGCTCTGTATCGCTCATAGCTCTGTATTGTGTCTGTGAATGGGAAACACAGTTTAGGTGATGTCCCTCTTTTAGGCACAGCTTGTGTATGTAAATAGTGGTTACAGTCCATATTTCAAAAGGAGCGAGTAAAACTGGTTTTCAGTGGAAGTAGATCTTTAAATGGAACAGACATGGACATGGAACAGAAAGCAGGAAGTTTAAAAACCAGACACGTTCAGGAACACCTGAGAGACAGAAATGAATGTCCCACTGGGAAAGCCCCCTTGTAATTGTGACAAATTACACCACAGCACACTGTGTGCACAACACTCAATTGCTTCCATGTATTAACATGCAAGATGTTGCCAGATGTGTCTGATCAAATCCCACCTAAAAGGTGCTCAAAAACCGCCAAGAGGCACTACATTCGACCAAATTTAAACAAATTGCATTGATTTCTATGGGCACAAAACTGCAGAAAAAAAGCCAAATGTACGATTTTTCTCATTTTTGCCCGCAGACGGCAATCCCAAATAAAAAATAAAGCAAAAAAAATGAATGATTTACTAAATTGAATAACTTCGGTAACCAAAATAAGCCAAATAGGAATCATTGGAATAATTTTCTTCAGTACAATATTAATATGTATTATGCTTTCTGTAGTACTTGAATGGGTTTAGGAATGCACAAACTTCATCAAGTTGGTTGTGAAACCGGGTGCTCAGACAAAATAGTGTGGCACGGCTCTTGTCAGGGGGGCCTTGGCTGGAATCTACCGGGGTATGGGGGGCCTTGGCATGTTTAAGCTTGGGAACCCCTGCACTAGGTATCCCTATCTCACTAAATATCAATATGAAAATTCTCATTCATCCAGGCCATCTTAGTCAGAAGAATTTCATGAGAAATAACAAGTTCCCTAAAAAAAAAGCTAAAACTGTAGTCGGCTCAAACTCAGCAAAGAAGTAGTTGCTGTCTTTGGGTGCATGTGACACATCCAACGAAAATCATCACAAGTAGTAGAAACGCCCTCTCTTTACTAAAGAGGTTTAATGCACCATGTCCAAAAAACACTGAGGACGGCTTCACACCGACATGCATCTGTGAACCTGGACATGGCGGCTTAAACTTTTGTTAGTAAAGACGATAAGCCCATAAGCCGATAAGAGAGAGTGGCCTTTTCAATAAAATATTTTTTCCCATCACTATGTAAACGTACAGGGCCGTCTAGTGGAATTGAAAAGTGAGTTGCCAGGGGCACAGTTATGACGGGAGGATGAAAGCAAGTCTTAGGGAGTTGCACCAAATTCTGGGCCTTGTACTATATACAGTAGGCTATATACTAGAGATGTACAGGATCCAAGATCCGGTTCCGGATCCGGCAGGATAATTGGGTTTTTCAGACTATCCGGATCCGGCAGGATCTTAAGCAGTGGATCCGGTATCCGGCAGTTACCTAAAAATCAGGATTTGCTGGCATCTCTGCTATTTACGTAGCCTAGGCTTTTCAGTCAGTCTTTCACAACCCTAATCGCCGCATGGAGTGAAAGCCCTTTGGAAGCGGCTGTTGAAGGCAGTGTGGCAGTAAGCCAATGAGTCTTAAAAATAGTTTGCACCAACGTAATAAAAAGGGCCCACGTGTGCGAGTTGGCTATGTGTTTCAACCCTTTCGTAGGATCCGGTATCCGGTTCCGGCAGGATCTTAAGCAGTGGATCCGGTATCCGGCAGGATCCTAAAAATCAGGATCCGGTGCATCTCTACTACATACAGTATATAATATACAGTATATAAACAAATCTGACTCCCTGTGGGCCCGACTATATGTGGGGCACAGGTCTGATGGCTCAGGGCCAATTCACCCCCCTACTTTGAGGCCCCTGGGCAGTGTTATTACCTCCGCCAAGGAAGTTATGTTTTCCATCGCATTGGTTTGTCTGTCTGTCAGAAGGGTGAATCAAATAGTTATAGTTATAGTTATAGTTATGTGATCCAGGTATTGTTTAAAAGATTCTTCACCATTGCGGGATAGGGTGAATTTTGATATTCCAGTTTCTAACTCCACAAAAACAAGGCAGGAAGACTAGAAAAAAAGAGGGTGTAACATAGTCAAATGTTCTGTCAAACAGCTTCCTTGGCGGCGGTCTGCACTCTCTGAGTGCATTTCTAGTTTCAGTATTATTTGGCTTCGTGTGAAGCGGGGGACATTACACAACATGAAGTGAACAGGAAACTGTTAGATGAGAACAGGAAGCTACTTCTCATCCTATCTCTGTTATCATGATGTACTATGTTTAAGTGATACACAGATATGTATGCCGTGCAGGCAGGCATTGGGATGTGATGTGCAACTGCTTTGCAAATGAACTTCGGTTGTAGCCTCTGTTTCACATTGGTTAGACTTGCGAATCAAATTCAACCGGTTGCCTTAAAAACACACAGTAACTCAACTGGACGTTTGGCGCTGTCTCAATTCAAACTGAGCTCGGCTTGAGGTTTATCAACTCATTTTCTGACTTGAATCACTTGAGGTTTATGTTTCTCTCTTGTCTTAACATGCATTTTCAACTCTCGTACAGAACTACTATTATAAGGTTATAACCATATCTCAATCTGTCTCAATAATGTCTCTACAATGTTACTAGTTGAATTTTTCAGCAAACAGTATAAGTCAGACTCCCAGTGATCTCATCTGCACCAAAGGACTACAGCAACAGGTGGACTTTTATCTGCACGTCCAAACAATGTGAAATGTTACAGTGCATGGAGACCGCCACAGAGCAGTGAGTCGGATTGTTGGCAATTCCATCATTCAGCACCAAAGGGCTACAGAAACAGGTGGAGCAGCTTCATTCTGGCCAACCTGAAATATTTTGTGCGACCGCGGCTACGACATCACAGAACAAAATCAGATGCAAAATCAGATGCAGCGGCGGCTGCCTGTTTTGATGGCGTCAGATTTGGAACCATTGTCTCTCAGAGACGCTCATTAACATTCCACTCTGAGACTAGCCCATGAGAGGGGAGGATGGGATACATCAGAGCGGGGGCCAGTTGGGGAGCGAGAGAACAGAGGGATGAGATCCGAATGAGCAAGGAGAGAGAGAGAGAGAGAGAGAGAGAGAGAGAGAGAGCGGGAGAGAGAGAGAGAGAGAGCGGGAGAGAGAGAGAGAGAGAGAGAGAGCGGGAGAGAGAGAGAGAGAGAGGGAGAGAGAGAGAGAGAGAGAGAGAGAGAGATTTAACAAGTCCTTTATTGACTCATTTTCAAACGTGTTACAATGCCAGGCCGCAACTTACATTCTCAGTGGTCAACCCCCTCCCAACACCCCCGCCCCTATACATTTAAAACCACATTCCCATCAGCTGCAGTGTGACATAGCACCTCCCCCACCCCCCATGTGTCCGCAAAGCAGTCCATGTCATCAACCAACTTGTAGTATGCATATTCAATTTTCACCCGGGTAGCCACCAATCCCTTGAAGACCTCCACTGGGTCACAGGAACCCACCCCCAACATCTTATTCTTCCTTGTCTTCCAAATTGCAAGTTTGGCTGAACCCAACAAAAAGTTGACTAAACACACCTCGCTCCTCCTCCTCACACTGTACACCGGCCCACTAATAAAAAACTCATGAGAAAACACATCCCCCAATTTTGAGACCCAAGGTGCAAGAAAAACAAAAAGTTCCCGAAGCCTCACACAATTAAAAAATAAATGCATGACAGTTTCCTCCCCCCCACAGAAAAGACAATTCTCCTCTACTGTTGGATTTAGGTGCGCAACATGTCTATTTGTGGCAATAGCCCCGTGAGCGAGCCGCCAATGGAGGTCCGCTACACGTTTTTCAATCGGAGGCTTATAAAAGGACCTCCAACATCCTCTAAGGGAAAATTCTGGACCAAAAACCCCCGACCACCTCGACTCTGTACCCCTCCTCAGGACCAGCCGGTGCTGCACTTTCACACAGCTCATGTACAGTACTTTACCAGTCAGGTCCTGAAAAGCGCTTGCTCCTGACAGACCCGACAGATCCGGACCCTCGCCATGGCCCTCTCCTGTCCCCTCCATCGCAGGTACGACCATCAGCGGAGGGCATTGATAGTTCACCTCCCAGTTTCCTGGTGACCTTGACTCCAGAGCTTTCCTGCAGGCCCCTGGAAGCGCTGATTTGACCTCTGTCAACACCCTCTCCAGAAGTCGTTGAGAGCGCATCCCAGTTTTCCGTTGGAGAGAGGCCGCCGTTTCCCAGCCGCCCTCCGTTCTTAGATCAGCCAGGACACAGACGCCTGCCCCCACCAAGCAGCTCTGGATGCTGGCAGATGACAGGGTTCTGGCCCTAATCAGGCTGTTGTGAAACAAGGGTTCCCCCATAACCCAGTCCTCTGCATTCACAAGGTCCCTCTTCACCCTGAGACCCTTCTGCCAGGCCTGCAGCATCGACCTGTAATAGGGGGTCAGTTTGCTTAAGTCCACCTCCTCAAGATTGAGCAGGAACAGTTGCTTGTCGTATTCCATCACCGTTGCTTCCTTCAGCAGAGAGCAGGCAACCCCTGCCCACACGACATCAGCCCGATTTAGCAGCCTCTGTGCCGCCTGTAGACGAAGGGCGCCTAGTTGACTGCTCACCTCAACCAGCCCCTGCCCACCTTCCCCCAGCGGAAGGTACAGCACAGGCGCTGGGGTCCAATGTTGTCCTGACCAGAAGTTGTTTAGCCTGATCTGAATCTCCTTCACCAGCTGAGCGGGTGGCTCCTGAACTGACAGTCTATGCCAGAGTGTGGAGGCAGCCAGGTTATTAATGACCAGAACCCTTCCCCTATAGGACAGATGGGGTAAGAGCCAATTCCATTTGGATAGTTTCGCTGTCACCTTATCCAACAGACCCACCCAATTACTTTGCTTATAACCCTCTGTACCCAAAAACACCCCAAGACACTTCAAGCCCTCCCTACCCCACCTTCCCCCCCCCCGGTAACAAAGGCGCCCCCCCTCTCCCCCAATCCCCCACCAAAAAACCCTCACTCTTTTCCCAATTCACCCTTGCCAATGATGCTTTCCCATACATGTCTAAGGCATGACACAAAACAGCTACATCATTTCTTTCTGCAATGAACACAGTTACATCGTCGGCGTAGGCAGATAAACAAATCCTTGCCCCAGTAGGATCCCCCGGCACCACCACACCTTTTAGCGTCCTTCTTAACAGGCATAACAGTGGCTCAATTGCAAGGCTGTACAGTTGTCCTGAGAGTGGACAGCCCTGCCTAATGCCCCTCCTCATCTGTACAGGACAACTTAGCCCACCCCCAGCTTTAATTAACAAAGATGCCCCAGTGTACAAAAGTTTAACAGAAGAAATAAAATATTCCCCAAACCCAAAAGCCCTTAAGACATTAAAAAGGTAACCATGTCCCAGCATATCAAAGGCCTTCATCTGGTCTATGGACACAAACCCCACATCCAAATTCCTTCTCAGTGACACCTCGGTTAAATCCCTCATTAAAAACAAATTGTCCATAATTATCCGCCCTGGAATACAGTAGGACTGTTCCTTTTGGATTATGGTACTAAGCGTTCCCTTCAGCCTGTTAGCGAGACATTTTGAAAAAATCTTGTAGTCCATACACAGAAGTGAGACCGGCCTCCAGTTTTTCAACAGGCCCAGATCTCCCTTCTTGGGCAGCAGGGAGAGCACTGCGCGCTTGCAGCTCATCGGCAGTTCCCCCCTGCGGAAACACTCCCCCATCATCTCCCAGTAATCGTTTTTGAGAATTGTCCAAAACTGTTGATAAAACTCAGCTGATAGTCCATCCAGCCCTGGTGCTCGACCCCTCGAGAGCTGCCGGACAGCCTCAGACAGTTCTTGCAGGCTGAGTGGCCGGTCCAAGGCTGCCCTATCGTCCTCCCCCAGCATTGGTAACCCCTGCAGCAGCGTATCAGTGCTACCAGGGTCACACTCAGCATCACCATATAATCCAGCATAGAAAGTCCTTGCCATTTCTCTCATCTCGAGAGGGTCCGATGTCATTGTCCCGTTCTCTTTTTTCAGATAAAACATATGTTTTTGCTGTGCCTCCCTTCGCTCCAGATTGAAGAAGTGGGCAGTGGGAGCGTCCATATGTGCCATATCAACAATTCTGGCCCTTATCAAGGCTCCTTTCACCCTTTCCTGCATCAGAGTCTTTAGTTCATGTTTCTTTTCATTCAGTTCATTCAACACCCCCATATTTTGTTCCCCCAACCTTTTCTCCAGTGTGTTTATTTCCCCCTCCAACGTTGTTATACAGGCCCTTACCATTTGTGTGTGGTTACATGTAAACTGCACAACACCTTTATTTGGGCCCACCTCCCACCACTGAGCCAAGTTCATAAAATCACCTTTCTTTGTTTTCCAAATACCCCAAAAATAACTTAAGTTTTCACAGAAGGATTTGTCTTTTAACAGTTTGTTATTAAAGTGCCAATAATATCTAGACCGTGTTGACACTCCTATATGATAATCCAGACTAATCATATGATGATCTGAAAATCCTGTGGGACATATTGCAGCAGAAACAACCTTGTTATTAAATGAGTCTCGTACATAAAGCCTATCCAGCCTTGCAGCGCTAACTATGGAGTTCACCACCCTTACCCAAGTGTACTGCCTAACTGTTGGGTTCCTTTCTCTCCAAATATCAGAGAGAGAGAGAGAGAGAGAGAGAGAGAGAGAGAGAGAGAGAGAGAGAGAGAGAGAGAGAGAGAGAGAGAGAATGGGAGTACACAAGAGCAGCAATGAGTATCACATACTACTACGGTATGTGAGGTCTTGTAAAGACAATAGACAATAGGCTACCAATAGGCTACCAGTCTTAGCCTCAGGTTTGTGCACATCCCTGCAGTAGGCCTATACGGAAGCAGAGATTCTTTAAGTATATAGAGATATGCCAACATAATAGGTTTCTATGGTCACCTAACATGACCAGGTTCCGGTCTGCCTAAAGGAGCGTGTCATAATGCTCCTAGCATTGAATAGAACAGTCCTTAGGTCTGCGTAGGTCTGCCTAAAGGGGGATTTCCCCCCCAATAATAGAACCCGGAAACAATGGGCCAATGGAACCTCTCTCTCTCTACTCTCTCTGACGGAAGGATTCTACCTCACAGCACCTTCGGCCGAACATTCATGTTCATTGAGGTTACAGCAGGCTACATGTGTTGACAGACTTGGGAATGTGGATCGAAAACTTGTTTTCTCTGTCACTGAAAATCCTTGTGCCCTTCCCGTACCTCAATAACGCACGCCGTTCTACCAGTGGAACGCTGTAATAGTCATTGAAAAGTTAACTACATTAGCACTATACTACATAACACAGCGCCTTTAGTAATGGACTTGGTCATTCATTGCCATTCTGGCATGGTATCTCTCTCTCTCTCTCTCTCTCTCTCTCTCTCTCTCTCTCTCTCCACATTCATACCCTACATAATGTGTGTAATTTCTTATGAGGATAATGTATTTATGTATGCTACTACTATTAGACACCTTAATTTCCTCCAGGATTAATAAATGTGACTCTACTCTACTCTACTCTCTCTCTCTCCTGCCTTTTGGTACAGAGCCAAGCATGTGCATATATTCCACATCCCCCACCCTCTGATATGTGTGTGTGTGTGTGTGTGTGTGTGTGTGTGTGTGTGTGTGTGTGTGTGTGTGTGTGTGTGTGTGTGTGTGTGTGTGTGTGTGTGTGTGTGTGTGTGTGTGTGAGAGAGAGAGAGAGAGAGAGAGAGAGAGAGAGAGAGAGAGAGAGAGAGAGAGAGAGAGAGAGAGAGAGAAAGAGATGCCAATGTCTTATTTACTGTATATGTTCAAGTACACTTGACTTGACTTGACTTGGTTCTCCCCCCCTCCTATCCAATATGAGCAGTAAACATATACAGGCGCATATGTAGCTATGGTGGCAATGGAGTGCGGATGATTCTGATGGTATAAAGCATTGGCAACCCACCTTCTATTACTACCAATAGCCTACTAGTGATATTAGTCCTATAACGTAGCCTAGTACAGTAAAAGCTGATCACTAGTTTCACAGTCTATAAAATTCAAAATCATTTCAGTGATTTCCTAACTTATTATAACACATCGCTTGAGGTTGGTTCGTATTTTAGACCGATCAGAAGATGAAACTCTAACTGGTTTATGAAAAGCCTAATCTGTGACCTTTAAAAAAAAGAAGATCTGTGTATTGATGCCATTGGCAGGGTCTTGTAATATGCAATTAACAATCAATAGTCAACCTGATTTCCTTTCTTCATTTGTCAACGAAACTTCGATGTTTTGAATCTTCCCCATTAGGCCTATTGTTTTCTCCCATATAAAAGTAGTAGCCTCGCCTAAATATGCTGATGACATTGTCTTAGTGGCACATATCTGACTCTGACGCTCCAACTCACAACCAGGAGGTAGTTGACAACATAAGCCAAACTTTTGTAGAACTTTCCTTACAGCTGAATGTGTCATAGACAAAGGAGGTATGCTGTTGGGGCAGAGAAAAGACATCAACTCTGTTCCAGCCACTCTCCATCCAAGGGCAGACAGTGGAGCAAATGACAGTTTTTAGATACCTGGGAACGGAAATGGACACCTCCCTGTCTTTCTCACAGCAGGTGGACTCGATATTTTAAAAAGCACAGCAACGCCTTCACCTACTCAGGAAACTCAGGACATTTCAAGTAAGCAAGGACATTATGAATCTAATGTACTGTTCCCTCATTGAATCAGTCATCACCTTCAACATATCCTCCTGGTAAATTGAACCAGGCTATCAAAATTACTGACTCACCTCAACCCTCCCTATCTGAGCTGTCAGTAGTGCAGTGCAGGACAGCTGACCAGATCATAGAGGACCCCTCTCACCCCCTCCATCACTCCTTCCAACTGCTGCCATCGGGTCGACGGTTCAGTGTTCCACTGGCGCACAAGAACAGATTCAAGAAATCCCTCATCCCCTCTGCTGTGGCCATACTGAACAAGAGATGAGCTGTCCAGTCTCAGCATGCATGTATTGTCTTGTCTAATATCTGTTAGAATCACTGAAGCCACGCCAAATACATTTTTCTGTTTCAAGTGCAACAGACAATGAAGTTGTATCTAATCAAATCTAATCTAACTCTTAAGGCAACGTGACACAGTTGTGCCATAGACCTACAGTGAGAATGTAGAATGCAAGTCTCGTGGTAACCATACCGGTTTGTCAACTTAAAAGCGGCGGTTTGATCGTCTCCGCCCCTCCATATTTTTTATATGCGAGTCGACAAAACATGTCTGAGTAATTGACTAAGTAAACATTCATATTTTACTTGAGGGTCCGACTTTCTCTGCGACCCCCCAGCTGAAATTTAGCAATGGGCTTAACCTACTGTTAACAGATGCATCGTTTGCACTGATTTCGGATTTGAGTCGCAGTTGATAGCCATAGTCATCAACACTATTGTGACTTTTTCCCTCGGAATATCTGATGTTATCATAACTAATTTGTGCTCTGAGGGTTCCCCACAGTGTTCACCTTTGTGTGTCAGTAGGCTATCATTGGTCCCACCCCAAGTTGTCCCAGAACACCGCGGCGCACAGGACAGGATCTCACCTCATGTGCAACTAAGAGGAAGAAGCACCTGCATTTACTCAATGAAGCAGCGACACCGGATCGGTTAAATAATTTCATCTGAACTATGACCTCAACTTTCTGTTTCAGGTGAGACATCATAGTTATTGAAGCAATATACTATTGCGCTGACATGGAGTTAGGTCATTGCGTCAAATAAGAAGGCAATTACATTTATTCAGATCATGTGCTATAACCGAAAGAAAAACCGAGACGTTTGCCTTAAAGCGTAATAGCCTACTCCTCCCCCTCCAGAATTCACGTTTTGTGTAGGCTATTTCTTGGCGATCTCTACGGTGTAGGCTACGCTGTTCCGTCTATTCAATGAATCCGTCTATCGACTTCAGTGTGCATTTTATTAGTAGGACAACACCACAGATTAGAGGATGAATAGTTTCGGATAAACAGTCCGTAATGAATAACTTCTTTGATTTGTAAACAGGCCAGTGTTTCCAGTTTGACACTGTCTGGCAGTCAGTAATTGGGTGCGTAATTTCACAACTTCAGCGCGGGTAGCCTACAAGTGACACCGGTGGATTTGGATTGCGCGCCTCGATTTATTAAACGCTTGACATGATACAGGGTATCTACGGTGATTTTGTGACTGAGGGTTGCGCGCCTCGAACTACTAAACTGCAATGTGTGTTACATTTAGCAACACTTGGCATAATGCTGTTCATGGATCTACGGTAGGCTACTTTTGTGAGGTTGAAGTTTAAATCCACCATTCTAATACCCTCCAAGATGAGTGAATATGTTTTAATAAAAAAATAAAGTTTTTGGCTGTATTTCATGAAGTATTAAGAATCGTCCTACATAGTTAGACTAACAAGAATGGGCTGTTTGACAACAAACAGCATGTTGAAGGCGATTTGCCTGATGTCGCTGTTCGCAAACGTTTCTGTTTACCGATAAATAAGGGCAAGCTGTTCCTCTTTGTTGGCATAGTCAAGAAAACTGCTTGAACATACTTGACATTTGAGCATGTGATGTTTGGTTTGGTTTGGCCATACTGCCATTGGATTAGTAGCCTATAATGATCAGATCCTGCTTGTCAGTTCCACATGGGGAAGTGGGTAACAATGAAAATGACCTTCTTGTTTTTCAGTATGTGTCTGTAGAATTTGACTTTGTGCATTTGGGTCAGTCTAATCTAGTTGTGTGATGTCTACGCAGGTCACCTACCTTTATATCTGATTTATGATTGTGGTGGGAGAAGTGGGCCAGATAAGGCATTGGATTTTACACTCCTTTGATCTGCTGCTGGGTACATTTGGCTCCCCCCCTCCCCGTCTCCACACACACCCACGTCCACACACACCCACGTCCACACACACACACACACACACACACACACACACACACACACACACACACACACACACACACACACACACACACACACACACACACACACACACCTCTCTCTCTCTCTCTCTCTCTCTCTCTCTCTCTCTCTCTCTCTCTCTCTCTCTCTCTCTCTCTCTCTCTCTCTCACTCACACACACACACACACACACACACACACACACACACACACACACACACACACACACCTTCTTTGATGTCTTCCTGTAAACCATTTTAAAATGTGTAAAATCACAAATCAGTGTGTTGTAAAACCACACACGCTGAAACCTTACTTTTTATGTTGGTGAAGGATTAGCAGCGAATTAAGACAGTCAAGAAAGTCTGATGTGATCCGAATGCCACAGAGGAATTGCACTTGGAAACCTCACCTGAGTCAACTTTTATAATGACAACTTGTTCATAGGCTACTGTATGTGGTACATATTTTACTTTACTTTCATCAGGGATACGTTGATCATACTAGTGAATGTTAGTTCATTATTTAGTAAATATTCAAAAAAAGGTCAAATTTGGCAGTGTACATCACAGTTTCCAAGAGCAGCATAGTTGCAGTGCCTTTAAAAAAAAAAGTATTTGTTTGGGGCTTTTTGCCTTTTATTATTACAGGACAGAATGAGGGTAGACCGGAAATGACTGGGAGAGGGAGATGGGGGAGGATTGGGAAATGACCCTGTCCGGACTTGAACCGGGGTCCCCGAGGGTGGGCATGCAAGCCCAAGTGTGGGGGGCTTAGTGTGCTGCGCCACAATGCCCCCCTGCAATACCTTTTCTTTGACCATATCCTACACAGTGTGCCTTCAAGGTACACTGGGGTCAAAGACCTGCAGAATGGCATTGTCATTCAGTGTAACGGATGCCTTCTGCTGACTGTAACTGTAAAAAACATGACTCTTTTTATTTATTTATTGTTACAGGGAATTCATGAAAGCCCCGGCTGTCATCCATCCACTTGAAACAATTTAAAAATCATGTTCTTTTGCAGTTACAGTCGGCGGAAGGTGTCCGTAACACTGAATGACAAAGACGTCTTTGACCCACTGGTATTTTCACTGTGTGTACTTTAGGACCAGCATGAGGTCCATGAAGCGGCGTGTGAAGAAGCTGGATATGGTGACATGGCTGCTGTTCCTCATGGTGGTGATCCTCTTCGTCCAGATGACCCGCGTCTACAGCTCCATGCCTCTCATCCCCAGCCTCCCATGGTCACGTGACACGGACGACTTCCAGGATAGGCTGGAAGCCATCCTCCACAGACCCACCTGGATGCCCGAGAGCTGGGACAAGCAACATCCCGACCTGGAACGGTACTGGAGGGAGGAAAGGTTAAGGCGGCAGGTGCGCAAGAGGCTGAGAGGGACGTCGTTGGGGCTCACCCGCAGCGAGATACGAACCAGGTTTGCGAAGCGCGTCCTGGATCGCCTCCGGAAGGGGGACATGTCCAACGAACGGATGCTCAGCCTCCTCGTGCGCGGGCAGATTCAGCACTACTCTTTGGAGAACAAGTTCAACGTGGTCTCCAAGAGGCAGCGTGAGACAAGCAGGTCCAGCAGGGAGGAGCTGCTGTGCCAGCTGAAGAGGCAGGTGGGGAGATGGACCCTCAGCGGGACGGAGGAGCCTTTCTCCGGCCTGGGCTGGGCCAAGCTGGTGCCCAACGCCACTGTGGAGCAGCTCTACGGGGAGCGTCTGAAAACGTGTGCCGTGGTCTCCTCAGCTGCCTCCATCATCAACTCCGGTCTGGGAAAGGAGATAGGTGAGTCTGTTTTTTGTTGGCGGAAGGAGTCGCGTTGCTTCACGCCTTCCCTCAGGAGGGATGGCTATGCCTTTTTTTATTTTAGCATCATTTAATTCATTACGTTGCAGTAAATTTAGCTGAGCCTTATCCAAAATGATGCACAAAAGGAGGATTCCGGAATCCTGGACGTGTGGGAGTGTGACATGGCCAATCAGAGGTGAAGGCTCCATGACATCCCCCATCCAGGTCCGCTTGAAGTTCAGCGTCTTGTGCAGCAATAGCATACTAGCCTAATGTGGAGCACGCAAATCCTAATACTGCAAGGTCAGGCAGTTTGCATGAAGTCAAATGAAACCGGCTGATAAGATGCATCAGGCTGCTTCAGTTATCACACCTCCAACCCAAACACACACACACACACACACACACACACACACACACACACACACACACACACACACACACACACACACACACACACACACACACACACACACACACACACACACACACACACACACACACACACAATTTTCCAAATACCTTATTCTGAAGGGGAGAATAGCAGTAGAAGTTTGAGAAACACTGCCTTCTGTGATGGGTTGTCCTCACTCATACCGATTCCAATTCCCCCTAATTGTCTCATTCACACACACATTCATGTACACACACATGCACGCGCACACAGACACACTGTTTTATTGGCTTAAGGAGTCATGTTGCCAGACCCATGTTGTCTTTTTGGGAGGAACAGTGATGCGCTTTTTTCTTTACATTGAACTGACATTCATCCAAAGTGACATACAAAAGGAGGACACAGAGATGGGGAGCAAACAAAGAGTGAAAACAAAGAATTAACAAAGGCAAAAGTTGGAGAAGTATAGGGTTCACACCAGGACAGAAGAGAAAACGCAGGGAGGGAGTTCAACGCAGGATATGCTTGCTGCAGGATACGTGTGCACTTTTCATGGCGCAAACACAAATTAATTGGAAAAATCAGAAAAATTGGAAAAATCCAAAGGAGTGTGCGAACCTTTTTTCAGAAAATACGTAATCTTTTTGTTCAGCACCAGGGATTGTGCACAAGTAACTCTCTACAAGCAAACACAAATTAAAGCACAATGCTAATATACATTGAACCATCCTCTTCTGGAGAGAAATTTGTTTTGGGCACAGAGTCTTTCAGGTGTAAAGAAATCCTGCATACTATCCATTCCACCAACAAGCTTTAATACAATCTTTCAGTCATCCGACCCTTTTCAGGTGAAGTCGCCTTGGGCAAAGAGTCACAAGACACTTCACACAAACTATTCAACACAATAGATAACACAAGAAAACAACAAAACATGCAAGAGTGGAACCAACGCAAAACATGTAAACATATCACCAACCTCTCACCTAATCACATACCCACACACAACAGCATTCATAATAGGTAACAAATATTACACATAAAATTTTCCTAAAGTGGCATCAAGCCCATTTAAATAGATATGTAATGTGGACCTAGAATTGTGTTGCTTTGTCACACATAGGATTAAATTGCTTTGTCACACATAGGGATTCAATTCTTTCCTATTTATTTAACAATAACATATTAATTACATTTAAAAAAAACATTGAACCCCTTCACCACATGCGCCCACACACAGACACACACACACAGACACACACACACACACACACACACACACACACACACACACACACACACACACACACACACACACACACACACACACACACACACACACACACACACACACACACACACACACGTTCCTTCCTTGTTCCCTTCTCCTCCTCCTCTCTCTTTTCACATTTGCCCCTTCCTTAGTTTCTCCTTCTCAGAGCGTCTGCTAATGTTTCAGCCTGATTGTTGGCTGTGTAAGACCAAGACTACATGTACAGACAGCTAATGAGTGGGGTTGGTTTCTGAAGCCCCCTGGTCAGTCCCAATGTACTTCAAGAGTGACCCTTCAGTCCTTAAGTAAGGACCAACTTGGCTCATCACCGGAGCAAACAGCAAAGCCAAGCTCTCACTCTCTGTTTAGGTTCGTTGGCACTTCAGCTGAAAACAAATGTCCCAACATTCATGTTCACTCTGCTGTGACAGTTTTAGCTGCCGCATGAAAAAAAACCCTCTGTGGTTTAATGATGTGGTTCGGTGAGTTTACATTCTCGTACACCAAAGAGGAAATTATAAATGTCTATACAGTATGTTCAAGTTACTGACCTGAGGTAGTTTAGGCAAGACCAAATTTAACGCCTATTCAAATTCTGGTTGTTTTTCCCACCCCATTCCAATGTCCTTCCCCACCTCTTCCAAGAGCAGAACCATTGTTACAGTATAGATTACTATACTGTAATTATATACAAGGCTCTGGCCTAGACTGGTTTATACTTCCCTCTAGTGGTTCATGTGATACAATGTGCCAGCCGTGTAAGTTCTAATGGTAAAATACTGTTACTGTCCCTTTTACTGTTAGAGACTGGAATTAAAATCTTTTAAATTCTCAAGTGGTTTGAGAGGGTTGACAACGGGTTTTCTCAGGTAATGGTTCTTGCTGTTAAATAAAAAACTGTATATTTTTCTGCGGGCATACCATGCTGTCATGACAGTTGTGTTCCAGAATGCTTGCTGTTCCCAAGCCCCCGAGATTCGGCCATTGTTGATGTTAGGGAGTTAACCATCATCACAATGTAATTGAACATTCAACCATTAGTGTTTGGGAATTTTCTGTTTTTGCCAAGAGTGAGTGAAGGTGCCATTGCCTTTGGACAAATCCTACCCTCTGATCCTTGCAGTGTTAATTCAACACCTAGAGAGTACCCTGGGACCAAATACACTCTAGAGAATGTTAAATTAACTCTTTAAGTGTTGAATTAACACTGTACATTTTGCTGTGTAGTAATATATTTTGTGTCTTGGTGTGGGCAGACTCCCATGATGCAGTGCTGCGCTATAATGCTGCTCCGACAGAGGGCTATGAAGAGGACGTGGGCACCAAAACCACCATCCGTGTCATTAATTCCCAGGCAAGTGGCCTTACAGTACAAACTACACAGCTTTCAAATCATATCTGATTTTGATGTTGGGTTGTGCCGCACACATAAAGAGAATTGCAACGGTCAATCTGATCTCCAAACGTAGGCTAAACACTGAGACATTCAAAAATTCTATTTTGAGTCTTAGGCCATAACATTAAACCGGTTTGATATCCACAATTTGTGGTTGGCGACTCTGTCAACTGACAAAATGAAATCTTAGAACATCACACACAATGAAGGAAATTTGCCTGGCAAATGCTAGCGATGGTGCTGGGAGATAATATTCCACTGATTCGTAGGCCTAAACATCAAACCGGTTTGATATGCACAATTTGTGGTTGGCGACTCTGTCAACAGGCAAAATTATATCTTAGAACATCACACACAATGAAGAAAATTTGCCAGGCAAATGCTTGCAATGGGGCTGGGGGATAAAATTCCACTGATTCGTAGGCCTAAACATCAAACCGGTTTGATATCTACAATTTACGGTTGGCGACTCTGTCAACCGGAAAATCTTAGAACATCACACACGTTGAAGGAAATCTGCCTGACAATTGCTTGGAATGGTGCTGGGGTGTAATATTCCACTGATTGTCGTAAGGGGGGTTTTCAGCAGAGAATCGCACCAATAGTGGTGTAGTTGAGCCCGTATTTACAGTACAGGGCACGCCTACCTTCATAGTAGGGAAGACTAGGGAGGAGTCGCAACAGGTGATGGTTGCAGCATCTAGTTATTTCCTCCCTATCAGATACAAGCTAGAGTGATTATACTCATACTGTGCAAAGAATGACTCAGCACATACAGTATGAGTATAATCAAGACAAGCTGGGCCACTTCACAGTGACTAGACCCAGGGATGACTGGAGCACTCAGCAACTTTTTTGAACTTGAAAATTATTTTGGTGCACAAAGTGACTGACGTTTCGGCGCACCTGCGCCTTCCTCAGAGTCCTTGATATGGCTTCCCTCGACTGTGAGCACCACCAAGGCTGAAGCGCAGACATCCACTCTTCGATATGATTATAATCACTCTAGCTTGTATCTGATAGCAGGAAAAGCAAGATGTTGCAACCATCTCCTATTGCGACTCTACCCCAGTCTTTCATGCACAGAAGCAACCGTGAAACTACTTCTTTTATAAGGAAAAGCATTTGGTATTGGTGGTGTGAACTAGTAAACACATGGTATCACTCACACACACCTACACACACACACACACACACACACACACACACACACACACACACACACACACACACACACACACACACACACACACACGCACACACGCACACACGCACAACCTTCCACATATTACTAAATTGCATATGCCAAAAAAAATCTTTGTGTATCTTTATTCTTGACAGATTCTTGGCAGTCCGAGATTTAATTTTAGTCGCAGTGAACTCTACAAAAACGTCACCCTGCTAGCATGGGACCCTGGACCATATAATGGAGACCTGCACAGGGTGAGTGCTAGTAGTTTGTTTACAGTTTTTCTTGATCGCTTTAACACATTTTTTTAAACTGACTCACACAAAGTCGTCATGATCACTATTTCAGCAAAGCAAAAGACACGTTGTGCATATGTGTGAACACATTCTTGTTCACTTGACATATTTCCCATTCATACAGTATAACACGTTTTTTGCTAAACAGTTAACGCATGTGCCATTTAAGTAGTGCACATTTCATTGTTTAAGCTCTGATAACCATACAGAAAAATCTACTCCTGACTTTTAGAAACTACCGTTAGTTGTGTGAACACACCAGAGCACCTATTTGACACTCCTTCTCAAAAATCTTAATTTAGCAATCAGTCTTTATACACAGTGTCTTCTTGTTTGTTCTTGGCATGGAGTTCTTTTGCAAATTTGTTGTAAGTGCATTCTCGTACTGCAAAATCATATTTTACTTTACACATATTTTCTGTAATACCGTTATCAGCCGTTAGTACATTTTTGATTACACTTGTAAAAAAAAGGAAAACAAACAAACAAAAACAAAACAAAAACTACATCAAAGCATTCTGATTTTCAATCCAATTCTTTGCAATAAGACATTATTGTTACACGGACCCACTACCTAGCCTACTGACAATTTTACATAAGAAAAGACACAACTCAAATCTTTATGCAAAGCATTTACTGGGCCAGCTATCTCTCAGTCAGTAGATCCTGATCAAGCAGAGTCAGTGGCTAAGTAAAAGAAACAACAATGGAACTGGCTTGAAAGTTATGTAATTGACAACAGTGTTAAATAACGGCAAATTGTGTCAACATGATAGCCGTGTTTTGGATTTTTACGACCATTGTGTAATGACTGACTGGGAGTGTTCATACACTGCTATGCATTGTGTATTGGACTGAAGACAGAGTTTGCTTTTATTGCATATGTTAAATATTTTGGAAACGTAGTAGCCTTTTGCAAACAAAGATGTTGTGTTTGGAGAATCAGTTTAACTGGTTAGCCCGTTGCGTGAACTGCTATGAAAATGTGCTTTTTGGAGTGATAACTGTGTCAAAGCAATCAAGAAAAACTGTATTTGTCTGCCTGTCTGTCTGTCTGTCTGTCTGTCTGTCTGTCTGTCTGTCTGTCTGTCTGTCTGTCTGTCTGTCTGTCTGTCTGTCTGTCTGTCTGTCTGTTATATTTGCTGTTCCATCCTGTTATAAATTGATAACCTTCTCTTCTCTTCTCTTCTCTTCTCTTCTCTTCTCTTCTCTTCTCTTCTCTTCTCTTCTCTTCTCTTCTCTTCTCTTCTCTTCTTTTTTTCTTTCAAATTTCCCCCTGGATGAATATAAAGAATCTTGAATCTTGAATGTATGTAATTGCACTATGCATTGTCATTACACTGTGTACAATGACATCAAAATAGTCTTGGGTTAAGAGGCAGCTAATGTCTTGCAAATGGCACTTACAGTAATGTTGTGCTACTGTAAGAACATTGTCTTCTGCATGTTGTTAAGCCACTCTGTGCAGGGCCGGATTAATGCATAGGCTAGATATGGCTGCAGCCTAGGGGCCCCCACCTGCCAGGGCCCCCCTGATTGGTCAGAAGTGAAAATTTGAAGAATTATGTTAGGCTAATATCGAACAATTCATCTGTCATGTTGAATAGAGTTGGTAGACATGCAGTCCTTAATTCCTAGCACGTAGTTATGACACTGCCTAGTATGTAAATTTGTCCTAGGGGCCCCAGGCCATCTTAATCCGGCCCTGACTTATACACTGCACCTTACACGCGCACACATGCTGTCTGTCTCTGTTTCTGTTTCTGTTTCTGTTTCTCCCTCTCTCCCTCTCTCTCCCTCTCTCTCTCTCTCTCTCTCTCTCTCTCTCTCTCTCTCTCTCTCTCTCTCTCTCTCTCTCTCTCTCTTGTCTCCTCTCTCTCTCTCTCTCTCTCTCTCTATCTCTCTCTCTCTCTCTCTCTCTCTCTCACACACACACACACACACATCCACACACACAGTGAGACACACAGTCATGGTGTGTCTTTGTTTGCTCAGTGTGTGTGTAAGCCGGCTAAGGCTACTGGTGCAGGGTAGCCACAGGCTTCCATTAAGCTCCCGTTCCAGAGAGGAGAGAGGAGACAGATCAGCAGGTGGCTGGATGAGCTGAAGACCTAATTGTGTTTCAGTGGAAGTGTGTGTTGTTGTGTGTGTGTGTGTGTGTGTGTGTGTGTGTGTGTGTGTGTGTGTGTGTGTGTGTGTGTGTGTGTGTGTGTGTGTGTGTGTGTGTGTGTGTGTGTGTGCGTGTGTGTGTGTGTGCGTGTGTGTGTGGACACGTGTGGATGAGGACACGTGTGTGTGTGCGTGCATGTGTGTGTGTATGCATGCGTGTGTGTGTAGAGTAGAATAGAGTAGTCTCTACCACTCTATGTGTGTGTGTGTGTGTGTGTGTGTGTGTGCACTGTAATTGTGTTTCAATGAAAGTGCTGCAACAGACTCTGTAAGGCATAAACAGAGTGTAGGAGGGATGAGCAAGTGAATCAGGTTAATGAGTTGTGTGCTCAGCAAGGCAAAGAGACGTCACCTGGATTTATAGTAGCTGTCCTAATTAAATGTTAGTGTAAACTTTGTTCTGCTGTAGTGAAAAGTGTGTATGTACACACTGTGGGTGTTGGGAACATTAAGGCACCCCCCCCCCAAAAAAAAAAAATATTTTGTGTGTGTGCATGTGAGAGAGAAAGAAAGAAAGAAAGAAAGAAAGAAAGAAAGAAAGAAAGAAAGAAAGAAAGAAAGAAAGAAAGAAAGAAAGAAAGAAAGAAAGAAATACAAAGATAGAGCGCAGATGCGTGTGCAGGTGTATGTGTGTGCACATGTGCTTACTTGTAAGGTAAGGTTTTTGATGGTTGATTGTAGTTTAGTAATCGCATGCAAGCCGCACAATCAAGTTCCTTAATTGCTCACGTCTCCTTGTTGCACTACACCTTAGAAACATCTTTCTTGCCAACCTTCGTCAGAAAGGGTCATGGACAAATTTTCCACTTCTAAATGAGCGTCCTTGATACACCTTGGGAATTCCATTGATGTGCTGTATTGCATACAGGATATGTCTCTGTGCAAGAACAAACACTCGCCATAATGATGTACACTCACTTCTCCCAACCCCAGCGCTGTACAACGCATACAGACTAGGGGTTGACCGACACAAGTTTTTTAATGGCCGATGCGATACCGATTTTTTTTTTCATCACCCTTGGCCGATACCCGATTTCCGATACCGGATATTTGGGGCCGATATGGGTTAAAAAAAAGGTTAAAAAATGACAAATATTCCAGGTCTCAAGTTAGAAATAAACATTCCTTTAACATTATCA
Organism: Engraulis encrasicolus; assembly: GCF_034702125.1. Lineage (NCBI taxonomy): Eukaryota > Metazoa > Chordata > Actinopteri > Clupeiformes > Engraulidae > Engraulis > Engraulis encrasicolus. The sequence goes on from NC_085868.1 coordinate 23,080,929, forward strand.
AATTGAGGTAGAACTTGTAACATTTAAACACCCACTCTAACAATCAAGTAATGTCTAACAATCAAGTAAAAAAAAATAAAGTGTCTTGGTGCTTTAAAAAAAAACGAATGACAAAAAATAATAAATATTGCTTATCGGACAAAACCACACGCGTATCAGCCGATACCGATACATTTAAAATGTGCAAATATCGGCCCGCTATCGGAGTGATATATATATATCGGTCTATCCTTAAAAGAGACTACAGTGTTTCCCCGCAGGGACCTTGTTAGTTGTCCAGAAAGGTATTGGGGTTATGGTTGAGAAATATATCAGCAGTGATGTAGGATTTGTATCATTCTTTTTCATCAAGCTTGTACAAGGCACTGCATGGCTGCTGCTGCATGAACGAGAAGGTAATTGATGAAGTGTCCATGGTCATTATCCATCACCTTAACAACAACAAACTCAGAAGTGTTTTGCTGGATGCATTCCGTTTCTTCTCTTTCTGTGCTATGGGTGAGTGTCTGCCCGTGTGTGTGTGTGTGTGTGTGTGTGTGTGTGTGTGTGTGTGTGTGTGTGTGTGTGTGTGTGTGTGTGTGTGTGTGTGTGTGTGTGCGCGTGTGTGTGTGTGTGTGTGTGTGTGAGAGTGTGTGTGTGTGTGTGTGTTTGTTTCTGCACGTGCGTGGGTTCGTGCATGCGTATACATGCACTGTGCACTGTGCGTGTGTGTGTGTGTGTGTGTGTGTGTGTGCATGGATGCATGCGTGCATATGCATGCAGTTGCGCTGTGCATATGTGTGTGTGTGTGTGTGTGTGTGAGTGTGTGTGTGTGTGTGTGTGTGTGTGTGTGTGTGTGTGTGTGTCTGTGTGTGTGTGTGTGTGTGTGTGTGTGTGTGTGTGTGTGTGTGCGTGTGCATGGATGCATGCGTGCGTATGCATGCAGTTGCGCTGTGCATATGTGTGTGTGTGTGTGTGTGTGTGTGTGTGTGTGTGTGTGTGTGTGTGTGTGTGTGCGTGCGCGCGCGAGCACATGTCCGCACACACATGCATGCAGTTGTAGAGTTGTTGGTGTTTGTGTACGCACGCAAGCGCACGTGTGTATGTCTGTGTCTGTGTAGTGTGTAGTGTGTGCTCTTATGCCCGGCTGTGTTTGCCTGTGAGGCTCTGCTGAATGGACTTGAAGTCTGAACAGATGTTGTTTTTTCCATGGCCACAAATGTGCCACGGCATTAATCAAGATAGCTGAGTAGCTGCTGATGCACTGCCAGCAGCCTGCACATGGAGCAAGCAGGCAAGAGAGGCACACACACACACACACACACACACACACACACACACACACACACACACACACACACACACACACACACACACACACACACACACACACACACACACACACACACACACACACACACACACACACACAGACACACACTAACACATAGACACACACACGCGCACACACACACAGACGTGCACTCCCGCGCCGACGGACACAGACGCTGCTGGCATGGCTCAAGTTCCTTATGGCTTAGTTTTTGTGCTATCCAGTAATGATGCTTTTTCAAACTAATGCTAAGTCGATTTTTACCTTGCAGGGAAAGAAAGGAATCACCGGAGCATCTTCAGATGTGGAAATGAACTTGTTTTATTGGGCAAGCGCCAAGACTAACGTTTCGACGTTCTCACGTCTTCTTCAGAGTCAATATAATCTATATATATAGATTTTTACCTTGGTCACCCCCGACAGGTTGCAATAGTCTCTGGTTCGAGCCATGGAGAGGTGCACTACTCCCTCGAAACTGACAGAGTGTTGTTGTGAGGATGGCAAAACAGAATTCAGAGGTGCCTTCCGCCCATTTTGACGAATCACCAAAACTACTTACCGTGATATTACTTAATCTATCTGAGAGTTGATGTCAAGTTGGGTAATTGGAATGCACTGATTGCAATATTCTGTGGCACAAGCTTGGGTAACACTTTATACTTCATTTTAATGGGGCTTTTATTGCAGTGCACTTACTCATTAGGTACATAACTTGTGTAATAACATGTAAGTACAACTGTAGTATAGGTTATTACATATATTTTATGTAACTACATGCCATGATGTATAATTAAGTGGTTTTATAATACTTTGTCAAAGTGATGAATTCTTCAAAGGGCAAAGGGCTGAACTGAGGCACAAGGCACCCTTGGTATGTAGATACATGTTTTGAGTACAATGTACTAGCATGTACTACAGTTGTGCTTTGTTCCGCTGTACCTAATTAGTAAGTACACTGTAATTAAAGTCCCCTTAATATAGTGTTACCCTGGAGGGTCATTTCGGAAGGCTGATTGACTGGTGATTGGTGTCGAAAGTTGTGGAAGATAAATCCAATGCAGAGTGGCTGTTACTCCGTTATTAAATATTGTACACTCTTTTCCAATCAGAGAAATATAAACAGCACGACTAGGATTTGTCTTATTTTTTCTCCCACAAGCATCTTGGCCTGCATAGCCTTCCCCAGTGTGTAATGTCTTGTCCTAAAGTTGTGAAATATATTGCGGAAAAATACAGCAGCATACATTTTCCATCCTCCTCATGACCATTCGTACTTGTACTCTCTCCATTCTAGTGGTACCAGGAGCCGGATTTCGACCTGTTCAGTGCGTACGTGGAGCGCAGGCGTCGTAAGCCCAGCCAGCCCTTCTACATCCTGCACCCCAGCTACCTGTGGAGGCTCTGGGATGTCATTCAGGGAAACACCAAGGAGGACATCCAGCCCAACCCCCCCTCCTCTGGCTTCACAGGTTAGTCTTTCATTGAGCCTGTTTATATGCACATCAATAAACCATTTATGATCAGGTTTTTGTAGTGATCGATTTATTTAAGTGCTAATGTAAACTGAATAAACTATTTAGAATTATCAGTTTATTCGCACAGTTAAGATAACAGATAAACTGATTTCTCAAGACATGTATCCAGCATCATCGGGTTATTATCAGGTAATTGGCGTTCTAGAATGATAAGTAGCCAATCACAAGCCTTGAATTCTAGCTTCGTGTCACACACTTCAGTGGAACACATGTAACCGACAGATTGCATGTAAACGACAATCAACAGTTTACTCCAATGACCTGTTTATTCCAATAACCCGATTATTGTGGTAATGTAAAGGGGCTCATTGGTGACACTGTACACACCAATATATCAGTGGATATTTAGCTAGTACTGTACATCTGATCAGTGAATAATCTAAATGGAAGGGGGGGGGGGTGTTCTGGTGCACTGTGTTAAGTCATCTATTCCATGTGTGGGCAATTGGCACCAGGGAGGGCATCCAGCCCCTCTTGTTGTCATGGGTGAGTTCTGCATTGGTGATACTGTGTAGGCCAGTGGTTCTCAACCTGTTTTCAGCAAACACCCCTTTGACCTCATCATAAACCTCCCAATGGCCCATTGACTTCATCATAAGCCTGCCAATGCCCCCCACCCACAAAATTGAAATAGACCAATGCCCCCCCCCATTGCAACTGAGCATCCCCTCTTTTCAGCTGTCCTCAACACCCCCTGAGGCCTCTCTAACGCCCCCTGGGGGAGCTGTAGAGCCCCTGTTGAGAAATACTACTGTAGACCAATATCGGTGGATATTTAGCTAGTGCATATGATCCGTCAATAATCTAAATGGTGGTAGGTTAGGTCACCTCTACCATGTATGGGCAATTGGTACCCACCACCCTCTTCTGGCTTCATTCTGTAGGTGTGCCTTGCACTAGAGGCTCCTTTGTGTAACTAAAGAACCAGATGTGTTTGCAGGGAGGGGGTTATTTATTTGTTTTTATGGATTTACATATTTAATCTGTTCTGGATTTATTTATTTATCTCTTATCTGTTAAGTTATGTCTACCTTGTCTTCCCTGTACCTATGCAGCTATGCACCACTTGATATTTTTATGGGATAATAAGGTTGACTTTGACTTTGACTTTTGAGATACTCATACTGTATATGGGTGGATATTTAGCATTTTAAAACATGCATGTATCTCATCAGTCGATCGATGGAACGGAGGGTGCTGTGTTGTGCTGTTTTAAGTCACCTCTACTATGTATGGGGCAAATGCCCATGGGGACCCAGGTTCGAGTCTGGCCTGGTTGGATCATATCCCAACCCTCTGGTCATCTCTTTCTCCTACTCATTTCCTGTCCCATTCTTCAATTGCCGGTCGTAATAAAGGCATAAAAGCCCAAAACACATACAAAGTACTTTTGAAAAAATAATAATATTCTAAACGGAACAATGTGTGGCCAGTACTCTAATGGGAACCCTATCTGGAACTGATTTTTAGGATACAATATATTCACCTCTTCCTACAGTAGATACTGTATGCACATGTCATAAAGTAGGGCAGAGATGGTTTCATAAAGTGGCCAGGACACCTCTTCCTCAAAAGGGCATGACAATGTCAGGTAGTGCGTGTCGTGTTGCATTAGGGATGGCAGGTCTGTTGGGATTTTCCATTTCAAAGCTCTACTATACGCAGTACAGTTGGTGAGTCACCTCACCTGTCAGTCATTTCATAGGTGAGTGCACTGCAGCCAGTTTACATATTACTGAGAATAGAACCTCTCTGGTGTAACACCTGTCAGTCATTCATACAGTGTGCTGAGTCCTGGATGTATCAGCCCCAAGGTGCCGGGAGTAATGATGACCCTTCCGTGTTTCGGAGCTGGTTGTGATGAAATTTGTGGCAGTGTTTTCACTCCCCGAACCTGGGATGGGTGTCTCTTGTCCTACAGTAGATCCCTCGTCCTAGGTTTGTCTGCATGCACAACTGATTGTATGTAGTTATATACGGTACCCTCGCTTATCCCCCTCGAGCTAAAATTCCACTTCATCTTCCTCTGAATCATTTATCCCAATTTCTTTAGCATGAGAAACCTGTTTTTTTTGTTTATGACAAACCTCTTTGTGTTTTAGTACTGTATGACAGGTCTGTAACATGAAATGTAATGTACAGTCTGGTTCTGCACTGGCGAACCAATTGCTGTGGGACCAATGTCCAATATTCACATTTTAGACCAGTGGTGGGCAACCTTGATACATTAGTTACAAACCAGTGCCACATATTCCAAATTATCTGTTTTTACCTGAATCAAGATTCAAGGCTTTTATTGTCAGGCAACAACATTTAAAAACGCAACAAAATTGTGTTTTGGAGAAACCATACTCTGGGGGCGCTGCATCTCTGCGCGCTGACCTGTTTTTACTAGTTTCATTCAACCAGGCAATCAGGCTGGTTGAATTGGACAAGTACACCAAGTCATTTGGAATATGTGGCACTAGATTGTAACCAGGCCTGGAATTTCATCATTTTAGGGGCAAGGCCACTTGGCCTTTTGAGTTGTCCATTTTTTAAGGGCACCAAGGCCAAAGGCAGATAACCAAGGCCATAAATTAAAACCAAACACTAATGTGCGTGAACGGTAGGGTAACCATGTCTGTGACAGCAAAAAGGGGGACGTGTTTTTGTACGGGGGTTTGGTGGTCCTCCCCCAAGAAAATTTGATTTTCTTAGATGCAATTTCATGCATTTTAGTCAATTATGTGTCCGGCTTCATGCTAAACCACAAAACTTAGTCAGAGAGGGCACGAAGGCCACTGTGGCATTATGGCAGATATTTCTTTCAAGGGCACAAGGCCAAAGTGGGAGGGCACGAGGGCCATGGCCCTCATGAAATTCCTGCCCTGATTGTAACTAATGAGTCCATTTTGCCCATCACTGCCATAGAGTAATCAAACTCATTAAACACACAACCACTGTGCTAAACCCTCCCCAATGATTCGCCTGTCAGATAAAAAAAACAAACAAAAAAACAACTTATAACAGACAGAAAGTTGTTATTGTAGGATGGATTTCGCATCCTTTTTGGATTTTACCCTTGGAGACTCACCAGGAAACACATTTTCTGCCACAGGGCAAGGAAGGTTTGCCTTGTTAACAAGGCTATGCTTTTCCTGTTTTACCTGTTGCACTGGTGGTGATTCGGTAATTACTAACCAACGTCTCCATCTGGCTGAGGAGCTCAAAGTTCAAATCAATGTCAACTTTACTGTGAACTTCTTCACATGTACTACTAGAGATACAGAGTAATCAAAATAATCTTTCTGATTTTCTATCCTTTTTATGATGTTCTGTCATTTTCTGATTTTCCGTCTTTACTTGAAATTTTTAACCTTTGACCTAGCTACCTGACATACCCTAAAACTCTTTCCCATTTTTTTTATCAAAGCATGTTGAGCTGCCTGCGTATTTGTATAAATTGTGTTATACAAATGCAGATTATTGTTTAGATAGGGCAGGGCGAACATTAATGCAAAAGAGCACAAACAAATAACAACAGAACTCCACCTGTTGTGCCAAGTACCGTACTGTACAATCTCATGACTGGCTGGAATTAAACAGCATCTTGAGGGCAGCTTGCTGTTTAATTACCATATTGATGACAAATTATATTTTCAGGCCAACAACATTGTGGAAGATTTAGCCATTGCTGACTACATCAACATTTGAAAGCAAACCTGCTGTCTTTAACTATGGTGTGTATTTCACACATACAAAAATGTTTCGTTTCCCCCCCCCCCATATTAATTACTCATCCTCTTTTCAGTGGTCCTTGTAAAAAATACTCAACACAGTTACGCACAGTGGACGAACAGATTATTCAGCAGAGGAACGATTTTTTTTTTTTTCAGCAATAGATGAAACTCTGCTCTTTTCATTCTTGCTTCTTGGGCCCTCAGCACTGTTGCCGAGTGAATCTTTTGACTACACAGGACTCACAATGCTGTAATTTGTAATTTGCTGTAAAGTGTAAATTGAATGTGAAAATAAACAAAGCAAAAAAAATGTGTCAGCAAAATATTAGCCGTCCTCCAATTGGCCCTACAAATTGGCAAGCCGCAGTATTAGTTCCTCTCCGCCACTCCATCACTTAATACTTCCCTTTTGATTCCAAATTGTCTGTGCATAATTTATTGAGAGCTGCCCTCTTGACTGCTGTGTGCATTGGACAAAGGGGTTAGATGGCCCGGGCCTAGGGGAGTAGTGGGGGCCCCAGATTTGGGTTGTCATTGAATTATATGTATTAGGTTGAAGAGGGGCTTTCGTATGAGATTGTCCTGGGCCTGGCCAAAGCTGTCGGCGGCCCTGCGTGGAACGCCTGGGCACTGAGTGAGTCACCCTGCATCTGCATGATCTCCTCAGTGGGACTGCATAAGAAGCTGACACAGCAGCAGGCAGCATATGTATGTGCTTGTTATGCAAATCTTGTTAGCCCTGCTCGCCTCTCCTCTCCTCCCCGCTACTCCCCTCCCCTCCCCTCCCCTCCCCTGCTCACCCCGGCCACATCCAGCCTGCAGGGTAAGGGCAACGGGGTCAGTTGTCCCGGGCCCAGTGTTAGAGGGGTCCAGAACTGGGTCCTCATTACATTGTATTGTATGTCCTTGATGGGGTGGGGGTGGGTCTTTTAGATTACTTTGTCCTGGGCCCGGCCAAAGCTGTCAGCGGCCCTGCTGTTGTGTGCACTGAATCTAGGCCAGACAGGCACCTGGTTTTTCAAACAGTTTTGAACTTTTGCTGCATTTGTTCCTTGGAAACTATGAGGAGGACAGTGAGGGGTAAAAAAGGGGCGAGATAGAAAGACGAACAAAACGGCTGTTATTGCCTACAGGTGAAACGTTGGCACATTTAAAAGCTGCGTCCTTCTTGTCAGAGGTCCCTGTGTTGTGTCAGTGGCTGAGCTACATTTGTGCGGATTTCATCATGCGTAGAAGGTAGAAGCATTTCTCTGAAAATGGGAAAAGTTTCACCATTTACCATACTCTTTAAGACTTATTTAAACAGGCTTTTGTAGCAGTCAGCAAAAGCTTGGGACATTGTTCTTGTACATTTGTATTCATTTACTTGCTATACATTTTTAAATATATTTTGGGAATTTTTATGCCTTTGTTGTGACAGGAGAATTACAGAGGGACAGGAAATGAGCAGGGCGAGAGAGACGGGGAAGGTTCGGCAAATGAATCGAACCCGGGTCACCGGCGTAGTAACCCAGTGCCCTACCGTTAGGCCACGGCAGGACTACTTCTTACACATTTCGTTCCGTATGGTGTAGCATAGTTTATTAGGCGCACAGTCCTGCAATCTGGTCTGTCTCACAATCAACAATAACTCTGACAGACTTCTCCGTTTTTGCTTGCTAGATACAACATATACAACATATCCAGACTAAAAACCCATCTGTTTCACTTAGCCTATTCTTTATGATTCTTTAACTCTGTTTTGTTTTATTTTATTATTTTATTTCATATTTTATCATTATTTATTTATTTATTTATTTTTGTTAAAAAATAATTCTGTTTGTGTCTTGTTTTATTTTTTTGTTTCTCTCTGTACAGTGTCCTTGAGTGTTTTGAAAGGCGCTTTTAAATAAAATGCATTATTATTATTATTATTATTATTATTATTATTATTATTATTATTATTATTATTATTATATAACGGCATCTATAGGGACTACAGTATTGACACAGTATTGAAATGTGCCAGGTGTATCTTTCCATGCCTTATGTCCCTTTGGAATGGATCCAATAAAATTTCCACACACCTTCAAAATATAGTGTAGAGTCAATAATGCTACATGTATACACACAGTGTGCTACTGCACCAGTCTGTCTTTTTCTATTCTCGTACCTTCCATTCAGCATCTAACATCAACACGCACACACACACACAGACGCATGCACAGATGTTTTTTGGGTTTTTTTTTTCGTTAAATAAATAATTTCTCGGGGAAAATTATGTTGAAATTGCTCCAAGCTCTTTAAGCACATTAAAAAGCGCTTGTTCAATGAAGAAGCCCTCCCCAGGGATACCAAAGCACTCAATATCACAACTCTGAAGCCTGAAGGATATTGTACTTTTTTATTTCATAAAGCTGCTGTGTATCTCACACACACACACACACACGCACCCACACACACACACACACACACACACACACACACACACCACAAACACACACACATGCCACACACTACACACACACACACACACACACACACACACACACACACAGACACACACACACACACACACACGTCAGACTCCAGAGGCTTGTGTTCAGGTAGCACATGGTTCAATGAAGGTAGAGTACAGTAGAGTAGGAACACCACCACACCAATTGTATGCACTGTATATACCATACAGGGTTGTGTTTCTCGAAAGAGTAGTTGTTACCCAGTTAGCAACGTGGGTAGCTGCCAATGGGTAATTGCATTGCAGCCAACAAAGTAGCTAACATAGACAGCAACTACAGTTTCGAGGCATCCACCCCAGGCCTACGGAACTGAGGAAGGCCACACATTTACCCAGATCAGGAGGGTTTGGATCTGACAAGATTGATGTTGGATGAGACACTTGGAACATCACCACTGTTGCACAAAGGGTTACAAACGCACAACAAGCATGTGCACACACAAACACACAATGTCACATGCACACACACACACACACACACACACACACACACACACACACACACACACACACACATACATACTGAACATGTATGCTGCACACACACATGCACGCACGCACACACACACACAGTCACACATAAACACACACAGTACACATTGCTAGGTGTCTATTTGCTCTGCTCTGGCGCCGGACGGTGAGGGTGGCTGGGTGGACTCTTCGAGAGGGTTGGTCTTGTCCGAGCCCGGGGAGCTGCACTCCTGGCTGTGATTGGCTGCGGCTGGATTTGATGGCGGGGCGGCTACCTCGGGAGTGGCCGTCTGCGCATTGTTGTAGACGCGGCGGTTGAGCGGGATGGCCGTGGTCTTGGAGGGCATGGAGGTGTTGCCGTTCTCCAGGGCGCTGTGCTTTACGCCCAGCAGGATCAGGAAGCACTTGTAGAACTGGGAAATAGGAAATAGAAATCTGCTGAAATATATGGAAGCATAACCACAGACTTGGATGAGAACCAGCAGCATTGAGAAGCACTTGTAGAACTGGGAAGTAGGAAATAGGAACATTATGCATGGGAATATATGGAGGCATGACCATAGACTGGATGAGAACCAGCAGCATTTTGAAGCACTTGTGGAACTGGGAAATACATGTAGGGAATAGTACACATTGCACTACATTACATTACATTACATTACATTACTTAACATCACATTACACCTAAGATTAGGGCTGGACAAATTTTGATAACAAATTTTGCAGGACGATAAATTGGCCAAGAAATTGTTGCGATAAACGATAATATTGACGTTCTCATGGCCATTGTCAAACAATATAATGGCAGTGGGATAAAAATGCCATGAAAATGTGAATACACCCTTTCTAGTTTTGAAAGCGTTGCGGCAGGGAGTGCTAGATAGATAGATGGATAGATAGATGGGGCAGACAGACTGAAAATCAAAAGTAAATCAATGTTTAAGCGTCATCGCGTTGAGTGAAAAGTGCCAGTATTCAGTCTTTTGGGTAGAGAAAAAGAGATTGACGAGGAAAACAAAGAACCATGCAAATATAACTTATCATGCTTGAAAAAAAACGTATTGTGTGATGTATTGACTTATTGAGCATTGTGACAGCCCTACTCAAGAGGATCAGTAAGCACTTTTCGAACTAGGACATAGTAAATAGAAACATTATGCATGTGCGGAAAGCACTTGTAGAACTAGGAAATGGAATATACAGTGTATACACACTGTACTGCATTACATAACATTACATAACATTACTGTACTTTTACACAGGATGATCTGTAAGCACTTGCAGAACTGGGAAATATGAGGTAATATATTTAATGCAGGCCTAACCACAGACTGTATGTGGGGCAGCCATGGTTTAATGTTTCGGGAGTTGGGACTGTAGATCACAGGGTTGTAAGATTAATCCCCATCCTTACCAATCCCGTCCTCCGCTGATGTGCCCTTGAGCAAGAGACCTACAGTATCCCTAAACTGCTCCAGGGACTGTAACCAATATCCTCTAATATAAGTCGCTGGATATAACTGTGAGCTACATGATATAATGTATGTATGGTGTAAGAACCAGAGAAAGGGAACTCTTATAGAACTGGGAAATAAGACAAACACATTGTGTATTTATGGAAATGTTTGGAATCATAACCACACACATAATACATTGCACTGCATTACATTAGGCTACATTACACTCAGTAGGATCAGCCTACATACCGTGCACTGCCTGGCCAAAAAAAACATTGCCGCCCAAAAAAAGTCATACACAGAAAGTTGTTGGACCGCACTTAGCTTTGATTATGCCCTACATTTGGTGTTGTATTGTTTCAACAAACTTCTGTAAGGTATTTCCTTCCAGTGTTGTGTTAAGTTTTCACCAAGATATTGAGGATGCTAGAGTCTGAGCACTGTAGGAAGCCTTCTCCAGCACATTCCAATGTGTTTTGCATGACCACAGGATGTGTCTTCTGTAAGAGTGTAACGGTGTACAAAAATCTTGGTTCGGTACGTACCTTGGTTTTGGGGTCACGGTCCGGTACATTTTCGGTACAGTATATATAAAAAGAAAATACACTCAAACTGCTACTTTGGGATGGAGATTTCATCAGTGTAAGAAATAGTACTTTTCTCAAGGTCTCACAAAGAACAAGTCTCTACACCTGTTTTTTTCGTGCAGTTTCTCATAGCATTCTGCATGAGCCACTGCATGCAGTGGCAGTATAATGTCACTGTAGGCTGTCACACCTTTCGGTACAGCACTGTTCGGTTCGTTACAGGTCTTTTCGGTTCGGTACAAAATACAATACAGTGTACCTTTACAGGCCTAGTCTTTTGACATTGCATTGCATGTAATTGCACCTGAGTGGTTCAGGGAGCATCATGATTCTTACACGTGGCCTCCACAGAGCCCGGACCTCGACCTCATTGAGAATGTTTGGGATGTGCTGGGGAAGGCTCTGCACAGCGTTCAAACTGTACCATCATAAATATAAGATCTTCGTGAATACTTAACAACATATTAGTTTATGTGACCGCTTTTTTAGTGGCGACTTTTTGTTTTGTTTTCTTTTCTTTTCTTTTCGTTTCTTTTTTTTCTTTCATTACATATTTGACTATAGCATCACACATTATACTGTAAAATATTGCATTTCATTAGAGTATATTACATGGCATACTACAATTATATAGCCTATTATATTGTACTACACTTAATATTATATTGTACTACACTTGCTAAAAATGTTTATTTCTGGAAATGCAAAATGGCAGACAATGTAGGAGACCCCCCTTTTCATGTATGAAAAAGCACAATTTTCTCAGTCATAATGAATACTTAGAATTTGATGGTGGTAAGTATTCATGAAAAATATAACAGTCGCGAATGGGCAACAATGAGCATCAATTCTGGAAATAAACAACTAAAAATATTACACGGTGCACCTTTAAGCAGAAGCTGCTATCCAAATAAAATATGGGTCTACCCACAGACTGAATATAAACAGCTGGATGAACCTGCTGACATATACTGACTTTGTACTTTGTCGTCACAGTTGAAAACTAGTTAAACTCAGTTCCCATCAATCAGGAACCATTTTTTCTCTTCCCTAAAGAACTACTCATGTCAGTTGGTTTGATATTAGGTGTGGAAACCGGCACTGTCAGGGCCCTCTGTTGGCCTGAGAAAAACAAGCTATCTGTGAAGAGTTAATGAGGAACTATCTGTGCAGGGCACTAATGTGTCTTCACAAATTAATTACTAGACGTTGAAAGCGATTGAAGCTGGGAAAAGACTGAACCATGGGTGTCTGTCAGCAAGTAAATAAGCAATTACCCTGCCTCATACACATTTGCAATTCAGCCATTGAACCAACAGACCTTTAGGAGACGCTGATGATGTAACTCCTCAGACAGCTACCGTGTGTGTGTGGGTTAGTTAATAAAAGCACAGCCACAGCACAAAGGCAGAAAGGAATAGATAGGCTGTTGGAATTGGCAGGGGTTTGCTTTCTGAAGACAGGACGACGAAAGGTAGCAGATGTGCATACAAGATGAGGCTTGTCATTTCACATCATGTCTCTGCAAATGTTCAGCACGTCACGTCGGAACGGCTGGTTCAGATACAAGTCGACTTTGTTTGACTTTGCACAGACTCTGCACAGACTCTTGTTTCACCGGCTTCTCGTTCTCTCTCTCTCTCTCTCGCTCTCTCGCTCTCTCTCTCTCTCTCTCTCTTTCCCTCTCTTTCTCTCTTTCTCTCTCTCTGGTGTGTGTGCGCGTGTGTTTTGAGTCAGATGAAATTTTACTCTGATTAAACACTGCTCAGATTCATTTGACAGTCTCTTGGATCTGTGTGTGTGTGTGTGTGTGTGTGTGTGTGTGTGTGTGTGTGTGTGTGTGTGTGTGTGTGTGTGTGTGTGTGTGTGTGTGTGTGTGGCCTGCTTGCATCAGTGTGTGCCTAGTTCAGATCAAACCTGACTTTGCTTAGACTCGAAAGTCTCTGATTGTGTGTGTAGCTCTGTGTGTGTACACATGTGTGTGTGTACCTGCTTGCTTGTGTGTGTGTGTGTGTGTGTGTGTGTGTGTGTGTGTGTGTGTGTGTGTGTGTGTGTGTGTGTGTGTGTGTGTGTGTGTGTGTGTGTGTGTGTGTGTGTGTGTGTGTGTGTGTGTGTGTGTGTGTGTGTGTGTGCGCGTGTGCGCGTCTGCCTTTGTGTGTGCGCGGGCATGCGTGTCTGCCTTTGTGTGTGTGTGTGTGTGCATGCGTGCGTGCATGTTTGTGTGTGTTTGTGTGTTTTCCATCTGTGTGTGTGTGTGTTCCTTACTCTCTGTGTGTGTGTGTGTGTGTGTGTGTGTGTGTGTGTGTGTGTGTGTGTGTGTGTGTGTGTGTGTGTGTGTGTGTGCGTGCTTCCCCTCCTGTCTAGGCATCATGGTGATGATGGCCCTGTGCGAGCAGGTGGACGTGTACGAGTTCATCCCGTCCCGCCGCCAGACGGACCTCTGCCACTACTACGACTACCTGGAGAACCGGGCCTGCACGCTGGGGGCCTACCACCCGCTGCTCTTCGAGAAGGCCCTGGTGCGACGCCTCACCCACAGCACCGAGAGGGACATCGGGGTCAAGGGGCGGCTCAGCCTGCCGGGTTTCAGGACCATCCAGTGTGACACGTGACCTACTGTACGTACATGACCCAGTGCTTAATTTGAGGGGGAGCAAGGGGGAGCTAGCTCCGGAACCTCAGACGAGAGCTCCGGAACCTTGGATGGAACCTCATGGAAAGACATCACAGACCCCCCCCCTCGGGGGGAGCCACCCATCCTCTGCGCTCCGGGACCTCCCGCTTGACAAATTAAGAACTGACATGACCTGTCATGGCCAGTGTGGTGGTGTCTATGATGTAGGCACCCCATAGAGTTCAGGATTATCCATTGTGACACGTGACCTACCTATGGCCTTGTCTATGAAATATGCACTTCATAGGGTAGGAGAGGCCGCACTACAGTATTTAGGGATGAAGGGCTGCCTCACTCTGCCAGGCTTCAGGACCATCCAATGCAAGACGTGACCTATGGTCTTGTCTATGAAGCATGGACTTCATAGGTTTACAGGGTAAAAGTTACATTGTGTGACTTACAGTGTGTGACTTACAGTGACCTAGGGTGTAGCTGTGTCTATCAAGTCGACACTTCGCAAGAAGCGAGTGATATAGTCATGACATACTGTACTGCCAGGGTCGGATTAAGATGGCCCGGGGCCCCTAGGCTACAGGCTGCTGTGGGGCCCCCCAGAAGCCAAATTTCGTATGTAGACAGTGTCATAATTACGAGCTACAAGCGGATTCCAAAAAAGTTGGGACACTTTGTCTTCTGTGAATAAAATCAAAATGCTGGCATTTTCAAAACATCTAATATGTTAATAAGGTAGAGCATTATGTACAGACAACATATCAGTTGTTAAACTCGAGCAGAATTATTGTTTTGAGGTAATTATGTGATCATTTAAAATTTGACCCATGCAACAAATCTCAAAAAAGTTGGGACAGGGCCAAAACATGTTGTAATAGTTGGATAATTCTAAAAATTACACAAGGAAGAATATTCTAAAAGGAACTATATTGACTGCCAACATGAATGCACAAATAAAATACCATCACATAGAGGCTGTGGCACTCAGCAGCGAAGATTTTGAGGGACTAGTTACTTATCTATTACACAGAGAGATTCAATTATCAAAATTGCAGGCATATAAGGCCTATTTCGGTAATATAGAGTTCTGTGTAATCATTGCACGAGTTATGAGATCATGACATACTTGTGGTCAATAAGCAAACAATGACACTGCAACAATGACAGCTCCCAAAAAAATGACCATAAACACAACACTTGATTAATGCACATGATGCAGACATTAAACAGTGTTGCATGCGGAAAAGCTCATTCTATGGACCTAGGAGACATGGGAAACTGTCCTCTGATTACAGAATGGAAAATATTTAATCCTTTTTGAACATTATGGAGTCATGCACCCTCCAGGTTATATAGAAAATGAATACTTCAGCTTGATTTAGTGGTCAGTCTGAAAGACAGCATATATGATGGTAAGGGGGTGCAGAGGTGACTTGGTTAGGGTCTTCTTACTCATGTAGAGCATTAAAATGAATGTTGAATGATGCATACAGACTTTAAACAGCAAACATAGCTACCAAGGCATTATATTTTGGAGCACCGCCTTTAGATATTACCCCATAATGGTGGCAAATTTCAATCTCTACTATGTTCCAACAGTGTGGTTCCACCATAAGAGTACACAGGTCACAAAATTGTTTTCTTGCAGTCAGGATAAGCCACATATTAAGCATAACAAAAAGGTAAACAAGTTGAAGAACACACCTATCAGTTGAGCTGCCAAAATCATGTCTCGCACATCAAAATATCTAATTTTTGAATAAAATTATGCCATCAGTCAAAGTATTTAACTGTTCAGTCTCATCCCTTGTGTTGTGTTTAGTCTTATCCAATATAAAAAGCATTTTATTGGCCCTGTCCCAACTTTTTTGGGATTTGTTGCAAGGGTGCCATTTTAAATGATCACATAATTACCTCAAAACAATAATTCTGCTTGACTTTAACAACTGATATGTTGTCTGTACATAATTCTCTACCTTATTAACATACTGAATGTTTTGAAAATGCCAGCATTTTAATTTTATTCACAAAATACAAAGTGTCCCAACTTTTTTGGAATCCGCTTTGTAGAAATTCAGGACAACATGTCTGCCAACTGTTCTCAACACGGTGGATCTTTCTTCAATATTGCCAATTCTGCAATTTTTCACTTTTGGGAAATCAGGGGGGCCCTGGCTGTTGGGGGGCCCCTAGGCTGCAGCCGTATCTAGCCTGTGCGTTAATCCGGCAATGTGTACGGCCATGCTTGTGAAGTAGACACTTCAAAAGGTGGGAGTGATACAGTTGTGGCCACAGTATGGTCGTGGGGTGAGAGTGATATGGTGTGCCACACGTGACCTACGGTACTTGTATGGCTGTGTCCATCACGAAGCCACTTCATAGGGTAGGACTGATAGTGTTGCACTGTTCACTACATTGGGCACTGTGTAATCAATGAGTGAACATTGCAGGCTTGACCTATGTCTGCACCCTGTGATGGATGGATCAGGTTCAGCCTGGCCGCACTACTAAGTGGGCAGTAATGTGTGATGGTACTACTGAGTGGGCAGTAAATGTGTGATTGTACTACTGAGTGGGCAGTAAATGTGTGATTGTACTACTGAGTGGGCAGTAATGTGTGATTGCAGAGAGGAAATGGACTGGCCAGTGCACCAGCTGGACTGTGTGCACCAGCCTTACCACGCTATTGCACTGAAGGGAGACCAAAAAGGGTCAGCGTCTGCGCCTTGACTTTGAGCTGTGTATTGCTCACAGTGCGTCTGCTCACAAAAAGTAGCGATACTAAAAATAAAAGTTTTTTAATAAAGAGGCACACACAAGGCTCGTGTAGAAAACTATATATTGTAGTAATAAAAGAAGAAGCCAGTGGATAAAAACGGAGCTACAGACATTTCAGACCTAGTCAATTTTCTTTAAAAAAAAAAAAAGATGGACAGGAAGCGAATGGGGAGGGGTCTGCAAATCACCCGGGCCAGGAATCGAACCCGGGTCGGCCACATGGCAGATGAGTGCCCTACCGGTTGGCCACGGCAGGGCCTGGACCTAGTCCATTTTCAATGTCTCCAGTAAGAGATATGCAATTGAACTGAAATGTGGGGCTGAACCTGTGGCATCTTTTTCATCATTTTTTAAAAATTATTATTATTATTATTTTAGGGGGCTTTTTATGCCTTTATTGACAGGATAGTATGAGATGCTGACAGGAAGTGAGTGGAAGAGACTGGAACCGGGGTTCCCATGGGCATGAAAGCCCAAATCTGGGGGGCTGAGCGCGTTGCGCCCCTTTTTCATCATTTTTGCACACTTGTCTACAGTGGTCACTCAGCCAGCAGCCCACACACAGGAGCATCAGTGTGGAATGATTGTACAGCAAGAGAGCTGCAGGCGATGGGTCCACCGCACACCATAAGACTGCAATAGTGGTGGCATATGTTTTTTTCTCTTTTTTTTCTACCTTAAGTGAAATCTTCACTAACGGAGCCATATGCCGAAACATTCCCGTGCCAACATTTCAGCCGTAAAACTCTGGGAAAAGATGTCAGCCAGCAGAGGTCAAACCCAATGGTTTGATTACCCATGAGAACGTGTGAGCATTTTATTAAATCGTGGACCATTACCAAGTGAGACACAGCCTGAGGGAGAGTTTCAAATTGGTCGGAAACACATTCAGAACTTGGGAAAGACAAAAAAAAGAGAGAGAAAGTTGGGAGCTGTGTACTGAATTGTACAATCGTAGCTGCTGACCCTGCTAACCAATATAGCAGAGCTCTTTTTTACTTTGAGTCACGTGTCTTTTTCGTCCAATAAGAGCAAGGCTAGTACGCGGTCCGGGCTGGCTGTCGTTGCCTTTCATATGCTAATCGCGGGACCATTAGCACCCTGCTGTGACAGCTCGCCGTGGGTCTAGTTCGCTTCCGACCGATTTTAGTAACAACAAATCCTTAAGTTTCGCATCCTCAAAAGCGCCAAAAATCTCACGAAAGTTAGGCAATTCCGTGGACGATTTGGGGCGTCCACATAGACACAAATCCCCCTTTTCGTGCTGTGTGTGGGCCGTAATGGAGGCAGCCTGGTGTGAACTTCCCCGCTGGCTTTATCACCACATGTGCTGTATGACTCATGCTATTCACAGGCTCACCGTTGTGGCTCCAGACCACTGGAGAACCGGGATCTGCAGAGCATATGAGGGCCTACTGCGCAGAGGGGCATCAAGTAATGCTTGGTTAGCGAGGAGACAGACTGCCATTCTTTTTTTAAACGTTTTTTTTTTGGGGGGAGGGCTTTTTGGTCTTTATTATTACAGGACAGTGTGAGAGTAGACAGGAAATATTTGGGAGAGAGACAGATGGGGCAGGGCCGGGAAATTACCCTGGCCGGACTCGAACCGGGGTCCCCGTGGGCAATGTAAGCCCAAATGTGGGGGGCTTGGCGTGCTATTCACAGGCTCACCGCTATGGCCCAGGACCACTGGAGAACCGTGATCTGCAGAGCATATGAGGGCCTACTGCGCGGAGGGGCATCAAGGAAAAGTAGCACGGAGACTTTTTTTTTAAAAAATGTCTTTTTAGACTTTATTATGGACAGGACAGTATGAGAGGTAGACAGGAAGCGAATGGGGGGGAGAGACGGGGAGGGGTCAGCAAAGGACCCGGGCCGGGGATCGAACTCGGGTCAGCCGCATGGCAGGCGAGTGCCCTACCAGATGGCCACGGCAGAGCCAAAAGTAGCGAGGAGACCGACTGCCATTCTAAAGAATGAAACAGTACACACAGTAGCAGAGATGTATGCAGTAGAAGTACAAGTGCTGTTACAGATGTAATTACAACACTAGCGGTTGGATATTAAATTGTCACTCCTATGTATACAGGGCTTGACATTAACTGTTTCACTCACCGGCCACCGTGGTAGTGTTTTTCCCAAGTCACTAGCCATTCAACTATTCTATTAGCCACAAATGTGATATTATCTTTTTCTTTATCATAATACTGTACACCTAACTTCAGAAGATAAGCTGCTAAAGCAAGAAGATGAGTGTGTAGCTTTCTACTGTACATGGAAATAAATTAAACAAATGGAAACAGAGTACTGTAACTTATTTTTTTCTTAACATAAATACAAACAGTTGATACACATGGGGTGAAATAGATGAGCCAATTGGCTAGTGACACTGAAATTTTTACTAGCCACAGCCAAGTTTTACCCGCATTTGGCTGGTTGGCAGGTGCCAGTGTTAAGCCCTGCTATGTAATATATCATACTACCAGTTTTGTAATTACAACTGCTGTAACAGCACTGCTACTTTACACATCTCTGCTACTATGTGTATTACTGTATTGCTCATTCTTTAGAATTGCGGCCCGTGAGTCTCCTTGCTAGTGACATAATACAAAAAGACAGAGAAAGAAAACAAGAAGACGGCGAGGTGCCAATGACGCAAGAATGTAATACCTCTGCTGTTGATCTGTCATAATATGTACTGATTAGAAGCAACTTAAACATATCAAGCTGCACTGTTTGAAAATAACAGCGCTCAGCACTTGCACTTTTTCCCCCAAGTTTCATTGACCTGTAATAGTGTAAGTCAAACCAATGCGAGGGATGACTGATGTAAGATGTTGCTACAGTATAATACTTTTCTTTGACATTTTAGCTGTTAGGGTTTTTTTTTTCAACTTTCAGAAACCAGTATTGATGCCTCATGTTTTTAAAGTACATTATATTGATTGTGTGTAATGTTATTGCTGAGGTATGTGTGTATTTCTTACTGTTCTAGGGGTACTGTAAATCAGTAACTATCAATCACTCTGGGAACGTGCTGCATC
The DNA here is from genome assembly GCF_034702125.1 of Engraulis encrasicolus. Classification (NCBI taxonomy): domain Eukaryota; kingdom Metazoa; phylum Chordata; class Actinopteri; order Clupeiformes; family Engraulidae; genus Engraulis; species Engraulis encrasicolus. Next base: position 23,100,958 of record NC_085868.1, read on the forward strand.
AGTTAGGTTTAATGTAATGTAATGCAATGCTGATGCACAGGTTCCTGTTTATTCATGACGGTCTACTGATCAATATGTACTGTATGGAGGCCGATAATGGCAGTGGCACTAGTGAAGACCTGTTTATTCATGAAAATGTAGGTGACGGAATTGATTATATTACTGATAAATTTTTCTTTCACTTCCTGAATGTTGTGCTTTATCTGTTTATTCATGAAAATGTAGGTGACGGAATTGATTATACCACTGATTCATTTTTCTTTTTCTTTCTGAATGTTGTACTTTACCTGTTTGTTCATGGAAATGTAGGTGACGGAATTGATTATACCACTGATTCATTTTTCTTTTTCTTTTTGAATGTTGTACTTTACCTGTGTATTCATGAAAATAGTGTGCGGGTTGATCAAGCGATGTGGACTGTATTATACCTGTTTATACATGAAAATGTTTAAGAGTGTTGATCATACTGCTTTTGTAAAGTATTTTTTTGGGGGCTTTTCAAGCCATTAGTAGTTTTTTTTCTGAGATAGGATAGTGGAGGAGAAACAGGAAGTGGGTTGGGAGAGAGACGGGGACAGGGCTGGCAAAGGACCCAAGCCAGCTAGTGCCACGGTAGGGCTTTGATCATACTACTGATTCAGATTTGGTTGTAATGGTAGAATGCTTGTGTATTCATGGAGCCGTAAACAGGGTCGATGGTACTAGGGATTTACAGTAGAGCTGGTTGTAAACGTACCTGTTTATTCATGAAGATGTATATGACGGGGTTGATGACGGTGCTGCTCTTGGCCAAGATGGCGGGGATGACGCTGGTGACGGGCGTGACGGAGTTCCGTGGCCCGAAGGTGGCCATCATGGCCACCACGCCGTACGGCATCCAGCAGATCAGGTAGCAGATCACCGTGGTGATCACCATGAACAAGATGTGGTACTCCCGTCGCCGCGCCGACGACTTGCGGATCCTGCCCACCTGGGATGGGGACGTGAGAGGGGGGAGGAGGAGGAGGGCAACAAAAAAAAATTGAATTTGAATAAGTGTGTTAAAAATGTCTAGTGCCAAAGGTCGTCTGGTGTGCGTTTCTCGAAAGCGTAGTTGTTAGCCAGTTAGTAACTTGGGAAGTTGCCAATGGGAAATTGCATTGCATTGCAGACAACAAAGTAGCTAATGAAGTTAGCAGCTATGGTTTCGAGAAATGTACCCCTGGTGCGTAAGGTCATCCTTCACACTATAGAGACATGGAGAGATAGTGAGATGTGGTGGTACTAGGGATGCACCGATACACATTTTTTCACTTCCGATCCGATCCTGACATCTAAATTTGGATATCTGCCGATACCGATATTACTCCGATCCAATACCAAAACCACATAAATGCACGGATTTCAACTTCAGGTAGGCCCAAGTTGACTATTTGGTCAGAAAATGAAGACAGAAGAACAGGAAACCAATTAATAGGCTAACTAAAAAGTAACAAGTAAAAAAGTAACAATCCCATCCTGAAAACTGAAATGCAAGTGTTATGACTTCAAATTAACATTACACCTGGCTCAATGTCAGTACTGGGAAAATTCCGATACTTTAGGAAAATTCCGATCCGATCCGATCTCTGAATTATGTTGATATCTGAACCCGATACCGATACACCGATACCGATATCCCATCCCTAGGTGGTACTGCCGTCGCCGTGTGGCCGATCCTGCCCACCTGAGATAAGAGAGGAAGTAGAAGGGGAGGCAGAAAATGGTGATGTGAAAATAGGTTACGTGTGAAGCTAGTGTTTCAGGTCGAGCTGCACAGTCCACACCCATGAAGAGTATGTGCGGGTGACTTAGGGATCCTGCCCACCTTTGTTAGGACAAAAGATGAGGACAAGGAGGAGGGAGATGGAAAAACGGGATTTTAATATGTGGGTGTTAATCTAGTGCGTGAGTTGGCACTGCACAGTCTCTAAGAGGATATCATAATTAATACCATCTTTGGGCGGCCAACTGGTGAGTGCTGCCCAGTTGATTGTTCAGACTGTGTAAGAAAACTGAGGTCTTCCTGCACTGTCTATATCCAGTTTTCAAACCTTCACAGGAACCCAAGGGGGCTAGCAGATGCGACATCAGGGCTGGACTGAGACGGGAAAAAAACACCTGGGCATTTTTGGCTTCAACTGGCCCCTCACACATACAAGCTATGTTCATATTATATCCTGCTTGACTCAGTCTACTGTCTATATTTAATATGGACCATCAGCTGCCCCCATTAAACTGTGATTTAGTCCATAAGAAAAACGCAAACAAACAAAAAAAATAACAGAATCAGCCCCTGGCGACTGTCAGCCCACCAGGAAAACGCCCTGTGTGCCAGATTACTAGTCCATCCCTGTGCAATGAAAAGTGCAGTTGGACAGAGGAATGGGGGAGAGAGATTTGAAGGCGTGATTTGAATAACTATCCTCACAGCTTGTGAAGAAGGACTGCTACCCCTGAGAGTCTGAGATATGACTTTGACTTTTGAGTTTGTTCTGTTGTGTGAGAGAGTGGGCCTCACACTTACACTTCTCACCTCATCAGTTGGGGGAAGTATCTCACTTTGGAGGGCTCTCAAACCCTAGTCCGAGTGTCAGGGGAGGCGAAATGAGATTTAGGCCTTAGCTGTTCTCACAGTTTGCGAGAGACAGCCATACCCGGGAGACTTAGATTATTGTGTTTGTGAATTTTGGAGGGTAGCGACGGTGGAACTGCTAATAACACTTCTGACGTCAACACTCCTCCGAGTGGTGCTTCACATTGGAGATCACTTTAAACCAAGTCCGACAGTTAAGAAAGGAGAAATGGGATTTATCCTTAACTTTTCTCACAGCTTGTGAGAGACTGACGTCACTGATAAACGTCAGTGGATATTGCAGGCAGCTATTGCAGCTTCTACTGTGTTTAGTTAGTCTACTCTGCTGGCTAAATCTTGGAGAGGCAACATCTGTGCCAATACTTCTGACTGTTGTGTTCACACAGGATTTTAGAAATTAGGGGATCCACTTATCTAAAGAGATTCCTTTTATTCATTAATTAATAATATTTGTCATTAACGGCTTCAGTCAATTAGCTGAAGTAAATATGTGGAAAGATTGGAATTTCTGAACCTGTATGTCTACCTTATTGTGTTATTGCAGCATATTATAGAGTATGGGTGTTACAATATTTTACTAACGTGATGATAAAGTGCCGATCTACAAAGGGATTGACAATGCAAGGTCTTAGGTCTTGTGAAATTGGCACAAAACCATCAAAGTGTGGAAATTTATTCAGTTACTGTGAAACACATCGCATACCACATACACTGTGTACTGTGAAATTGGCTGTATGAATAAACTTCTCTTGCTTTGCTTTATGTACGACTGGTGTCAAAACTGGTATTGAAAATAAATTCAAAATGGCTGTGAGGTATTGTTCCACATCTGATCCCACAAGGGCATCAGGGTAAGAAACTGAGTAACAACACGAGCAGTATTTCTGGACTGAATAAAAGTGAAATGGAAAGTTTTAAACTTTGGCAGTAAAACACATTTTTTTTCTTTCCATTATTTAACACAATTACGTAACCATCGGTGACACATCAGGACAAGTGTATCATTACTTGCAGACTTGTAAATGTCACGCACTTAAAGGACATCTCTGAATAAAAGGCAAGGGACACCACCTGAGTATGTGCTGCCCAAAATAAAACCACATGTATAACCTGCAGGCTATAACAGGCATGATTCCGGAGTTTGGGCGTACTAGAAAATGAGAAAATGAGTTAATTACAGACCGCATTAAAAAAAAAAATCTTG
>NC_085868.1:23109775-23169775 GCF_034702125.1 Engraulis encrasicolus
TGTGGAAATATGGATTATTTTCTGTTGGCACCTGCACTGGCAACATTGTTAGCACACCAACTGCACAATGAGACCTGTCACATCTATTCATGGGAAATTGAGCTCCTTTCAGGCACTGCTGACTCAAGGTTGCCAGGTAAGGCAGATGTTGCAGCAGTTTCCATTTTAATTTTCAAACTATTGACTCAATGTGAGCACTGAGCAAGCATAGCCTCGCGACTGAAACAGCTGCTCTCATCAAAATGGTTGCTCCTGTTTCAAAAACTTTTTTTTCGGTCACTTCATTCAAAGCTCTTTCTAGAAACTCACTTTCTTCAATAGATAATACTAAGAACATTAAACCAGACTGCCTCAACACTGAACAATTGCATTCAAGTCTTAAACTTAATCTTAAACTAACTTAAACTTACATGTATTCTCATTTTTACCATGGAGAATTCAGGATGTTTAAAAAAAACGCCTGCTCATACTGTATCTTGGCAGTAGACCAGCTGTGCCGGACAGGTATTTGTCTTCATATGCATGGACGATTCTGCTAATTGTTTCATTAGGATAAGTTCATCAGAGATACGCCACGTCTGTAATTGATTAATTACACGTTGGAAAAGTAGGTCTGTTATCTCTTCTGCTGTTTCTCTAAAATATATGATAGCAACAATCGAAATTCAGCATCTGTTATGAAATACTTCACACTATGTTTTACTATTAATTGAAAATAGACTTTTATTTTGAAGATCTCTTTTTCCTTTAGGCTCGGTGTTGACAGGAAGTAGAATGTGGGAGTGGGAGATGGGGTACAGGGAGCTGGGGTACAGGGAGCTGGGGTACTGATGGGGAAATTACCCAGGCCAGATTCGAACCTGGATCCCAGTGTGCATTTAGGTCATTCATGGCACAGTTGGCGCAGTGCGCCACGGCACCCCACAAATAGAGTTTGTTTTGTGTACTCCTGTAATTCATCTAGGTCACTCTTCGACATTATGTTCCTTTCTTGGTAGTCTTTAATCTTCCCGCGGGAGCAAAACTCGACAAAACTCAACAATAAGTTCAGTGGTTTTTGGCTATGGAAAAACACTTTACAGACCAGACCACCCAAAGAGAAATTTCCCCTGAGAGTTAAACATCTGAAAAAGTTACGTGGACAAAAGACAAGCCTTATGGCATTATAGATTAAAAACGGCTCCACCATATATTATCATGAGAGCAGAACCCGAAGGAAACCCTTGATTAAGATCAAAAAGCCTTAGGAGTCTAACACAATTAATTTACAGTACACACACACACACACACACACACACACACACACACACACACACACACACACACACACACACACACACACACACACACACACACACACACACACACACACACACACACACACACACACACACACACACCTGATGTAAAAAGAAACCCAACCAGTTTGGGAATACAGAGATAGAAACCTGATGGAGAGATAGCACACCATATCACCACAGAAAACTTTTTTTTTGTCAGACCAACTCTCTGAGGAAGAGAACTTTCCCATCTCATACTGTATGCCTTACACATACTTTGTTAAGACTGCTTTCTCACCGTTTTCAAATCCAATCTCTTGGCCCTGTGCCCTGCAATGCCCATTTCCCCCCTCGTCTGTAAAGATATAAATACCAGAAGTTGTGCGCCAGCCTACACACATTGATGAGCAGAGGAAGCTAAGGGGGAAACTCTACTCCCATACGAGATTTAAGTTCCTGAGAACACTCGGAGCGATGTAAACCAAACCAGTTTGAAGGATTAGTTATTTATTTATTTCCGGGGGAGGATGTGAGATGGCATGTTTGTGTCGTATAACTTTCCTCATTCATCAGTCTGTGATAGTACATTATTGCACGTGTGATATGCGTACTGTGCAGACATGTAAGCTTAGAGGGCTACTAACATGCACTGTTCCGGTTTTGTGTCTGTCTGCTGGTTTACTGGCAGTGGAAAGGAGAGCTTTGTACTGCAAAGATCAGTAATTTCTGGGGCTGCAACTATATTGAATCATGATGCGCCCTTTCAAAGTTTTGTTACACTCCAGTCCAGAAAACAACCACATGCCATGATGTGATAGTGCTTTCAAACTTCAAATCATCATCATTATTGTTTATTCTTTTTTTGTTTGTTATTCATAATTTCATTTCATAATGTTGGCAAATGTGAAAAAATCTAATTCATTAATTTCAAAAGATACGTTTCAAACGTTTCAAAAGTTTCAAAAGTTTGGATGTATTGAACCGTTGGTCAAAACTCGTGATACGAACCGAATCGTGAGTTGAGTGTATCTTTAAAGGCCTAGTCATTTCAGATGTAGAATACAGACCAAATAGGTGAGCGTGGAAGATCATAAAGGCAAATGTCTTTGCCACTTCACTCAGATGAACTTACAGTATAGTTTTGTTTGAAAAACAACCAAATTGCTCTCATGAATTGGGTGTGCAAATCCAAAATCAGCTAGTGGAAACGTCAGAACAAGAGCGTGTGAAAAAGATGATGTGATCAAAGTGTCAATCTCCTGTACTGTATTTATTTTTTGATGATATCACTGATCCAAGCCATAACAAACAACTGCCAAGATTGTCATGAACAATTGACAAGATTGTTGCACTACAAGACATATCAGAAAATCATTTCGAATATTTCTGTGCGGCAGAGTTGGGGCAAAATTTGTCATCGTGTATATGAAATCATTGCTGAGCAAACTGATTGACACATTGCTGCGTTGAATAATAGGATACATTTAATTTCCCTTACGATTTCTCACTTCCTCTTCAGAGTGGGGGGAAAGTAATAGAAATGATTACCTACAATTGAGATGTCAAGTGCTGTAGTGTGTGTATGCTGTACTTGTGCTGAGGTCTAACACTATAAGTGTTAACGGGCATTCATGCAAGTATAAACACACACACACACACACACAGGCGCGTGCACACACACACACACACACACACACACACACACACACGCACGCACGCACACACACAAACACACACACAAACATAAATTCTCTCTCTCTCTCTCTCTCTCAGAACTAAAAAGACAGAGAGCCCTCTTCAGCTAATGAGGGCTACAGTGCATCCACATGAAAATAGGGAACAGGCAGCAGCAGCAGCAGCAGCAGTAGTGGCAGTAGCACTTAGTCAAGGTCATCAGAGGTCGCGTCCCTATTCTTAGTGAGAATGGCTCGGAAGCACACGCTGAAATCGAGAAACGACAAGGCACAAGGGAGAGGAAGAGAAGAGCATGAGCGCTGCTAATATGACTGTAGGCTGCTACACTACACGCACTCCGCCCGGAAGGTGCCAAAAATGTTGTTTTTGGAGGAGAAAGGAGGAAGGGGAAAAAAGCTGTGTCACAGAGAAGGGTGCTAATGTAGCCGGACTCCTGGTTTTGCCTTTAAAGGCAGTCTGTTGTGTTGCCTTTGATCCACTGGATCCCCAAGGCGATCTCACGTTACTGCTCTTCCTTCCTCCTGTCAAGTTTTCGAGGGCTCAGAGAAAATGCAATTGCTGTTGGTCCTTTGCAGCCCTACGGCTGTAAAGACACTTCACTACAGTCAGTGACAAATTGCACACTGCTCACCATATTTGGCTTTTAGGCAGCAACTGCTTTTAAACTGTTTTAAGCCAAAGTAAGACTAGTCTATTTCACAGTGTGCAACAATCCGTTAAAGGCAGTCATCATTTTAAGACCCAACTGTGATTTTGCTGTCAGATGTAAGATTTGTATTAAGATGATCTTAGATGACTGGACAAGACTATTATTTTGGAGTAAACCACCAATAAATACACCATAGCATTTACACAAGTTTTTCCTTCGGATTGTGGTTTTGTATCATACTTCATTGGACACAATTGGATCAGGAAGTTCTTGTTCAATGTTGTTATGAATTTAGGGGCACATCCTAACATGATCAATTGATTGTATTTCTTTGTTCTGAACTGAATTACATGTTGTATCGATGACATTCATGTTGCCCTGATAAGGGTGATGACTTCCAACGCCTTTGTATATATATATTATATACAGACAGCATATGTTATACCAACCTGCAGACAGAACAAACTGTGACCACCTTAAAGGACCACTTCAGTCAATTTCAATATGCTGTTGTATTGCTCACGCTACCCTTGACTTGTCAGTACCCGGTGATGCCAAATTTTTTGGCTCAGCCCTTTCCGAGATATGAGCTATTTTAATGGGGGCAGTGTTTGTTTACTTTTTTTTTTTAAATAACATAGGCCTACTCCAAATATTTTCCCAAAAGGTACTACTGTTTGCTAGTTGTCTGCTGATGTTGTATAACCTTTTGGATGTTTTTGGGAATAAAGAAAAATGTTTTTTTGAAATGTAAACAAAGCGCTGCCCCCATTACAATGAGGATCTCGGAAAAGACTGAAGAAGGGAAAAAAAAAACTCAGGTACTGACAAGTCCAGGGTAGTGTGAGCATTACAACTACATGTTGAAATCGACCAAAGTTATCTTTTAATGACTCAGGGCGATTCGCACCGACAAAAGAGGTTGGCATACAGGTTCACTCTCCAGAGATACACTACAGTACAGTACGTACTTTTACATCAGAATTAGAGCTGAACAAATCTCTCTCTCAAGAGGGAATGTATTGTATTTCAAGCTAAAAAAAGCTGCACTCTTGGCATATAGGCCTATGGTAAAAGCCATTCTATTCTATCTTGTTCTGTTCTGTTCTGTTCCACTCTAGTCTAGTTATTGTATTGTATTGTATTACGGTTCCTACGCATTCCTGCATGCGTTTTAGTTTGTCTACTTATACACAGTGCCTCTGGCTCAATACCTCCCAGTGAGCTCCGGACTGGCACACAGTCTGTCTTCTGTTCTCAGCATGCCTGGCTAACGAAAAGACTGACATGTGGAACGCAAATGCCTTTGCTGCCTAGCTATTCTCTCAAACACACACATTGTCCCTTAAAAAATGAACCCATATAGCCTAATGTCCACAGACTATGATTATGTCCTGGCTCCTGGGGTCCTAATGCAGACGTCCTGGATACATGTCTGTTTCAGCCAACAGGTCCACTGATAGGGAGGGAACAAAAAGGTCAGTTGTCCCATGGTCCAGGGAGAGAGGGGCCCCAGAATTGGGTACTCATTACATTATTGAGAGGGGGGCCCTTTTAGATGATTCCCCAACCCCCCCCCGGTCTGGCCAAAACTGTCACCTGCCAGCCAATTACTTAGTCTAGCTCAGTGTTTCTCAAAGTGGGGAGCGCGGAGGTATTGGAGGGGGGGCGCGTGAAGTCATTCTGCTTTGTCATTAAGTCAACACATTCACTTTACATTCATAATATATTCATTAATTTATTCACTAATATTTAGAGAAGATCATAGGTAGGCTATATAGGCTACGTGTATATTAGGCTTTAATAAACTTTACTAAGTCCTATTTATTTGTATTTTCGTAACCATTTTGCTCGGGGGGGGGGGGGGCTCGGGGGCCAGACAGATACCCTTCTTCTGAAGGGGGGAATGGCAGAAAAGTTTGAGAAACACTGGCCTAGTTGATAGGTAGATGCACTCAATGTTAAAGTACTTCTCTGCAGTTTTCATGGTGCCCATCGACATAACTGTCTGAAAATCTACACCATTATAAAAAAAAATGTTTCTTCCCCTCACAGTTTAAGCTTTCATCATTCTGACAGTCGATACAAGTGTGATGAATATCTACTGCGTTACTGTATAAGTTAGATGTTCTGTTATGGCAAGCTTTTTTTTCTCCCTGCTCATTCAGGTCTGTCAGCCAGAAGTTACAAGTGGCAATTTCTGACAGCGGACCACAAAAGCGTTTGGAGAGTCACTGTTTTCATGACTCATTTAAGCATCGTCTGACACATGAAGATAATTAATTCATGTGAAAAGCCTAGCTTGTGGCCCTCGGAAATCAACTGTGTTGAGAGCAACTGTGTTGAGAGCAAAGTAAGAAGGAATACGTGTCAGGGCTTTTACTTCCTCAATATGGATGGTAAGCCTCTGCATGTCATAGCATAGTGTTTCTCAACGGGGGCGGTACAGCCCCCCAGGGGGCGTTGGGGAGCCCTTGGGGGCTGAGAGGGATATAGGTGAGAGGGAGTAGTGCTTAGTTGCCATTGGCTGGGATTAGTCTATTTCATTTTCTAATACTAAGGGAGGCGTTGGCAGGCTTATGATGAGGTGAAGGGCGTTGGTAGGCTTTGTGATGAGGTAAAGTGGGCATTTGTACAAAAAAAGGTTGAGAACCACTGCCATAGGAGGTGTCGTGCCGGTATAAGGAGCCATTTCCCCTCCCCATGCTCAGACGTGAAAATTGCATCAGGACTCCAGTACAATTTATACTGCTCTTACCTAGCGGTAAGAGACATCCGGCAAATTACCCTGTCGCGCTGAGGAAGGAACACTGGTTCAAAAGGTGAGAGACTGAAAGTCAGCCTGATCTGAAGACCGTGGCCAGTGTCATCCTCCCTATAAGGAACAGGTACAGTGGATACTTGATGGTCCTCTCATATTTCACCCCTGCTGCTCAGCTCACTGCTCTTGTGATTATGGCACCGGCTTGATAACCTGCCATCCTCCGAGGTGAGCAATGGCCACCATGAGCCGTGAAACACAATCAGTCAGCAACGCCCAAATCTACACAGGCAAAATGCATTTCCTCCGAATAAAAAAATAAATAAATATTATGAAATAAAACAAAGTATCTCTCAAGCTGCAGCACCTCCATATACGTACATATTGGATGTCTCTGTATACTTGGCTTTCGAAAGCATATAAATGGGTAGGCCTGGATGTGATGCACATGGTGGCTACACACAGAGGCGATTCTAGGGTCAGGTGGGGCCCCAAGCGAAAATGCAAAAGAACGAACATTTGAACCAAAATCGCCACTACTGTGGTGAAGTGTGGGCTGCCTTTCACTATCTAGGGGCTTGGGGGCCCCAAGCGTCTGCCTGGCTTGCCTTGTGGCAAGATGCGCCTCTGGCTACACAATTACATGGTTCTCTCTGTGACTCTGGAGCGGAAGAGGCAGGCCATGAAGGACTCTCTCCGCTGGCTGCTGAGTAAGTAACAGAGTGAAGTGAACATCCCAGTTTTGTCCTTGTGTGACACAGTTGCACACAGTGAGAAGACGATCAAAATTGCCCTTCTGGCTGACCTGGTGCAAAGGAGGCAGCCCTACCGCCAGCTCCAAGGGAGAAGGGCCGTAACCAGACATTTTCAAATACCGAGGTGAAATACTGCGTGCTGTACTGCATACTGTACATTTAGAATGCTTCAAACACTTCAGTCAAACTCTTATGTTTGTTTTCATTAATCATTACCTCGAGGATAAATGGGGGTGGTGTATACAGACTGAATTTATCATTGTTGATCATATATCGATTTTTATCGTAGATGCATTTTACATCACTAAAAAAATACAGAGGATATGATCTCTGTGTCCTCAATGGTAGTTACGGCCATGCAAGGGAGTATTGCAGGGTGGGGGTATCTGTCTCAGGGAGGAGGATGGGTGGGTGGGTGCACTGGTTATAGCCATTAGCCACCCAGGCAGTGTTGGGAATCAAAATGGCAATTCATGTCTTCCCAGAGCATATAAATATGGTAGCCATGCATGCATATGGTGGCAACACAATTACATGGCTCTGTCTGACTGTAAAGACCTAAAGAGGCAGGCCATGAAGGACTCTCTCCACCGCTGGCTCAAAGGGCCTCCGCATATCGGCTCCCACAAAGTGCGGAGCACTGCTCCGCCAAAGTTTGATTCCATTGTTGTCAATACAACCCCGCACACTGGCGCCGATGTCCGCATATATTCGCGGATGTCGCCAAACGATTACAGGCGAGTTCTATTTTGTCGGAGCCTTCCATTGACTATCCGTGCTATATTCGTGTGAAATTGGGTTTGGGAGTCTGAATTGTGTCAGAAGCGAAAGTGCTCCGCAGTGCTGTCGGAACCAATGTGCGGAGACCCAAAGAGTGAATGTCCCAGTTTTATCATTGTGCCACAGCACACACATTCACGGGAAAGAAAAAGTAGTGTTTATTCAACCAAACACAAAGAAGATTATGACGTTTCAACCTTGAAGTCTCCCAAAATCACAACCAAACCACAAGGTCGAAACGTCATCATGCCAATGACTGACTTGAAAGAAAAAAAGAACTTCAAGAAGAAAAAAATCCAAAGGAGTGTGCAAACCTTTTTTCAGCAACCTTCCTGCTCCAAACCGAAATCCCTTACTCATGGCTGCTGCTGAAGTCTTATTATCATCCTTATTGGTTTCCTGCAGATGGTAGATTGCTATATTGAGAAGTATTTTCTTCATGGAGGTTTGGACTCTGCTAAAATGTAAAATGATTGGATACCCCATTGCTTTCGAAGCCTTTTATGTGTAAATTAATCTGACAATAAGCCTGGCTGCCCAATACAATTTAAATGCAACACGAAATCAACACCACCACTCACAAACACTCCCTCTGTTGTTGACTGATTCTTATGAACTCTGTGAAAGAGGTGCAGAGTTCATAAGGTGAAGACCTGTATCAAATGGAACTGAAGCCAGACCCTGTGTTCAAAAGAAAATGAAGTATGACTATGAGGGCTGGGGGAACATGATTAAAACTGGGGGGCAGAGCCGTCTAATAAGAGAGTTGCGTCATTCCCATTGACCTCAATGGTCCAATCTTTCCACAGCAATGGCGCTCACATGGAGCCCCACGGAGCATTTTACATGTAAATCACCATTGACTTTAGTTCCAATAGAAGTAGTGACTTAGTTCCAGGAGGTGGCCGTAGAACACAGAAAATGTGGTAAAAGTACATGTAATTCGTTTGTGCTTAAAGGACAACTCCTGCCAATTTCAATGTGCTGTTGTATTGCTCACGCTACCTTTGACTTGTCCGTACCCGGTGATGCCGCAGTTTTTGGCCCAGCCCTTTCCGAGATATGAGCTATTCTAATGGCAACTTTTGAGCATAGGCCTACTCCAAATATTTTCCCAAAAGGTATCGCTGTTTGCTAGCTGTCTGCTGAATAAAAATGTTTTTTGAAATGTAAACAAAAGTTGCAATAGATGAAATTGGCAGGAGTTGCCCTTTAATCTTTGTTTGCTATGTAATGGTTCTGTGTTAGTCTCCAGCGAACAGAAAGTTGCTGTTTAGAAATATATTGATCTACGTGAATCACATCACCAACCGACTTCCTGGTCCCCGGTTGACACAACTCTCTTATTAGACGGCTCTGCTGGGCGGTATTCCAATACTATGGTTAAGTGATAAACCTTGCTTAGGTAACCTACAGGAAGTGATACATTACTAAGTGAATAGCCCTTGTGTGTCATTCGGCAATGAAAATCAAGATTCCAAGCTCTTCCATTAGATGATTTACTACTAGGCCTACCTGAAGGTTAACTTAAAGTGATACTGTCCCATTTTTTGAAATAAGCTTAATTTACACCTCTCCTTGAGTTAAATGATTGTGTTTTTACCTTTCTCCTGTACTTTCAACCGTTCTCTGGCTATGGCAGTACAAATTTTACCTAGCAGTTAACATGGAGTCCTATGAGACCAGCTGGCAGCTAACTGGTCTCATTGGACTCAATGTTAACTGTTAGCTTGGAGATAAACTTTGTTCTGCCGTACTCAGAGAACGGTTGAAAGTACAGGACAGAGGTAAAACCCAATCATTTAACCCAAGGAGAGGTGTAAAATAAGCTTATTTCAAAAAATGGGACAGTATCACTTTAAGCTGGTTTACTACTGAACCAGCTTCTTGGAATAGCCCACAGGTTAAGCAGGCTACCTGTCTCCCCAGAGCATGTAAGTACATGTAGTTCATTATGCCGTGCATATGGTGGCAACACAATTATACGGTTGTGCCTGACTCGGAACTGTGGATGAGGAAGACCTGAAGGACTGTTCACTAATGGGTCAAAGAGTGCTATGCTATGTCAGTGCTGTTTCATCACACGCAGGCAGGTAGGCACAAACGCACGCACGCACGCACGCACGCACGCACGCACGCACACACACACACACACACACACACACACGCACACACACACACACACACACACACACACACACACACACTCCTTCACATTAGTTAACACTATGAATAACTCAGTTTGATGCAATACCAAAAAGTTTTTGTTTTGAGTTCGTCCTGGCATAGAGTGTAGCAAATGGACTTCAGAAGTGAGGTAGACTGCCTTTCACCCTGATGCAATAGATGAAACACCAAAGCGATTTTTGGATCATTTTACGGTTGGAAGAAACTAAAAGTTTTCGGCAAAACATTACTCACCCTTCATCTCTTGCACATTTTTGGCCATTGTCTGTAAAGCAATTTGCTCCAACAGTGAAACGTACTATATAAACAAACCTGATTTGACTTGACGTCTCAGTAATGTAATACCATACAGATAACTTGTCATAGACTTCACTTCTCTATACACTTCTTCAAAATAGAAATGACAAGACGGCTATGTAATACAAAACCACACCAATGAAAATATGTCAGATCGCTGTTAAATCTGGTATAATGAATCTGTATGGTCAGAGCCACTGAAAGCTTTGAATGGGCCCAGGAGAAAGTAATCTGCAAGGCCCCCCCCACCCCATACATACTGAGGACCCAATTCTGGGCCCCCCCTTTCTCCCTTGGCCCGGGACAACTGACCCCTTCGTAGGGCTGTGCAATATATCGAATTAATATTGTGATATCAATATTGTTGTCAAACAATATCAAATTTCATAATATCGATTTGAAACAATATATTGTCTTTACTGCCAAAAGGTAGGTTATGGTAAGCGCAATAGATTCCCCTCCACTTGAGCCATTGCGAACACAGAGCAGACTTGCTACCCAACACTCATGCAGAACACCACAGTATGTTTCTTCATGGCCCTCCACTCACACTGCAGAACGGAGAGAAGATTGGGAATTGTTTAGCACAATTATTTGTCTTCAAAAGAAATGTTGTCTAAAATATCGTGATATCAATATTGACGGAAACAATCGTGATATTGTTTTTTTCTCATTATCGAGCAGCCCTACCCCTTCGTCGTCCCCCACCCCGTCGGCTTCCCTGAAGACGACTATAAAATACTAAACCACACCAATAAAAAAATGTCAGGTCAATGTTTAAAAAAAGGTGAAATCGAGTATAATAATGAGTAAGTATCTACTGCGGTGTGAGGGCGAAACACACCACACCACCAATTAGAGAGCTGTGATGTCGGCTCCAGGTAAAGCATGTGACTGGGGATTTTTTTTTTGCAGCGGTGGAGTAATGGAAGAAAATGAGAGGTACTGATGTGGAAGGAGGGGGTGGTGTATGTGTGTGTGTGTGTGTGTGTGTGTGTGGGGGGGGGGGTTTGGACCTTCCAGCAGCGCTGTCGGGCACTTTACACCCTTTTACTCAGCAGCGTACGCCGGGCTGTGAGTCAGAAGGTAGGCTACAGTGGGGAGCATGGAAGTCTCCGTTGTCAAAACCGTTCAAGGCAGGCCAACATCAAAGCTTAATCTGGATGACAACATCCCGTGGGGTTCTGAGAAGACACGGAAGCTGAACGTGTGTTTTTTTTTCTTTTCTATCTTGTTTTGAAGAAGAAGAAAAGCGCTCTCTCATCGTTTGCACAACTTTCCAACGTCACAGGATTTTCCAAACATCACACAAGACAATGTTGGAACACTTGGTATGCCTCGAGGCTGCCTGGCAGAGGAGGATGTTTTGGAACGGGGGTCTCTGTAATGATGAGTGAGCATCATAGGCGTGCACAGATAGGGATGAGGTGGTGCTAAAGCACCTGCCCCTTTGCCCTACTGGACAAAAAAATGCCCTTTTTTTTGGTACAATGTACTGTGATCGGTGGATGAAGATGTGGATGTGGATGTTGACATTAATTACGTTAATCTACAAATGCTTCACAATCAAAATCATTACAATAATAAGCCAATACGCAGTAGCGTCTATAGCCTAGTAAGGCCGTCGGAAGTTCCACATGCCCTCAATACCACCCCCCTTCAGCACCCTATAGATAGATAGATAGATAGATAGATAGATAGATAGATAGATAGATAGATAGATAGATAGATAGATAGATAGATAGATAGATAGATAGATAGATAGATAGATAGTAAGGCTGTAACGATATTGCATCGAACCGAGGGATCGCGGTACGCAGACCCACGAACCCCTATCGCGAACCTTCCTCGCAGAATCGCGATGCGCCCTTTTAAAGTTGTTACCCCTCAGTCTAGAAAACAGCAGGATACAGGCAAATGCTTGCATATGCGCTTTATGCTTGTATATGCGCTCAAAGACATTTAGAAATGGGGCGCACATGAGGGAGTAACACTACCATTCACCCCTCTCTACTGTAAAATGTTCCGTCCAACCAGCAGCACGTGCATTGGTTGTTATTCATTGCCTGAGCAACCTCCGCGACCGCGAGACAAAAAACTTGGGCAAACGTCGGAAGGTAAAGCACAGACATGAACAACAGACCAAGAAGGCTTTATCAAACGTGTGATGTTTCTGATTCATGCATGCGCCGATGTATGTTGAGTGGAGATTGACGTTGAGCGGAGAGAGAGAAAGAATGCGAGAGAGCGAGATGCTCCGCCTGCCCAAATTTGCAGTAGGAGTTAGATCTTTGAGTGGCATGTGGCATGTGCCAGTGACATGCGGAAGTGGTATCATTGACATGCTATTATAAAACACATTTTTCCACTAACAGGTTAGGTTTAGGAATGAGTTTTGGTTTAGGCATAGTTCGGCATGTTTATAGGTTGGTGTACACACATTTTTCACTGACAGGTTAGGTTTAGGAATGAGTTTGGTTTAGGCACAGTTCGACATCACATGCGGAAGTGGCATCACTGGCATGCAACTATAAAACACATTTTTCCACCGACAGGTTAGGTTTAGGAATTAGTTTAGGCTTAGGCACAGTTCGGTTGGTCTACACACATTTTTTCACTGACAGGTTAGGTTTAGGAATAAGTTTAGGGTTAGGCACAGTTTGACATCGTAGTAGCCACTGTAACCATAGTAACCAACGTAACATGCCAACCGTGACGGCGCTTGACATAAATAATTAAAAATAATACTTTTTATTAATAAATATTATTACACTTATTGATAATAATTAGTATAAGTCTGTGGTTAATATAAAATCAATGGACATGTCACTGCGGCACTTCCGCATGTCACTGACACATGCCACATGCCACTCAAAGATCTAACCCCCTCTCCAAATTTGAAAGAGCTTTGAAAGAGCTCTATACGCTCATAAGAGTGTCTGAAGTCGGGCGAACTAAACGTTGAGGTCGATGTGGAAATAAGGCAGCATTATATCCTCCCCACATTGAAAGCCTGCCTAGCGAAAACATGCTCCATTTCAAAATGTCAAATCACAAAACCAAACAAAAGACAACGTGCGTGTTGCATACTGAGAACATAACTGAGGTTCATTTTGAGTTTTGTTTGTATTAAGCGTGTGCGTGCTGCTGCACGATCAAAACAGTTACAAAAATATTAAACATCAAAATGAAGTGTTGCATTTCTGTAAGTAACTTAATACAACATGTTTCCTGACGAAATATTACCAGTGTTGTTTTCAGTTATGTTTGGATATTAATTGGATAATGTTTGACAATGTGAGACAGTTGTTAGGCCTATAGGCTACCTATACTGGAACCCTGACCCTTCTCTCTCCATCTCTGTCTCTCACACATGGTCAGCATCTCAGCATGATATGATCTAAGCCTATTTGTAATAAGCCTATTTTTCCTTGGTGAACTAATATCCCTTATTTCTCTGTGTTGTGCTTTGATGTCAACACCTGGGGAACAGGTTGCAGTGGTAGGCCTATATCTGCAACATCATTTAGTAGACCTAAAAAAATAATGTAGGCAAATGCAAAAAGAAAGCATAGGCCTATATATAAATATAGCCCATAATTTATTTTCTTCTTTTTTCCCTTTAAAAAAAAAAAAAAAAATCGTGGGGCGTATCGAACCGTAGGTCATATATCGTGATACAAACCGAATCGTAGGTTGGGTGTATCGTTACAGCCTTAATAGATAGATAGATAGATAGATAGATAGATAGATAGATAGATAGATAGATAGATAGATAGATAGATAGATAGATAGATAGATAGATAGATAGATAGATAGATAGATAGATAGTTTACTTGTCCTTTCAGAAAATTGTTCTGTGCCATTTTCAGTGCATCTGATACAAAGACATTACAATAAACAAGAACACAATAGACAAACACCCCCCCCTCTATAGGACAAGACAGGTTGACAAAAACCCAACTTAAACACAGTAAAGTGCAGTTATTCAGTACCAAAGTGCAATGTGCTCTTCAGTCTAAGTTACAGTTGTCTTATTTAACATGGATATACTAGTAGGTATAAATGATCGACGGGCTCTGGTTGTCTTAAATGAAGGCATCCTTAACCTCCTACCTGAGGGCAACAACTGCTTGCTGTAAGGGGTGGGCCATTGTAATAGTCACTGAAAAAACTTAACTACCATGGTGCATAAAAAGTACCTATAAAAATGCATAGGTACTCTAGGTACTTTTAAACTACCAAGACATAAAAATGCACTTAATTACTTTTCAAAACTTGGTGTCCATTAGAGTCAGTTTGGCATTTGCATCCAATAAATAACACAACAGTATACAAGAGACGTCAGAATAGTGTGAACGTCTGTAGAATTGTTCCTGGGACTTACAGCACTTTTTGTGAAACTTATTATTGCATACAATCACCACTGTATAAACATGACTGCTTTTTTTACAAAAAAAAATCCATCAAAATCTGTTATGCACTCAACTAGGGATGCAAACGATTAATCGATTAATCAACTTTAATCGATCAATGTGTTAATCGATTGAAAAATATTAATCGCAATTAATCGACAATTCAACTGACAAGAGACCCAGGTGAAATGGACATGTGAAGAGGGTATGTGAAGAGCGGTGTGAATAGTGGGACTATTTAAATCACCTTTGGATTAAAGAATTTAAATACAATTAATTTAAATGTGGCATTTCATCTCCATTTTGTAATTCAAATTTTTAGATTTAGTAGTTTTTTTCGTAGAGATTTCGGTGAGAAAACGCTGCTTATCAATTAATCGTAAGTCGATCAATAAGGCTATCAACTAATGATTAATGAATTAATCGATAATTTGCATCCCTGCACTCAACCCCACTCCACCACCTGAGTGTACAGCATGGCTGTTTGGGCTTCTACCGAACCAATCTGGATGTAGATCGGTATCAGTAGAGCCTACTCTGGAGCCTACTCTACAGAGCCGGTGTTCTGTCGAGATATGTTGCCTCGTCGAGATGAGCGAATGGTAGCCTTACTTGATAGTGCTGTTCTATCGATTTGCGCTGCCTCATCCAAATGAGCCTACTTTATTTATTTCACGGACAGGCTCCATGTTGTTGCAACTCGTCTCAGTGCGGAGTATAATGAGGAAACGTAGCGGCTGCTGACCACTAACAAAAAACGCGAGCCTCTCGTTTGGAGCAACGTTTAAGAAAACGTGCCATATCCAAACTGACTGAGCTGAGTTTGCGCAAAATACAGGGACAGGAGAAAGTGATTGGGATCAGGGCTGGCTACGGGTTGTTTTTAATGCTGCCATTTTGCTGTTGATTTTGGTTTCAATGCTGACGTGGGCTTGTTCTCGCAAGGCAAACATTGCCATATGTGAAATATTTCGTGCTATGGGGATAAACAAGTGCGGTTTAGAGATTCCCAGATAGCAGATAGCGTATTGTGGCTTTGTTTTGGCAGATGTCTGTCAATTTATGGTCAACATCTCTTTTAATGACCGGAATCGTATTTTCAAAACATCCCCACCAGTGCATTTCTTATTGTACCAAACCTTAGGCTACTTAACCCATACGAGAGGCTATGCAATTTCCGAACCAGTAGTCTACTGCCAATTTCCATATGCTGCTTGATGAGTTTTGATCAGCAGAGTGCTGCTGTGCGATGCGTAGGAAGGAGGCTGACGACTTCTCTCATTTCAGGATATTTATTCGACTGAACACAGAAATATGGCCATCTACCAGTTGGGTTGAGCCCGGACAAACTGAATGGAATAGGCTGACAATCATATAAATGCCCATCTAGGGCAAGTCCATTGTGTCAAAATACAGTCGATGAACAATCACACATAACTCACATCAAACTGCGGTCGCACAATTCGATGGGCAATCAATCACCCGCGAAAACCGCAGCGAGGGTGTGCGCATGCGTGCGCATGCTCAATATCGAAAAGGATCTCATCTCGACGGGTCGCTCATATAGACAGGACACCGGCTCTGTGCAGCCGAAACGTCTGTCATTGTCAGTCCCTGTAATGCTAAAATAAAAAGAAAACAACAAGAAAAGAAGAAAAACTGAGTGCGATCCATTTCCTTACAACTAGATTACTTCAGAGACGCACCAACAAGACGGAAGAGCGCGGTGTGTGGAAAATAACCTGATAAGTATACAGTAAAATGTGCAGTGTCTATTCAACACTTTTCTGAGCAAATGTGGTCCCACTCAATCAAGTGTATAATCAACACCTTGAGTGTTGAATCAACACTTACAGAGTTGAATTTTACACTGTTTTAGAGCAAAGTTTTCTTCACAGTATCAGTTCATCAACACTGATAGAGTTAAAATATAACATTAATACAGAATGGGACCATATGTGCCCAGAGTAGTATGAATTAATACTGCAACATTTACTGTATACAACACTGCAGTAAGTGTGCACCACCAACTCAGTTCAAAGCACTAACACCCAAACCATCCTGAGCGGAGATATCTGTCTTTATCTGTGATAATAAGTTTGTGATGCTGTGCAGTCTTCCTGGGCGTGCACCAGCACCTGAGCTCCAAGCGCATTTTGGAGGCCGTAAGCATAACTGGTCAGGAGCCCCACCCCCCCCCCCCCCCCCCCCCCCCCCCCCCCCCCCCCCCACCTCCCCCCCCCCCCCCCCCCCCCGCCCCCCCCCCCCCCCCCCCCCCCCCCCCCCCCACCCCCCCCCCCACCCCCCCCCCCCCCCCCTCCCCCCCCCCCCCCCCCCCCCCCCCCCCCCCCCCTCTCCCCCCCCCCCCCCCTCCCCCCCCCCCCCCCCCCCCCCCCCCCCCCCCCCCCCACCCCCCCCCCCCCCCCCCCCCCCCCCCCCCCCCCCCCCCCCCCCCCCCCCCCCCCCCCCCCACCCCCCCCCCCCCCCCCCCCCCCCACAACAATACATGCTTTGTAATGCAATTTTGGGAGCACAGGTTTGGTGCCCTAAGCACTCTGCGTACTCGGCTGATGTCTAGCGGCGACCCTGGCTCGCTCCACCCAAGCTGTCCTCAGCGGAGGCCGCTCGTTACTTGCGATAAGTACGCTAAAGTGTGTGATGCTGTGCAGCGGAGTTCAGCAGAGTTTAAATTGGCCCGAGCCCTCTGGAGCTCAACCACCCCTCTCTCCTCGCCTCAGCAATACAGTCCTCCAGCCAGCCAGGCAGCCAGGCAGCCAGGCATGAGCTGAGCTGAGATCCCTCTGCTAGAGTATTTGTGGCAACACACAACAGGGAGATATTGATCACTGTGAGTAAAAAAGAAGTCCCCCTCCACCACCCTCCAACTCTCCCTTATACACAAGCCAACCACTGCTGCTTAGGGAGATGGACATTGTTACGGCGGAATAAGTCCCCAGAGAGTGATGCAGGGGGAGTGATGCAACACGGCCTGGCTATGCAGTGCAGTGCAGTGCAGCGCGGTACAGCACAGCGGCATCGATACATCATTACCCAGATGTAAGGTATCGTAGCGCTGGAAGTTCGGAATAGGACAAAGAGTTCAGAGAAACTTTCTGCAACATCTTTCTTTACCAGATCGTGTTTGAATGCTTGAAATATATTAGGCTTGTATCAGGTAGTGTGTTTGTGCGAGTGTGTGTGTGTGCGTGTGTGCGTGTGTGTGTGCGCGAGTGTATGTGTGTGTGTGTGTGTGCGTGTGTGCGTGTGTGTGTGCGCGAGTGTATGTGTGTGTGTTTGTGCACGGCACGCAGGCGTATGAGAGAGAGAGAGAGGGAAAGAGAGAGCGATCAATTCATTATATCATCTGAGTTCTTCTGTTCAAATAATGCTGCCTCCTCCTTCTTCTTTGGAGAGGGGGGGGGGAGAACATTTCATCAGATTGTGTTCAATAGGTATTCAGTTTCTGCAAACAAATGTCTGAAAGGAACAGAGTCTGTGGTAATGCACTAATGGCTAGGACAAAGTGACCAGACCTTAGCCCATTAATGCACACCGTATCATCTGAGGCACGCTGTAATAGTCACTGAAAGGTTAATTATCATAGTGCTTCTCTACTATGACATAACACAGGGCCTTTAGCAATGCACTAGGACTCCGTCATTGCCGTTCTGGAAACAACAAATGTATAATGAATGAATGAATGAATGAATGATTGGACTGAATGAGTGTATAGGCTGTTTTTATGATAATGTTGTTTTATTGTTATTGCTGCTATTGTATTGTTTAAAATAAAACCTTCTAGGGACGGGCATTGGAAATTAACTTTTGGCTATAAATGCTTTGATGCTTGCTGTTTGGTTGTTATGGAACCTACATGTTATGTATCTGTCCCTATCAAATAAACTAAACTAAACTAAACTAATGCTGTGTTTTAACAGGTTTAATATACAAATCAGATACCCCTGCATCTTCCTTGGAAGACCGTCCAAGGATATTCCGATTTTCACCATCAATAGGGTGAACTCTTAAGACATGGTCACAGTTGAATTTGCTGTCACCAGAATGACAATAATCAGGTCATAATGTATTACTTACTGTAAGACTGTGTAATGTCGTTATAGTGTCGTAGTGTTGTATTAAAGTCGTATTTGTCTTTTCAACAACTAGTGCAGCATTACACTGGCAGAACAATGTGTGAATTATGAGGTTATGAACAGGGACAATGTGGGTTTTCTTGTATGTGACCCGGGACAGGCTACTGTGAATGTGTGACAACTCGCTTCACCTCAGTCCTGAACTTTACAGTAAACACAAGCGTTGCCCGCCGTGCATGCACACGCACACGCATACACACACACACACACACACACACACACACACACACACACACACACACACACACACACACACACACACACACACACACACATACGCACACACGCACACGCACACGCACACACGCACACACACACACATACTTTCTTTCCATATAGTGCATCTCATGCATCTCATCTGACCTGTCAGTGCCCCTATATACTGCCTTTGGGGCCTTGGGACTTTCCAAGCCCGGTCTCTGGCCTCTTCGACACCTCTGACGATAACACTTTCTCTGGTAACATGCCGCAGTAGCCCGTCGAGGTATAGATTCTGAACTGAGCTGGGGTGAGATAAGCGTTATCAAGCACAAACAGCACTCACGGTCCTGTCCCACTTTGCTGCTCAAAGACTGAAAAGCACACGTGTAGCTAGCTACACAAAACAATAAGCCTAGCGCTGTGTAGTTTACAATAGTGTGTTGTGTAATAATTCACATGGGGGTTAGGAGGGTCATGACCTCCCCCCCCCACTAAATTCTGATCCAATTTAAAAAGCACTAGTCGTGTGGCGTTATGGGGTAATGGCTTAAAACCAAAGGGCTGACGGTTCAAACCTTAAGCTGACGTGTCAGTGAGTACATGTAAGCACCTCACACCTACGTACGGTAACTGCTCCCAGGGCAATGCTTACGCTGCCATTGAACAATGGGTGGGATAGATGCTGTGATACATGTCCGGAGTCATTCAGTTGAAGGAGAGGATTGTGCACATCCCAGGGAAAGGTGCAGGACGAAGGCGAACTGTAGTTTTCAGAGTGAGAAGTCTGCACACTTAATCCTTTTTGTTGTATTTTACCTGCCATGAAATAATAAAATACAAAAAGGATTCTAAGTGTGTGGACTCCTCACTCTGAACACTACTATCCCCCAAAGGAAATACTAATGTACATACAACCAATAAGCACTTAATCTGATGAAAATATATATTTTTTTAAGATTTGTTTTTTTCTTTTTCGACTTCATTTTTAAGAGGACAGAGTGAGAGGTGAACAGGAAGCGAATTGGGAGAGAGACGGGGAGGGATCGGCAAAGGACCCGGGCCGGGAATCAGACCCAGGTCAGCCGCATGGCAGGCGAGTGCCCCACCGGTTGGCCATGGCAGGGCCAATCTAGTGAATATTTAATACAAAATTGCTGCCTTGGCAAGGTAGAATACAATCATCTTCCATTTCACCACACAAAGCAGAACAGGAAAAGTTTTTGCACATTCACCAAAGCTTTCAGTAGCTTGTGTGTCAAATGGTGTTTAGAATATCTATTTCTCACCCTTTCATTTAATTGTTGCAAATGTTGCAGGATTTAGTTTACATATTCCATACCATTGTATGCCTTCATGATAATTGTTCACCTTTTCGTCTATTTTTTTGCATTTGATTATAAGAGACATGAAATCAGAGCCAGGTTAATGCATAGGCTACATATGGCTGCGGCCTAGGGGCCACCACCAGCTTGACTGATTGGTCAAGGAGGGTAAAACTCAATTGGGCTGGGCTAAATTGCTGATGCAGTAATGTAAACGCTCTTTTTAGACTGCTCTCTATTTGCAGACTTATAGCTCAGAATTATGACTGTTTGTGCAATTTTGACATGTCTTTTTTCTTGTGAGGGGCCTATCACAACCTGTAGCCTAAGGCCCCCAGGCCATCTTATTCCGGCCCTGCATGCAATTCATCCATAGGCTAGTTGCTCTTGTGGCACCACTGCTGACATAGTGTGCGATAATAAATACCTTATACAACACGTTGGCATGGTTTGAATATTTAACCGCCTTTCCGCTGTTTATGGCCAGCACGAGGTTGCTGACTAATGCACTTCTAATGCACTTGCCATGGCCTACTAACCCACAATTTGACATGACGGCAGCCTGCAAGAAGTCAGCAGTGTCGCCATATTGCAAGAAAAAATGTTTTCTTGTTTGCTGTGTCAGATATTCAAACAAGTGGCAATCTGTTTTAAAAAAAAAAAAAAGAAAAAAGAAAAGAAAAGACTTTGCAAACGCGTATATGGTTGTCGTTGGCGAGGTTGTGTGATGAATTCGCCTTGATGAAACGGGACAAGTCAAGTGTGTGTGCAATCTGTGCATGGCTTGATTTTCTTTTCAATGGTTAATTTGCATTCCACTCACCGAAGCAGGAGTTGATGAAGCCGTACCACATGCATCCGTATCTCCCCGCCAGCCACCGTCCTTTGATGCTGGAGGCGAAGCTGAGCGTGGTTCCAAACATGCACACGAGCATGTCGCTCACGCTGATGTTCAGGAGC
The DNA here is from genome assembly GCF_034702125.1 of Engraulis encrasicolus. Classification (NCBI taxonomy): domain Eukaryota; kingdom Metazoa; phylum Chordata; class Actinopteri; order Clupeiformes; family Engraulidae; genus Engraulis; species Engraulis encrasicolus. The sequence goes on from NC_085868.1 coordinate 23,131,232, forward strand.
AGCATGTTCACCGGCGTGCGAAGTGTCTTGAACTTAACGAAGAGGATCAGCACCACCAGGTTGTTCAGGAAACCGAACAGCATAATAGTTCCCAGAAACACGGCGACCACATTCAGTCCAGTCCGAGTCAGCGGGGTGGTGGGGTAGGCATCCCAGTCCGGCACCGGGTCTTCGTCGGTTCCATTGGTACTGTAATTTAAAGTCACTTCGGAAGACATAGTCGTCTATTGTTCCATGATGCATTATAGTCAATGTTTCTGTGTTAAATGTGACTGTTGTTGTCTGCTCATAGCGGGAGAGAGTCCACGTTTGGATTATAGTCTTGTCAACGGAACTCGGGCAAGTTGCAGCGTTCCAGCCTTTCCTGAAGTTAGGCTACTTCAGACCACCGAAACAGTCTAGTCCATTATTTATGCGTATGGGCTATTATTGATCAAGGAGATCGAACAATTCCTGGGCACAGCGTACACAACTCCAGAAGATTCACGGTAATCTACCCAAACGCGCAGCCACTGCAAACGGAACGAAAGACCTGCGCATCGCTTCATCTCCGCGTATTTGATGAAAATGTGTTTGTGAAGATTAATATAAATCCATTAAAGTAGCCTAGGTGGAGGTCGCATTACTCAAATATAAACTTTGTGAAAAGTCGCCAGCACTGCATTCCCGTTTCACTCTATTTTGGGATATGCCTACTGATTAACAATAAACTGCACATTGTTTTACCAATGTATTTTCCTCAAGAGCAATTAGTGCGCATCCCACAATTATAAGCCGAGATAGCCTAATAAAACGCGCAAGTAGTTTACAATAATAATAATAATAATAAAAACAATTGCCTGATATTAGGCTACTTTTAGAAGAGCACATCGTATGAGCTAGTCCGATTTATGGATGCGCAGAACATGCTTGCGAAATGAGCCGACACTTGCCTTCTTCGAGATTAACTGCTTCATCCACAGACGCTCCTTGGATTTACCGCCTGGATAGTCACTCCCTTTTAAACCGCGCTCATGTCTTACCAGCGACTGGGGAGGGCGCGATGACGCACTCCGCACAAAAATGAACATAGCCATACCTTGGTGACATCAACACCAGCGGAGAGGAGTGTAGCGCGCGCACTGGTTGGCTTGAGGTGTGTGTGTGTGTGTGTGTGTGTGTGTGTGTGTGTGTGGGAGCTGAGCTGATAATGGACTTAGTAAGTATGATTTACATAGAGGTATCATGTAGACAATTGGAGATTTAATTTTATGTGTAGGCTTACACTTAATTCAGTTATGATACCTCAGAAGAGTTGAGCCCAAGTCATGCAAGAAATCTTAAAATGTGCATGGGCCCAAACAATGATGGGCTTACCAAAACACATTGGTTAATTTAACATCACTAAATCATAAAATGCTATAGCCTAATATGTCATATTCCATATTCAAACTTCTGCGCTAACCCTGTTACATACAGTAGATCTTTGACAATAAAGTACACTTGACTTGACTTATTACTTGACTTGACTTATCACTTGACTTGACTTATAACAGCAACAACAACAAAAACCCTTCTTAACATCTGTTGATTTGTGATTGCCAAAGGTTCACCCGTGGCTAGTACGCCTATATTGGTGTACTACAATTATCCGCAGTCTGCCACATTCAGTACAAAAAAAGGCAAAAGGTAAACCCCTAAGTAGCCAAGACCTCTATTGAAGAGCTGTCATTTGGATATGAGATGAGGCCGCGACGGGAGCACAAGTGTCCTTGTGCAAGCATTTGATGAATACTTCAAATCCTGTTAGCCATGAATTTATGCCTTCTGTGGGATCTCATCTTTGTGTCCAGTCATGTCTCTGCAATTATGAGCCTGCTTATGGATATACTGTGCCGTCCCGCCGAACGCATTAATTAACCTTGCTGCGATGTGGCCCACGACGCCCCCACCGCATCAGACTGGAAGATGCACTACGTACATACCAGATCAGATCACACCAGACCAGGAGAGGAGAAGAAAAGAAAGGAAAGGAAGAGGAAAAGGGAAAGGGAGAGAGAGGAAGAGGAAAAGGAAGGAGGGAGGGAGGAATAGGGGGGAAACTGTGAAAGAGTGCAGTCCATCAAATGACACCAGGCACTAAACGTCAAGTGGGAAATGCTCCAGCATACACATGCCAGCATACACATTCAAGGATCATGAGAAAAAACATAAACATCACACACACACACACACACACACACACACACACACACACACACACACACACACACACACACACACACACACACATACACACACACACACACTCTCTCTCTCTCACACACACACACACACACACACACACACACACACACACACACACACACACACACACACACACACACACACACACACACACCAAGAGGGTGTGTTTGAGAAAGACAGAACGAGTGAAAGAGCAACAACAGAAGGGTGAGAGAGGTAAAATAAAAGACACAGAGAGAGAGAAGCAGAACAAAGTAACTGAATATTTGAATTATTTTGACTTTCAATGCTCCAACCTTAAGAATAGCATTATACACAGGGAAGCCAACATGGGCGGGGCAAAGGGGTCACTAGTCCTGGGGGAAAGGGGGTCCAGAATCGGATCCGCATGACATTGTATGTATTGGGTTTGGGGCCCTTTCGGATGTCTTTGTCCTGCATGGGCCCAACCAAAGCTGTCAGCGTCCCTGATTGTACACACACACACACACACACACACACACAGACACACACAGACACACACAGACACACAGACACACAGACACACACACAGACACACACACACACACACACACACACACACACACACACACACACACACACACACACACACACACACACACACAGTCCTGCACAACCCACAGCCCTGCAGCCCCATATAGTGGGGTGAGATTCATAAGAAAAGGCTGGGGGCAACCTGGTGGCAGTGTTGCCAGATTGGGCTGTTTCCCGCCCAATTGGGCTGCTTAGGATGGCCGTGTGCGGGAAAAAAATGTCATTTAGCTGAAAAACCCACCCTATTTTTGCCATAGAAATCAATAGAATTGGGCGGGATTTTGTGCTTCTAGGCGGGTTTTGAGAATTTTTCGGGCTGGAAATCATCTGACTCATCTGGCAACCCTGCCTGGTGGCAAAGGTCAATAGCAAGATGGATGCAGGACTAGAGCTGGCCTGGCCTGCATCCTCCTTCTGAATTATTCACAGCTTCATGTAAATCTTCACTTTCACTTCTTTCCACTCTGTGAATAAATGAAGGCCTTGTCACCAAACAAGCACTGCGATGCGATGCAATGCAATGCAGTGCAATGTGCTCGACTGTTCCCCACTATACTCTCAAAACATCAGGTAAAGGATAAATAAATTCACTGCCGGCCAAACCGGCGGCGTCTCACCTTGTGCAGGATATGTATCAAAACTGCCGGTGGTGTCGAGAGTCCTGAGCTCCGTTGGTGTCACCTGGGAAGCCAATGAGTGGGGGCATGGAGGGGTCAATTTACCGGGCCCCGGGGGAGAGGGAGGGACCCAGAATTGGGTCCTTATTACTTATGTATTGAGTGCGGGGGGGGGCGTTTCAGATGGTTTTGTCTCGTGCCCCGGGCAAATATAGCGGCCCTAGGTGTGATTGCTATGCACTGGGCCAGGAAACATGTATGTATTCCTGCACGTAGCGCTATTTTGTGAAGCTGCATGGCCCTGGTGTGAAGGCCCTCGTCAAGCATGTACTAAAAATGCCAGTCATGCCTTCGCAGCCGGGGCAGAGGATCATGCGCACAGGAAACCTTGTTTCAAAGTGCGCGTCTCTTGATTTGTGATGCAATCTGGCGATCTCGAGTCAAAAGGGTGAAGATAGCCTACTGTTCTCTGACTGCAATGCAGGCTGGTCTGATTAAAAAAAAAAAGACAAGGAAATGTTAGGCAAAATGCTTGGGGGAAAAAAGTCATTTTCTGCCTTTTTTTCACAAAACATTCTCAAACATAGGCCTACCTGCCCAATTTTGAGGACTACATATGCAGTATCTCTGGAAAGATCAATTCCTCGGCTATCTTTAGCAGCCACATGCCTTCATCCAGCACGCCAAGCCAGTCCCAATTCCCTGCTCACACTTAACAGGCAAACAAGCACAAGCACTTAAAGCTGCCACCTCAGCGTCTTACAACTTCTGCCGCTAACCACATTTATGTGTCGTTTTACATCCCATTACATTACACTTAGCAGGCACTTTTATCCAAAGCGACTTACACAGTTATTTAGGAGCCGGGTACAGTTCCTAACCCAAAGGGTGGTGGTGGTGGTGGTGGTTCTGGTGGGGTGGGGGTGAGGGGGTGGGGATAGATAACTTCCCCAAGTCAGCACATCATCAAAGGCTCTGTCGTTTGGTACAGGAAAAGCTTACTGTACCCACATCCACTGTTTAGTGGTTCCCAAACTGTTTTTGTCAGGGACCCCCTTTTGGAAGAATATATAGGCCTATATTTTTGACCCCCACCTTCTAAGTTACAAATGCCAAAAAAAAGGGAAAAGTCAATAGCCTATTGCTCTGTAAGTACTAGATAGTATTACTAATAGTCATTTATGAAAGGGCTATATATGGAAGCATATTCAAGTCATTGAGCAAGCAGTCCCTTCTTTCCCCAACCTCCCAGCAGTATCTCCACGACCCCCCTAGGTGTCCTGACCCCCAGTTTGGGAACCTCTGGTTCAGGTGAAGTAGGCTATTTAAGGTAAGTCAGGTGAAGTATCTTAGGTAAGCTCTTGACAGGCAGCCATGTCTTTCTATGTATTTTGAAAGATGGTTGATGAAAAATGAATCAAACCAAGAAAAAAAGAATTTACATATGAGTAATGATCCCTGAGTGGAATTATTCAGACTCTAATTATGGGTTCCATTCCGGAACATCTGCAGATTCTTTCCTGTTGGAATGCAAATATGAAAGAATGTGTGCTGGAGCGAGAGGACCTCTTATAGAGACAAATTATGATCCTTGTGAAGAGGGCGCCGTTTGCTATGTACCACATGGGAACAGTGGACTGTGTGGCAGAGCATATTTACAGTGCCTTCAAAAAGTCTACACACCCCTCCTCAAATGTCAGGTTTTTGTGATGTAAAAAATGACAGAAAGACAAATTAATTCACAGCTTTTTCCACCTTCAATCTAAACTATTAACCTGTACAATGCAATTGAGAAACAAGCATAAAGATTTAAAGGGAAACAATAGAAAATAAAAAACTTAAATTAACATGGTTGCATAAATATACACACCCTTAAATTAATACTTAGTTGCAGCACCTTTGGGCTTGTCTGGGCTATTCCAAAACCTCAATCTTATTCTAGTGAAGCCATGCTTTTGTAGACTTAGGCGTGTGCTTGGAGAAATTGTCGTTCTGAAAGATTAGTTCCTCTGCATCTTCACTTTTCTACCAGGGGGGCGACAGTTTTGTGCCACTACCACGGCCCCTGTGGAAATTTTCATAATTCCCTCCTCCCTAATGAAGGCCCCAGTTACAGCTGAAGAAAAACAGCACAAAAGAACAATGCTGCCACCACCATACTTCATGTTAGGTATGGTGTTATTGCGGCGATGTTTTGCGCCAAACATACCATTTTGAATTATGACCAAAAAGTTCAATCTTGGTGAGGTAAATTTTGCAAAAGATACTTCTGTAATCTCCCAAATGCATGTGGGAAGATGTGTTATGGTCAGGTGAAACTGAGGTTGAACATTTTGGACATAATTCCAAAAGGTATTTTTGGCACAAAACATCACCGAAGTAACACCATACCTAACATGAAGTATGGTGGTGGCAGCATTGTTCTTTTGTGCTGTTTTTCTTCAGCTGTAACTGGGGCCTTCATTAGGGAGGAGGGAATTATGAAAATTTCCACAGGGGCTGTGGTAGTGGCACAAAATCTTTGGCCCCCTGGTTTAAAGGTGAAGATGCAGAGGAACTAATCTTTCAGAACGACAATTTCTCCAAGCACACGCCTAAATCTACAAAAGAATGGCTTCACCAGAATAATATTGAGGTTTTGGAATGACCCAGACAAGCCAAAGGTGCTGCAACTAAGTATTAATTTAAGGGTGTGTATATTTATGCAACCATGTTAATTGAAGTTTTTTATTTTCTATTGTTTCCATTTAAAGCTTTATGCTTGTTTCTCAATTGCATTGTACAGATTAATAGTTTAGATAGAAGGTGGAAAAAGCTGTGAATTTATTTGTCTTTCTGACATTTTTTTACATCACAAAAACCTGACATTTGAAGAGGGGTGTGTAGACTTTTTGAAGGCACTGTATATTGAACATATGCTACTCTGAAAGAATAGCCCATATGGCCTATGTAATTTGAAGTTGTTGTGTTTTGCACTTATACTGGTATGGAAACTGTGTTGGCTATATAGTAGTCAGGCTATGCCTTCCTAGTGACACAACACCTTCGGGCGTTGCTTCTAGCCAGGCCAGCCCAGGAGCAATACATATAGAGGTTTCTGAGCTACAGAGAAAACGGGAACTCCACCGGGAAATCGGGAAGCAATCAACTTTAAGCAGCTCCAACGGCCCTTGGTAGAGGCATGTTCAAGGCAGAGATATGGTTTAAGTAGAGACGTTCTATTGGGACTAAGATAATAGCAGAGGTTGGAGAAGATCCCCCTTTTCATGTATGAAAAGTGCAATTTTTCCAGTCATAATGAATACTTAGAATTTGATGCTGGTGGTAAGTATTCATGAACAATTAACATTAGTGAATGGGCAGCATGCATTCTGGAAATAAACAACTAAAAATCTCACACAGTGTCCCTTTAAACAACACAGAAATTCGAGACAGTAGTGATTCTATTCTACCGGAGGGTTTACTTGTACTCTAGTTGTCCAGACGCCTGCTGATGTATCTCCTGCAGAAATCGGATGCACTGGGTGGTCAGGTCACTGTCTGAAAAAGAAACTTTATGAACCAAAAGAAATGCATCTAAACGAGGGATGAATTGCCATTATTGGAGCCAGACAGTGTCTATATCCTCTATATCAGGGGTCAGGAACCTATGGCTCTAGAGCCACATGTGGCTCTTTTGGGAACTGTATATGGCTCTTACTTATCTAGGGTTGCCCACCATGCCTTGAAATACAGAATCGTCCTATATTTAAAAATAAAAGTACAGGTTCCATATTGAGTTGAAACAGGGCATGGGAGGTTAAAATGCAGGAAATTACATCTAAGAAATACAAAATGTTCAGGGGGAGGACTCCCAGACCCTCGCCATAATGAAGTCGACAGTTGGCAACCCTATACTTACCTGTTATCAATAAAAATAATAACTTGACAGTACACTCTAAAATTGTTGGGCTCAATTGAAATACATGTTTTTAATTGTATTTAGTGTTTTTAAAATGGTATGGCTCTCGTGAACATTTATTTTAAAAAAATTGTCGTTTATGGCTCTCTCCAGCAAAAAGGTTCCCCTGCTCTATGGTGTCTCTACTTGAGGCAGCATAGCAATACACATGGTGAGTCAGATCCATCGTTTTGTTTTCATATCTGACTGATCGTAGGCCAAAGAAACACAAAGTATCGTGCAATATGCCTCTTCTAGATCATTTCCACAAATTTATAATTCATTCAGTTTCATGCTTGTTTATTTTGCGTTACTCAAAGCCAATTCGGTTATAACCGTGGTTTCAGGTTTAAGCCGTTTTTATGCTGTTTTGGCTGTCTGTTCATCTCCCCTGGATTTTTGTTTATTGTTTATTTTATTGTTTTTCATTCCTCCCATGAGACCCTCTGCCTGCAGTGATGTCAGGTTTTAAGTCATCATATTGCATTTCGTTACGCAAGCGCTGCTGGCACCATCTTGAAGAACAGTATTCTACACTTCCATCGCCGTGGCCCTTGTTTGGAGGGGAAAAGCTTAAACTTATATTGCATGCTCATGAAGGATTTATGGAAAACTATATTGTTTGGGGAGAATAGCAGTTTCAGCCTTCTCTCTCTGTGCGGTCGGTCTCATAGGGCTGTGTGTACAGAATGATGGGGTCTGAATCATGTTCTCTTTTCATTTACATATTGTGGGTCTGAGCAGACTGGACTCCTCAGATGATGTGAGAAGACAACTGTGTGTGTGTGTGTGTGTGTGTGTGTGTGTGTGTGTGTGTGTGTGTGTGTGTGTGTGTGTGTGTGTGTGTGTGTGTGTGTGTGTGTGTGTCTGTGTCTGTGTGTGTGCGTGCGTGCGTGCGTGCGTGCGTGCGTGCGTGCGTGCGTGCGTGCGTGCGTGCGTGCGTGCGCCTGTGTCTGTGTGTCTGTGTGTGCTGTCCGTGCAACAGGGCAAATTACACTTTTCATACATACATAACAAGGTGTTACATTTTGAATTTCCAGTAGGCCTAATAGACATCATTCATAGATCATATGAACACTAGATGACACAAATCATAATTGAAGAGTTCAGATACAAAACCCCCTAAGTGCTTTTTCAGAAAATAATCTTAATTCATTTTTAGTTAATACAAACCTATCAAAATTGCATATTTTTTTATTTTATTTATGTAATATAACTATTTATATGTATTATCAAGTACATGCATGTAAACCAAACCAACAACGGGGTTCGCTAAAAATATAGAAGTGCAGGTCTTCAGAAATGGAGTTAGGGGGTTTTGCATCTGAACTCTTCAATTGCAATGCCTACTCTGGCCTACAATCCTCTACCTTTAAGAAGTAACCGTACAGCTTACAGCAACCCTGTGACCCTTTAAGTGGCTTACCCATCCAAGTCAATCTCATAGTATGACTAGATCAGATCCAATACGCATGATTTAGTAAAGGGTCGGTAGGTCACAGTTTAGTAGATAGTAAATCTTCCAATTGAAGAGGCTTGTGGATTTGAAGAATTAAGTCCATTGAACAACATCAGTCTCAACTGGACACTGTAGACAAGGAAATGCAACGTGATGCACGGGCTGATTTTACACAGACAGTAAATACAGATTGAAACAAGTGAAACAGAGATGTACGATCAAAACCTAGACAGCACCAGTGCCACAAAGGTTTTCTTTTTTATATAAATGTACTCTGAAGAAGGCTGTCTTTTTAGTTTAATTTAATTCCACGTCAAACACAAGAACATAATTTGGGATCTAATGCACGAGAACAATCTTGTCAGAGCCACAGGAGGTAAAGCACAGGAGGGAAGAAAAAAAGAGAGAGCAGGGGCAGAGAAAATAAGAGAGGGGGGGGGGGAGAAAAGAGAGGAGAACAGAGAGGAGAGACAGAATAGAGAGGACAAAAGTGAATATGGGGATTGGTGGTAAGAACAAGGACCGGGGAAGAGGAGAAAGAAGAGAGGAAAAGGTGGAGATTGGCGGAGGGGGTAAGAAGAAAGAGAGGTATAAGAAGAAAGAGGTGTGGTGAGTGGTAAGAAGAAAGAGAGGGCAGAGAGAAAGAGAGAGCATGAGGAGGGGAGGGAGGAGGAGGGAGGAGGAGCGGGGGAAAGGCTGCAGGGTAGCGTGTTGCATGGCGAGGGAGAGGCAGCAGGAGCTGAAGGGGTAGCAAGGGGGCCACAGGCGGGGCGAGAGAGAGAGAGAGAGAGAGAGAGAGAGAGAGAAAGAAATAGAAAGAGAGAGAGAAAGAAATAGAAAGAGAGAGAGAAAAAAATAGAAAGAGAGAAAGATATATATATATATAGAGAGAGAGAGAGAGAGAGATAGAGAGGTAGAGAGAGAGAGAGAGAGAGAGAGAGAGAGAGAGAGAGAGAGAGGCAGAGAGAGAGAGAATACGAAAGAGAGTGGGTATTGAATAGCAAGGGGAAGGTAGAAAAGGACCAAGTAAGGGGAGAGGGAATTGAGCAAGAAAAATTTGAGAGAAAGACAAAGAGAGAAGAATTGAAGGGAGGTAAAGGAGGCCGAGCCGAAAAACGCAGAGAGGGTAGGGAGAGACAGAGAGACAGAAAAAGAGAGATGGGTGTGTGTGTGTGTGTGTGTGTGTGTGTGTGTGTGTGTGTGTGTGTGTGTGTGTGTGTGTGCGCGTGTGTGCGCGTGTGTGCGCGTGTGTGCGCGTGTGTGCGCGTGTGTGCGCGTGTGTGCGCGTGTGTGTGCGTTCCCGAGAGAGAGAGAGCGTGAGAAGGAGAGAGGGAGAGACAGACAGACACAGAGAGAGAGAGAGAGAGAGAGAGAAAGTGGGGGGCTGAGGGAGAGAAAGACACATAGCCACATGCGCACACACAGGGTGCCGCATCCCTGAGTGGGAGATAGATGAGGACAGTATGCCCTGAAGGTCACTTAAGGAGAGAAGTTTGTGTGTTTGTTCAGTTAGCAAATAGTAAACAGGCCGTATGGACACCTTTAACACAGCATGGATGGACAAAAAGTGCTGTAAGACAATATAAAGCAACACTTAAAAACTCGTTAGGCCCTACGTGATGCGCAAGTCTTAAATTACCTTTCCTCAAAGCCCTCGTGTGTGTCCAGATGTGAGTTGCTAAAAAGCTACAAAATCGTTTTTCATGCTATTGCGGTATCCATTTGCAGACAGACGCACACTGGGCATCCACAATGGATTTCTCATTGAGAAATATTGCTCGGTTTTGGGTTGCCAGCACGCTCCTTGCTAACTGATGCAGTTATTGTCCTTGATAGCATTAGCTGAGAGGAACTGCTGTACATATTCATGAGGACTGCATAATTACATTCACAATACGCATCATTAACCAGAGAAGTCTTCCTGACCACTGGAACTCTGAAAATAGATTTGAAAAGATGAATCGAGATGGCTCCTCAGTGTGTAGTGAAAGGAATTCAGATGCATTGAGAATCCACTTGATATTTTTTAGATTACATTTGGTTCCAGACTACTCTCCAAGTATTGAATTAATACTGCTTTTTTTTTTTTTTTTACTGTGTATTAAGAATGACATGCAATTCTTCTCATCTTATTTGTTGAGTTGGTACAAACACTTGACTCGACTTGACTTGGGACCTGAGGTCAAAGACTTGAGACTTACTTGTGACTTGCCCTACGATGACTTGTTCCCACCTCTGGTTGCAAGGTGTTAAGGCTGAGTCATGTGTCCAGGCATCGTCGTGGTGTGAGAGATCTGGGGTGCATTTCTGGAAAGCGTAGTTGTTAGCAGTTAGCAACTTCGGTAGTTGGCAATGGGAAATTGCATTGCAACTAACAAAGTACCTAACATAGTTAGCAGCTACGCTTTCGAGAAATGCACCCCTGACCATTTTTCCTATTCCCAGGGCTGAACTGGGTGCACAAACTGACACGGGCATTATTTTTTTGGCATAGTCCAGCCCCTCGCCCCCAACCATTATGCAATTATGATGGGCTCAATCCACTGCACCGATAGCCAGGCAGCGCCCTCCTAGTGACGCAACACCTTTGGCGTTGCAACTAGTCGGGTCAAGAGCAATGTAAGTACTTTTTGAGTTCCCGCATATACGGGAACTCCTTTCACTTTGTCGGGAATCAAACAACCATAAGCAAACCAAGGGAGCCAGGTCAACCAAGCCGTTTGGGAAATGTTAATTGTTATGCTCTTCGTCAGACCAAGTCTCGAAGAGATTTGAACGTTGATGGTAATCAGAGTAGGGAAACCCTGAAGTGTTTGTGTATGTGGGGGGTGTGTGTGTGTGTGTGAGTGTGTCTGTGTTTGTGGGGTGGGTTGAGAGGGGGGGGACTATGCATTGAGGGGATGAAGGGACATTGGGCTGACTGGGTGGGGTGGGGGGGCACATGTGTACAGAGGGAGGAATGGGTGGAGAGGGGGGGGGGGGAACAAAACAAAGTCATGATGTGGAAAAAAAGAAATGGTTGATGTTATTTTTCAGTTTGTGAAGCATGTGATGTTTGTGATACCATGACTAAGTAAAAAAATAAAATTGTATAAGAAGGTAATCAGGCTACTGCACCGATGGGCCGGGCCATCTAAATTGTGGTCCGGTCTCTAAGGGAACATTTGAAAGAAAGAAACAAATAAAAACAATTAAAAAGCATCGGCCCCTGATGACTGTCGGCCCACCGGAAAAATGTCCTGTATGCCAGATGACCAGTCCAGCCCTGCCTATCCCTCTCCATGTTTCCCTTCTCCCTTTTGGCCTGATTGCTCATTGCGCTCCTGCTTCAGTGCATCGTGGTGTATTTAGGGTGGCCTGGGGTGCATTTCTCAAAAGAGAAGTTGTTAGCCTGTTAGCAACTTCCGTAGTTGCCAATGGGGAAATGCATTGAAAACAACAAAGTAGCTAATGTAGTAAGCAACTTTGGTTTCGAGAAATTCACCCCTGGTTTGTGATGCATTTCAACAGAGAAATATAGAGCTCTGTTCACATATTGAATTTACATGTTTTGATTGGCAGCATGAAATTGTTCATGCATAAAGGATTGCCACTGACAACCAGTGCTTGTTTGAAGGAGCATAGTGAAACATTTTAACAAAGTGTAACATAGAGTAACAATTTTTTGTCATCATAATTATTGCTGTCAATTCACAACTTTGTCTTTCCATGAATATTTACCACCACACCATCAATTTATAGTATTCCTATTAGCTTTCAATTTTGCGTCAGTAGGTCTATGTTTGCACGGGGGAATACACAGTTCCAAATTTCTCATTTTTTTCATTCGATATGGCATAATGAACTCACAGTATCTATGGGTATTATACTGTCACTTCTTCCCAGCTCTGGCAGTTAACAGACATTTTAAAGGAGAGGGACCATTAAATTGTTCATTGTGACACATTCTTGGAAAAACTGAATAAACTTTTGAGGCTTGCACTGCTCGGAGGCAGCTCCTGTTTTTTTCTGACAGCAGTGCGGATGTGTCAATTCTGGGTTTGGAAAGTAAAAACCCTGCTGCCACCAAGTTTCATCCAACCAGCTCCCTAGCAGCTGTTCATAATGAACACTCCAGACAGCTGGATTATCTACTCACACTGATGTTACCATCAGGGCTGGACTGGTAATCTGGCATACGGGGCATTTTCCCGGTGGGCCGACAGTCCCCAGGGGCCGACACTGTTGTTGTTGTTGTTGTTTTCCTGGGGACCGACTGGCCCACATTTTCGAGGGGGATGCCCATTGGTTCATAGTCAATCTAGACGGTGGATTCAGCCAGTCACATAGTATGAAAGTGGCCTGTGTTATGTGTTATGGGGGCAGGGCCATAAATCAACATTTTTCACCATCAGCCAAAATGGCTAGTAGATGAAATCTTAATAGCCAAACACACCCTCACTAATGGGTGCAGTGACTAGTTAGTAGCCTAAGTTGGTCTTTTCTATCAGCCAAAACTTTCAAATTCAAAAACTTTCAAAACATTTCACCAGCATTTGTCCGGTTGGCTGGTGTTCATTTAGAGTCCTGGTTGGGGGCTAGGCTATGCCAGAGATACTCGGACCATTTTTCGGTCCTAGTCCATCCCTGGTTACCGTGCATTAGAACGGAACATTGACAAGGTTTTTTTTATTATTATTATTAACTTGCTGAACCCGGGACCCGGGACTGACGTGAACGTGAACAAGGACACAAATCAAGATGTCTCCTGATGTCGCATGTCCCAGTGATCGGGTATTTTATTACCTCGCTTGAGAACAATCCTTTAACAGGCTTGATAAATCTGTGTATCCAATATCGGCTAAGATATGCAAGCAATGGTGTCTGGTTTAAGGTTGAATTACATTTTGACAGTATACACACGTCTTAGCAGTCTTTTTTTTTGCAGTTTCACGTTCATCCTCCTGGCTGTTATTTCTAACACCTGTGTTAAGTCCACACATGTGCCAATATAGTGCTCTCATGTTTGCCATACCAGAGCCAGCCACTCTTAGTTGATTTGATTTGGTTACTTATTTAATTCTTTTATTGACTTTTATGCACTTCTATATTGAAATGTTGTTACTGCTTGTACGCTGCATAGCACAACTTTGTTGGGTATTAGCCACTTTTATTATGCTTTCAAGGTTGCTATTGAAATGCTGCTATCTAGCCGTATATATATACGACACCTGCATGCAGAGCACAATAAGTCTTTTAGGGTGGAAACACATCGGTCAGGTCAGGTTTGTTTGCTTTACGAGGACAGAATATGAAACCACAGTGCCTTCATTTCTCCTCTTTCTTTTAACGGTTGACACAGCAACTGAAAGGGCACCTGTGTTTTCTAAGAGGACTTGAGGATCCTTGCACAATAAACTTTGTATAAATGAATTAATTTTTAAAAAATGGCCTTGCCTTGTTGTGTCCTAACTTGCCAGTGATTTGTCCAAGGTCTCCAATCAACACCTGATAGATGATGTGATGTGGCATAACAGGCTGCATTGCCACTGCTGTGAATTGTGTATACAACATGTATATATCTATGCATGTGTGGCTGAAGGTGGCGGATCAAGCTGTCAAAATGAGTGTAATGAGTGCTGATAGTGTGATACACCCCCCTCGGCTCTCCACGACCCCCAGCAGCCATGCCCTTAAATATCATCACCATCACCATCACACTCAACAACCAGAGGTCTGTAGAGGAGAAGAGACACAATTACACACGGGCTCATCATTGTGTATAATTCATTTTGTCTCTAGTTATAATAGAACGTCTACTGATTATAGACTTGTAAAATGTGCAACATGGATGTTTTGCTATCACAAATGTCTGGTAAAAGAAAAACTTAGCCTGCTCTGCAGTTCACCTCCTCCTAACTTAGCCCCTTTCCAATGTCAGTAAAAGCTTTTTCATCTGAAAGTAGAAGAGGACTACAGCGTTTTTGGTTGGTAGTCCGAAGGTGCTCTTTGGTCAAAAAATAGGATGCAAAAGAAACGAAGTATCCAAGGCACTCTTCCCAAAAAAGTTAAAATAGCTTTATTAAATGGCTAAATCATTGTAGAAAAGTTAAAAACGCCAACACGTTTCAGCCAAGGACTGGCCTTCATCAGGGCAGAGTCAATACTGAAGCGTCACTGGCGCAGGTAACTTTTCTTTTGTTACCTGCGCCAGTGACGCTTCAGTATTGACTCTGCCCTGATGAAGGCCTGCCCTGATGAATGCCACTCCTTGGCTGAAACATGTTGGCGTTTTTAACTTTTCTACAATGATTTAGCCATTTAATAAATCTATTTTAACTTTTTTGGGAAGTTCACCCTGTAGTGGAATTTATTTGCAATTGAAACTATTGAAACACAAAATTATTGTAAATGATATCAGTGTTTCTTGACTGGTAGTCCAGGACCCCCACCGTGGGTTGTGCGGGGGTCCTGGGTGGGTCATGTACCTGTGGTGATAAAGTGTATTAATTTGCCCTTTTACCGTCAGTGACAAAATTAAAACAAGACACGATATTAAATAAATGACTATGATGTCAAAGACAGAGTGAAGCATCGTACTCCTCTCCACTAGTTGTATTCATGTTGTGTGTCAGCATGCAATGCAAATTCTTGTACGTATCATCAAATGCATGGTTATATTTACAAATAAATGTGCAATAGAAAATGGAATAGTGACATTGACAATTGTGTGTCATTGGTCAGAAATGGAAATAAATATATCTTAAAATCACTGCATTACATTCATACTAGTTCATGACAACCAGTCAGTCTTGCTGATTGTCTAATTTTTGTGTTGTTCATACAACGAAGATATATTTGTCTTGTTTTTCTGTGTGAGTTGTGGCAGCATGTTGCATTCAACAGATGAAAGTCACACACAGAGCCGGATTAATGCACAGGCTACATATGGCTGCAGCCTACGGGTCCCTACCTGCCAGGGGGCCCCTGATTGGCCAAAAGTGAAAAATTGTGGAATTGTGACAGGATGTACTATTGAAAAATTCACGTGTCGTATCAACTACATTTGGTAGACAAGTTACCCTTAATTCCTAGTTCATAATTATGACACTGTCCGTGTAAATTTGTGTGGTTGGGGGGGGCACAGCATCCTGTAACCTAGGGGCCCCAAGCCATCTTAATCCGGCCCTGGTCACAGATGACAGTGAAGGGAAATGTGTTGTGTTCTGGATACTATATTAATGCTGGAGGCCATCAAGGAAGGAAGTTAATGATCAATGATGAAATGAAGATTGACTGACTATAATAAAAATTGCTGTTGATAGTAAACATTGACGTTGACAATAGTAGGCATCATCAGACAGCATAAGACAGCATAAGACAGCATAGAGTTATCACCCCATGTGGTAGGACCTTCAAGTTATGTGGGTTGTATGTAATGTATGTATGCATGTATGTCTGTATATAGGCCTGTGTCCTCTGTTTTTTGTTTTGTTTTGTTTTGTCTTGTTTTTGTTTTTTGTCAGTTGTGCAATAGTCTTGGGATGTGTGTTATGTGTATGTCCTGTCTTAAGCGAGTGTTGCTCAAGGACGCAAAAAGAATTTCGGTGAAAACTGACAATAAAGTATAATCGTATCGCATCGCATCGCATCGCATCGTATCGTATCGTATCGTATCGTATCATCTGAGGGCTCACTTTACTCTACCCAAAGCATGTTAAAGACAGAGGACTCGGGAGCAGTGAAGCCGACAGGGGGGACAAAAAAGGGTCACTTGTCCCGGGCCCAGGGAGAATGGGGCCCCAGAATTGGATCCTTATTACATTGCACGTATGGGTTTTGGGGCCCCTTCGTGTGTCTTCGTCCCGGGCCCAGCCAAAGCTGTCAGCGGCCCTGCTCAGGAGTGTTAGACTCCAGACGATTATGCCTCATCATGTGTGTGTCTGACAGTAGATTAGCTGCTTCAGCATGGCTGGCTGATGCTGGAATGTAACAGTACCCCTTCCCGACGGTACACACACATGCAGCACAAGCCAAGCACATGCTCACACGCTCGCACGCACGCACGCACGCACGCACGCACGCACGCACGGTCTTCTTTGTTACTCGGCTCATCTCTCTTTCTCTTTCTCTTTCTCTTTCTCTCTCTCTCTCTCTCTCTCTCTCTCTCTCTCTCTCACACTCACACTCACACACACACACACACACACACACACACACACACACACACACACACACACACACACACACACACACGGACCCCACATACTGTATTTGGAAATTAAGCTCTTGGCAAAAAATATGCTCACACATTTCCCCTGACCTTCAGATCAGCAGCTGTCCTCCCCTGAGCACTGAACAGAAGGAGAGAGACTATACAGTCTACACACACACACACACACACACACACACGCACACACACACACACACACACACACACACACACACACACACACACACACACACACACACACACACACACACACACACACAGACATGCATGCACACACACATGGATGCATGCACAGGTGCACGCGTGCGCGCACACACACACAAACACACACACGCACGCACGCACGCACGCACGCACGCACGCACACACATACACACAGAGGCAGGCAGATAGGAAAGGATAGGGTGACCGGACCTTTCAATTAGCAGATGAAAACCACGCTTAGATCTTTGTGTGTATGTGTATGTGTGTATGTGCACGCGCGTGTGTGTGTGCGTGCGTGCGTGCGTGCGTGCGTGCGTGCGTGCGTGCGTGCGTGCGTGCGTGCGTGCGTGCACACGTCACGTGCGCTCAGGAGAGATAAGAGAGAGGGAATATTTATGTGAATATGTCAGTGGCATTTGTGTATGTGCACATATGTATATGCTAATGGCTTTCCAAAGGATAAGATGTATCACTCCAGGGCTCCAGGGTAATGTGCTCTCTCTCTCTCTCTCTCTCTCTCTCTCTCTCTCTCTCTCTCTCTCTCTCTCTCTCTCTCTCTCTCTCTCTCTCTCTGGTGTATTAATTCTTGGAAATAATGTGATTATGTCATGTGTACATTCTTCTTCTGACAGGTGACAAACCTGGAAACATGCATCAAGTATACACAAAGCTAAGCATCACGAAACATCCGACTATTCTAGGAATGTGGTCAAATGTGTGTGAATATGTGCAGATGGCCAATGAAATCAAATATCAGTGCGGGGGGGCGGGGGTGGTGGTATCAGATGGGGGTGTGGGGGGGATATCAGATGCTTTATATAATTACCCATCTCCTGTCAACACTTCCCAAATGTCAATGTCTTTTATCATCAGTCTCCCCGGAGACGCGCACACACACGTACGTAGCTGCTCTTGCAGGTAGCAGAACAGAACACCACCACTGACATTTCCTACTGGGCTTGTATAATTAGACTGGAAATTAAAATAAGCGATTGAGACTGACATTGCTCTCCGTTGACAATCTCCCTTTGCTGAGTACCATGTTATAAGGGAAAAAAAACAATAAATCTATAAAGAAGCGTTACTACTGTATAGTGATGTAAAATGAGCATAAGAATTCATTAGCGAAGGCCAATAATAGTTATAGTATATGACAGTGGTTCTCAACCTTTTTTTCTTAAGCACCCCCTTACCTGTGCCAAAGACAAGCCGCGCACCCCCAAACCAAACTTCGTCACGTGTATATGCACTGAAAAATGATTGAAGTGATTAATTACAATGATTCTAGCTTGAGACACTAATCAATATCTGAATGCCTTTACATGGGGACCAAAACATGTATTAATTTGGGTTTGATTTGGCCTAATTATAATGTTCCGTCCACCCCCTGAAATCTCTGGCGCAACCCCAGGGGGTGCCCGCACCCCAGGTTAAGAACCACTGGTATATGGTATGTATATGCCGTCCCAAGAAATTGTACAGATGTAGAAATATTTCCTCATCATGCCTTTTCATATGCTGAATCTGTAAGTAGCAAGAAAAACCCTCAAGTTGTATATCCCTTTGCTGCTGTTTAACAACTAGAAACTGCCCCGTTAGCAAGAGATGGGGGGTAATTGAGAACTAGACAATGACAAATTGTGTTACACTTCAAAATTCATAAATATAAAATAAATTCATAAAAGTTTCAGTCATTGGTGGTCAAAAGGGCTTTAGCCCCAGGGTTCCCTGGACCGGTGGAAGAAGGAGAAAATGTGCAGTCCTACAAAGCTCCAAGGCAATAGAATAGACACTTGTCAAAACTAAGTTTCAACTGGATAGGGACTTTATTATAACAGTGTCTTGGTCTCGTGACTTCATCTCTTGTGTTTTTTGTCATGTAAAAGTATCCAACAAATAGGCTACAGTACGTTTACAATATGTATTGTATTTATTGATTTGTTTTTTAGACCGACCATGGTGTCTATTGCACAAGTAGTTTTGCAGTGTTCATTCAAAACTTACAGGGTAAGACCAACACTGTGAGTGTTAAACTCACAGTAATGGTACTAGCCTGATTATCATCCACTCGTACCGAGATTCTGGTCTGACCAAGAAGATAACGAATAACTTTTCCAAACGGAATGGTTAACCCGCCTCCCTCAGTTTACTGCTGGTCGAGGCCAGGAAAGGCTTCGCCGAAGTTTAAACCAAACATTTTCTTAGTCCCAAAGAATATCTCTGCTTAAACCACCTCACTGCCTTGAACACTCCTCTACCCAGGGCCGTTGGAGCTGCTCAAAGTTGATTGCTTCCTGACAAAGTGGGTGGAGTTCCCCAGCCCGCCGGTGCTCAGAAAGTACTTGCATTGCTCTTGGCCTGACTAATTTAGCAACGCCGAAGGTGTTGCGTCATTACCGCGCGAATAGACCAGGCGCGATGCGATTCAAGCGACAGAGTGCAGCAGCAAGCGATACGAGCGATTGAAGAGACTCGTACAGGCAGAAGGCAAAGCATTCAAGCATTCCCATTGGCTGTGATCACTGACCTCTATACAGTCATTGGCTGTCGCGGCTTGTCGCTGTACCGCGTCATAGAAAGTTGAAAGGATTTCAACTTCAAACTGTCGCGCTCGTCACGCAAATCGCTCTAGTCTCCAGAATCGCTTTTGTCGCGCGACTCAACACAAAAGTCAATTACTTCCGTCGCTCGCCTCGCTCTTGTCGCGGTAGGTGTATTTCTGCGGTTAGGAGGGCGTAGCCTGGCTGCAGATTTGTAAGTTGGCCTGCATCTTTTCATGGGACCACATTTTAAAAATCACTTTGACACAATGAAAAGTACGTAGCCAGGGGGCGCTGTGGTGCGGCGCGTTAAGCCCCCCACATTTGGGCTTGCATGCCCAAGGGTGGCACCCAGGGCTTGACATTAACCTTTTCACCCATCGGCCACTGTGGCTAGGGGTTTTCCCGAGTCACTAGCCATTCAGGTATTCCACTAGCCATCGATTTTATATCGTTTTTGTTTTTGTTTTGTTTTCTTAATCATGATAGCGTACGTCTAACCTCAGAAGATGAGGTGCTAAAGCAAGATGAGTGTATAGCTTTCTACATGGAAGTATATCAAGCAAATAGAAACTGAGTTACTGAGCTTTTTCTTGAACTTAAATACAAACAATTGATACACAAGGGGCAAACAATAGAATATAGGCTCTGATGCGTGTCATACCAAGGAGTAAGCTGCCAGCCAAACTGGCTAGTGACACTGAAAGTATTACTAGCCACAGCCATTTTTTACCAGCATTTGGCCGGTTGGCTAGTGCCAGTGTCAAGCCCTGGTGGCACCAGTACGTAGCCTGTGTACAACTCAAAATGTAGCCTAACAAAAGTGAAAATCCAATAGAGAGGATGATGATCTGCTTTAGTAGTCACAGTGCATGTTGACATGCATGCTTCTTTTGGTTGAATTCATCTTTCCAATGTTGATGCACAGCAAAGGAGGAGGATTTGAAGTGGGGAGCATTGCAAACTTTTTAGGGCCTAGGAGTGTGGGACAACATGTCTACACAGTCAGTAACTTTTGGCCAACCAGTTTAAAGGTGTGTTACCGTAGAGGTGGTATGCCGATCCTTGCAACAAGCATCAATAGGTGTGTTTGACATTGTGCAAAGACTGTGTGCGTTGATAGACAGCTATGCATTCTGGGCCGGAAATCTTACATGATGATTGCCATGAGGGCCAATCATTGAAACTTTCCAAGAACTTGTAAGAGTAGGCCTTTTCGATTCTGCGCAACGACTACATCCGCATGCAGACTGGATGGAAATGTAGCATGATGGTTAGAAATTGTATTCGACTTGACCTAATTCAATCCTGCTGTGACATCGACGTGTGATATGGTGTCAAATTTTCATGAGATCAAAGAGATTGCAGATGGACCGTGCGACTCCTTCAGTTGCATATCTCCGTTGATGCCCGTTGCAAGGGTCGGCATACCGCCTCCGCGGTGATCCACCGTTGAACTGGTTGGCCAAAAGTTTACTGAATTCTGACACGTTGTCCCACACCCCAAAAAAGTTTAAATGCACCCCACATCGACTCCTCCTACCCACCTGTCCCACCACACCTCACATGCAATGTGCTACATAGATCAAACTGATGCGAGCCATATCTATATGTCATGTACCAAGGAATTCAAGAGATTGGTTAATGGCAGAGATGTCAAAAGTAAAAATAAAGGCAGAAAAAGAAATACAGTTTCCCTTCCAATAGAGGTAGGAATACTTTGTCCGTGTGGCACCAGATTTCTTCCCTTTTTATTGAAGACATAGGCCTACTTACAATTTTGCTTTAATGTTAGGTGTGTACTGTGACACACACAGAGAGACTGAGATACCACACCACACAGGCACGCAAAACAGCAATAGGTGTCTTGGGGGTGTCAGCTCTATGTTCCCACAGCCCATTGGTCCCACGGCCCATTGGTCCCACAGCCCAAATGGTCCCAGCTTATTCCTGCTGCTCCATGTTTTCACAGTTTTAAGAAATTATTCAAATATAAGCCCTATGCTCTACAACTCCATGTTCCCACATTTCCAAGTAAACTAAGAGAACCAATAGGCCTAAAAATAATGTTAAAAATCTTAGTGATGTGGGACCAATGGGCTGTGGGACCAATGGGCTGTGGGAACATAGACACGCTCCCGTCTTGGGTAATGTGGCCAGTGTCGTGGCTCTGTCTCCTCATTGCCATGCGTACTACTAATGAATGTGCGTGAGGAGGACGGAGTGGCATGATGCCTGAGGGGCATGGCAGCCTTAACGCAGTGTGCAGTACAGTAGCTTCAGCCAGTTGTCTTGCATGGTCAAAAGGCCATGCAGGTTAACGAGTGACACGTTGCCTAATAAGAAAGCCCCAAGCCTGAGCCTGTGTTGTAAAGGTCAACGTCACATTAGTGAACATGCCACCTCCGCCTCTCTTTTTTTGGGGTCACCAGCGCAGTCCAACAGCCCAGTCCTTCGGGAATCGGTGTAAGGAATAGTGTTTTGACGTTCACGAATGAAACAAGCGACCCTTTTGAACGGCTCCTGGGCTTGAATGATGGGAACCAAGTCGCAGCTGGGAAGCAGTTCTTTTCCTCAGACAGAGGCAGATATGGTCTTCAGAAGGAAGAGTGCATTCAGTCACCGTTTGACCAAAGATGGATTCTTATGTAAATGCTAATATAATATAACCTCTAGTTAGAAGACGGTGTTGAAAGCACAGCTCACATTGCCCTTTGAGCTAATTGGCCCTGGTCAGAATGCTTGGTGTGTGTGTATGTGTGTGTGTGTGTGTGTGTGTGTGTGTGTGCGTGCGTGCGTGCGTGCGTGCGTGCGTGCGTGCGTGCGTGTGTGTATGAGTATGTGTGTATGAGTGTGTGTGTGTGTGTGTGTGCGTGTGTGTGTGTGTGTGTACAATTGTGCGAGTGTGTTTGTGGTAAAGCAAACAAGCCGTATGTTTCCCCTGCAATTCAGCTCAATTAGTGCAGCTGTTTTATACATAAAGTATAGACCCTCTATAATTACAGAAAAGGTGGTAGACTTGAACAGACAAGTGTCTAAGGGACAGATCCCTATTCATATTGACATTTTTCACAAACTGTGGAGTGACTTTGCCATTTTCTCTCCACGCGTCAATCATACATTTTGGCCTCCAGGCATCATTGGGATCTGTTCATTATATATTTTAACTCATATTCTGTTGGTTTCTCCTATATGTATCCATAACTTGATTATTCACGAAGGCATAGAATATCACAGAGTTCAACTACGGATGAGCCAAGCTTTACCATTTCAAAAAATACATGGGCTAACCATAAGATGGTGCATTAGGAAACACTTTTTGAGAAGGAAGTGACAATGAATACTCGCCCTCCTTAGCTCTGCATCTAAAACATATTGAGCTATCACAAATAAAGAATAACCACAAGCAGCATAGGCATGACACTATCATCAACGACAATCAGAAAACAGCCAAGGTCCCCTCAGAGTTCCCTCTGTGTTGTTCAGACTCCAAACAGCAAGAGGCTGCTGTGTCCTTACAAGAGGTAGATGAGGAGGAGGTGGAGAAGGATGAGGTGGTGGAGAAGGAGGAGGTGGTGGAGGATGTGTAGGATGAGGAGGAGGAGGTGGTGGAGGGGGATGAGAAGGAGGAGGAGGAGGAGGTGGTGGAGCAGGATGAGAAGGAGGAGGAGGTGGTGGAGGATGTGTAGGATGAGGAGGAGGAGGTGGTGGAGGATGTGTAGGATGAGGAGGAGGAGGAGGAGGTGGTGGAGAAGGAGGATGTGGAGAAGGAGGAGGTGGTGGAGGAGGATGAGGTGGTGGAGGATGTGGAGGATGAGGAGGAGGATCAGGAGGAGGAGATGGAGAAGGAGGAGGTGGAGGAGGAGGAGGAGGAGGTGGTGTAGGATGAGGAGGTGGTGGTGGTGGTGGAGGGGGAAGAAGAGGAGGAATATGTTGAGAAGGTGGAGGAGGAGGAGGTGGTAGACCAGGATAAGGATGAGAAGGAGGAGAAAGAAGGATAAATGATAATGAGGATTAGGATGAGGAGGAGGAGGAGGAGGAGGAGGAGGAGGAAGATGAGGAGAAGCTTTTCAAACCTTCTATAAAAATAAGCTATTGCAACTTCTTGGGCTTTCTTCTTCACAAGATACTCGTGACCAACATTGTTCAACCGACCTTTGCCGGACTTAAATGAGTGCACTTTGAGGTAATTGGTTTACAACTCAAACACAGGGGCTTAACGCTACATTTTGTGACATCTGATCTGAAGAATGCATAATCTATCGTTAAGAGAAGAGATAATTGGCCATTTCCTACAATAAGCTACTGAGAATTGGATGATTCATAACAAACCTTAATTGACCTTAACTCATTTTTGGGATTTGGCCGCTAAAGATGGGCGAGACCTGACAGTTCAAAGTTTCCATCGCTGGCACTGTGCCAAGGTTGGACACCTGACTGGACTGGCTTGCCTGTTGTTTTTCATGGATCTATCAGGGTATGCGTGGGCCACATGCTTATCAACGGGGTGCTGGTAAAGAGAGGAGGGCGGATCAGGGGTCCGTTTCTCGATTCTTGTCGTTGCTAACCGTCTTAAGACCATCTTAAAGGATAGTTCCGGCGTAAAATGAAAGTTTCACCATCGATTTCCCATGCCCCAAAATGTATCTAATGATGAGCCATTCCGAGAAATGCTGCGCCGTTATGGAGTAGCTAATTTTAAGCTTTTTAATAATAACGCATAACGAATAACGCAGCCAAGGCATCACGGCGGGGCCAATTTGTAAATATTATTTTCTGATGTTTCCCCCGCTATAAACAACCTCAAAAGCGCTACACACTTCATCACAAAGGTCTTGTCAATCAAACCGAGGCACAGAGACGATCATCGGACCACTCAGTCTTTCACTGGCCAGTGTTTTCAGAGGTGTCTCACTGTTGCAACTCTCTAGTCTGACCCGGATGCAGGCTACTCCATCAGGTGACTAGGTAAACATGGTCCGCGTGTGTTCTTATCCCGGCTGCGGCCGTAAAATGAAAAGCTGGAACCCCGACAGTTTTCACCGACTGCCACTGTCTAAACCAGCCATATTACGGAAATGGCTAATAGCATCAGAAGTGGACGAAACTGACATAAAAACCCTGAGGGATCGCGACTACCGTGTGTGCAGGCAGCTTATTTGAAGAGTTGTATAGAGAGGTAGGCCTAGACTACACTTACAAAGTAATTGCAACACGGTATAATATAATATGGATTCAACTTTGTAATATCATACCACTGGTGGTGTACTTACATCTGTAAGAGCACTTCTAGTACGACTTTATAAAATTCCTAGCCCTCCTCCGTTGCGTAATGGTCCACAATCTGACCTTGCGCGCCCTCGTCAATTAGAGTCTACTTCACTGAAACTACTCTAGTTCTAGCATGCTTGACATCAACCACCTCGAATGCCTCAGGTCGCTCACAATTCCACTTGCCATCCCGCGCTAGTTTGTTTTGACAGTTTATTTATATCCTGTAGTGGGCTACATTTACTGCACCACTGCCTTCCCAAAGCAGAGTGCTTGCCGGCAAAGACGCGCAGTGTTGCGACCAGTTTCACAGATTCACAGACAGTCAAGATTCATGAGCCAGACATATTTATAAAAAATTCTCTCTCTTCAAACATACCTCCAAAGCCATGCGCCTTTTTGACACAGCATCCTCTTTGGACGGTTTCGTTCAGGTGTTCCATCTCCCTCACTCTTCTTGTAGTCATCATCCTCAAAATGCTGCCTGCACACAGGGTAGTCACGATCCCTCAGGGTTTTTGTGTCAGTTTCGTCCACTTCTGATGCTATTAGCCATTCCCGTAATATGGCTGGTTTAGACAGTGGCAGTCGATGAAAACTGTCGGGATTCCAGCTTTTCATTTTACGGCCGCAGCCGGGATAAGAACACACGCAGACCATGTTTACCTAGCCACCAGATGGAGTCTGCATCCGGGTCAGACTAGAGAGTTGCAACAGTGAGACACTGTCGTGCTGAAAAGCGAGTCCCTGCCAGAACACGAGTGCATTCATTGAAACCAATGGAAACCAATGACCAATTTTTCTGATATTTTTTACCCATTTTTGCAGACAAATCCGACACAATTTAAGATGGAAAGCCTATCAATAAAGCATCTACATTCCTTCTGGAAGTATTACAAAGAGCTGGTTACAATTTCAGTATTATTTCCATAAAAGAATCGAGGAATTGTCACAACAAATGTTACGGGTTCATTCAATAGCTCATATTAAGTGGAGTACGAGTGCTGTTTCATAAGCATATTTTTTGTTCATAAATTATGTAATTCATTCTGCAAAAATTAGTATAATTTTCTCTCAAAAAATGTCATTGGTTTCAACGAGGGCACTCGTGTTCTGGCAGGGACTCGCTTTTCGGCACGACAACACCTCTGAAAACACTGGCCAGTGAAAGACTGCAGTGGTCCGATGATCTTCTCTGTGCCTCGGTTTGATTGACGAGACCTTTGTGATGAAGTGTGTAGCGTTTTTGAGGTTGTTTATAGCGGGGAAACATCAGAAAATAATATTTACAAATTGGCCCCGCCGTGATGCATTGGCTGCGTTATTCGCCAAAAAGCTTAAAATAAGCTAACTCCATAACGACGTGGCATTTCTCGGAATGACTCATCATTAGATACATTTTGGGGCATGGGAAATCGATGGTGACACTTTCATTTTACGCCAGAACTATCCTTTAAGACCGTCTTACCATTCCCTTGGATTTAGTGGTGAGCGTCGCTGTCGAGAGAGAGTTGAGTCGCTCTTACGAAGGACGTTGCTACCATCGTTAGCAAGGACGCTGTCGAGATACGGACTCCAGGGTAATTCAGGGGTTCTGTGTATCTTGAAAGGGGCCCACAGAAGACTATAGACTGTTAAAATTTAAAAGATCCCTGAATAACTCTTCGTTTGTTCCACTATGGAGGAACCCCTGAAACCTTTCTGAGGAACCAAAATGTGACAAATTGTTTTTTTGGAAGAACCCTGAGGTCTTCTTGAATGTTCCTCAGAGAACCTGGGAACCAAAAGGTTATTTGAGGAACCCTTCGATTGCCTCTAACACTGGACAAGATGCTCAAGCTATTGAGATACCAGATGGCTCGGCACACAAAGGTCTACCCCAGGCCCAGTCTGTCAATTCTGGACCAAAATAGATATCTTTATCATTCATCTAAATCAACTTTTAGAGGTCCTATCAAACAAGCGACGTGACATGAAGGCTTTTTCTGTCTGAAAAGGCGATGGCAGACACTGGGATTGAAGATAAGTAGCAAATCAAATCAAAAAAGACAAAACATCTCAATTCTTTTCTTCTGTCTTGTTACATGTGTCTGTTATGCAAAAGGTCATCTTAGGATTTGAAAAAGGGACAATAGGTTTGCTGCCACAAATAAAGTATCAAATGAATGCCCTCTTCGAACTCATTCAACTGTGGTCATCACCTCAGTAGGCCTATTTGTTAATGCTGCTCTTGCATAACAGAACAATATCAAGATTGTTCTAAACAAGATTGTTCTCTTTTGTTATTTACTGTATAGGAACAAGGTTTTCAATGAACTGTCTTCCTGAGAATTGAGTTCCTGTCACATTTAAATGTCCTTAAATGATAAGATTTAAGCCAAATGGTGGAAGATCGGCAGAGGTTTATACAGTAATTCATTTCTTTAATTCAATTTTTCTCCAACTGAGAAAGATTCTCAATTAGTGGAATTACATCAGACAGTTAAGAACAGACGTCAGAACACACATTCTGTTCTATTCTGTTGAAAAGTTTTTCAGAGAGAGAGAGAAAAACAGAGGCTCAGAGAGAGAGAGAGAGAGAGAGAGAGAGAGAGAGAGAGAGAGAGAGAGAGAATTTCAGACACAAAGACAAAAAGACAGCAGGTCTGAAGTAAAAAAATATTTCACTGCACGTAAGGACGTGCAAAATCCTGTAACAAATCCAGTCCTTTAACTGGATTACGCACATCCCTTTGATCTAACCTGTGTCTGGGTACACTGAGGTTCCAGATTCACTTTTGAACTTAAACCTTTATCTAGTTCTACTTTTGTCAAAATATACAGTTACATGTATAGTAGCACTGTCACAATATCTGTTGTGAATTGTGTTAATTCGTTTATCATTCAACATGCACCACTTTCCGTGCCATTTACCAAAATCTTGCAAAAAGGAAGAACATAGTTCTGCTTGATCTCTACACAGGCAGAATCGAACTCTTTTAGGGTCAGTCTTGAACCTCATCTCGCGCGTGTGTGTGTGTGTGTGTGTGCGTTCGTGCATGTATGATGAAATCCTGACATCCATAAAACATCAGGGAGTTTCTGTCTGATACAGGATCGTGACAGACAGGCAGACAGACGAACAGACGGACGGACGGACGGACGGACGGACGGACGGACCAGCAGGCAGGGAGGCAAGCAGGCAGGCAGGCGGACAGACAGACAGACAGACAGACAGACTGGCAGGCAGGTAGGCAGGTAGGCAGGCGGACAGACAAGGCAAGGCAAGGCAAGGCAAGGCAAGGCAAGGCAAGGCAGGCAGATAAACAGCAAGAATTCATGAACAGATACTAATTAATGAATTAACTACAAATCCAAGTTGGCAAATCAGTCATTACTTTCTGTAGTAGGGCCTAAGTTATCGTTTCATGGTGGGATGTATAATATATATCCTTTGACTATGTCTGGGGCAGCCGTGGCCTAGTGGTTAGAGAGTTGGTCTTTCAATCTAGAGGTTGCCGGTTCGAATCCCCCCTGACCTGTCCCTACACCTCCATCCATGGCTGAAGTGGCCTTGAGCAAGGCACCTTACCCCACATTGCTTGAGGGACTGTAACCAATGCGCTGAAAAATAATAGCTGTAAGTCACTTTGAACAAATGAAAGCGCCAGCTAAGTGAGATGTAATGTAATGTAATGTAATAATGTCTGTATGTTAATTCATTGCCATTGTTATACTCCTGTCCAGTTCATGATATTACCCCAATCGCGAAGAAACACCCCATTTTCCCATCACATAACAAAGACAAAAACAAGCACAGACTTGCTCAAAATGACCCAACAGTTTTGTTGGTGAAGTGTACAATCCCCCAGCATGACAAAATAAGTGCCAAGCCTGAGCACTACGCAATCACTGCACAATAGCAGCACAGTACAATAAATAAATAAGCTATTCCGTTAATTAGTTAGGCCAATTAACTCCCAGTATGGTATTTTCATTGGTAAGAGCATAGTAATATGCATAACATCCATTTTTAAACAGGATGAAGATACTGTATGTCTGTGATCTGTGGAGCCCACCATGCGCGGACTGTGCCACGGAAATAGACCCCAGTGACTTCTAATAGGCTTTCACGGCCACTGAGTCTCCACAGACCGTTTACCATTGACTTGCAAAGCAGTCCCTTACCTTCAGCCAGAGCTGTGTTGTGACTTATCATCTATGACATATTGCATTTTTTTAAATAGTAATATATTTAAAAAAAAAACGTAGACTTAAAAGTGTAGACTTTGTTGTCAGCTGTAATGAATTCAAAGTGAAATATTTCAAGGCTGTTGTTTGGTATTTGCTTGCTTGCGCATTCGATCTGAGAGAGGTGCGGATATGACATTTATCAGGACATTTGTAGCAGGTGACATTTTAAACTGATTTAAATAAGCATCTTTGAAGATGAGACGAGAACTCGCTGATGTATTTTTTTAATCCCGCTGTGTGTTTATCGCTCTGGCGGCTTTTTAGCTCTTCATGGAGGTCATGTAAAGCCGGTAATTTGTTTTACGGGCTAAAGCTTAGCTCAGCAGAGATGTACAGTATACATAGTTCATATATTTCATGTGTCACGGTCATAAACGCAGACCAGCATTCCTTACAAAGCCTCTTCATTTGATCTATATTATACAATTAGATAAAATCCTGAGACTCTTTCTTTCTTTCTTTCTTTCTTTCTTTCTTTGTTTCTTTCTTTGTTTCTTTCTTTCTTTCTTTCTTTCTTTCTTTCTTTCTTCCCATGACTTCTTGGAATTAATCTTTGGCGGAGCATGTTAGTAGGCCTACATGTTTATGCTCTACATTATATTGGTTGTCGGTATGTTTCAAAGCAAAGCCAGGGAGTCTGGGTAGGATTGGTCTGGATCTGGACATGACTGTCATCTAGGGCAAGGGTTCTCAATTTTTTTCGGACCAGGGAAACCCTAAAAGAAAAGCACTTTTGCAAAAAAAAACCCTTCATTGATATGCAGCAGTTACGTAATAGTCATGGTAATGGAAATAATTTAATTAAATTATACTGCTTATAACCTTTCAACTGGCTTGCCTCTTCACTGCAGGCAGAACCAGTGATGTGTTGAAAGTCTTAGAACATTTTTCAGGGCCCCCTGTGGTTTCTGGACCCCACTTTGAGAAACTCTGTTTTTTAGAGAGGGATAAATGCCTTATTTCCCTCCTATTCCCATCATCTGAGCTATGCCATGCTAATTACCTCTTAAAGAGGTCAAAGGCATACCTTAGCAAGATCATATAAGACACTGGCGACATACACAGTATTACTAATCGCCTCAGTCAAACTCTATTAATGCTGAGAGGAAAACATGTTTTATCTCATTTTCTTTTGAAGTATAATGACATATTTTTTGACAATGAATTCCTTTTGTTACAGGAATCCAGTAGCAATCGATGAGTAGGCTAACTAAGAAGGGTTAGCCAGCTCATCTCACCTTCATTTAACCTCCAGACTGACTCACTCTTTCTGGTGAAAGAGACACACAGATTTTACGATGTCTGTATCCAAGGACTAAATATCTGGCTTGTGTAAGAACATTTGGCTTTTAATCTGGCAAATGCAATCATACATTACCTTATCTTGCTTCGCTACCTAATTTGTAACGTTCAACTGATGACCTTTTTGAAGATGAATTATCTGTTTAATGTCCTCTTTCAAGTCATCATCTGTTTGGTGATGGATATTTATTTATTTATGTCTAAGAAATAAATTTCATTTGGCCCTTGCATGCTTGTCTAGTCTAGTATTGTGCGCATTAAAACATGATTCAAAAATATTGTTCTTGCTTATTATTTATGAATGCAAAACTAGGTACAAATTGTGGCCACTCAAAAAGCATTCTCATCTCATCACTGGGCGCTGCTAAGCAACACGTGACTGAAGGAAGACACAACAGCGGTTGCCATGTTTGTGTGCTTGTCGTGTGATATCAGGAGTGGCGGCACAAGAATGCTTCACGATGCACCTCCTCATGGGTCCTCTCCAGTAGCACAATTCTTAAATTTAATAATATTAAATTGAATTATAAAGTTAACTTGTGTTATTATATATTCATGAAGCAAGACATTGCAAATGTTTAGTATGTTTAGCAACTTAAAAATGTACTTTCAACATTAGGCATATTTAATGTAGATAGGGAAACAATAGGTGGTGTTATTAACCCTTTGAGGAGTAAGGAATTTCTAGAGGTTCTTCTAGAATTTTACTTGAACACTCTACAGCTCCCATAAAAGTCTATGTTAAAAATCTTGCAAAGTCCTTGTGACATCATAATGAGAACTGAAGATTTGGGCAAAATCCTAACCACGTATTTGTGATGGTACTCCTCAAAGGGTTAAACATTGCATAAGCAAGACATGGCAACCATTCAGCATCAACTTAAATGTGTACATTCATCTTTATTAATATTAAAAAAAAAATGTTGTGCAGCAGGTTTTCAAGCATGTTTTTTTTACAATATAGGCCCTACAATTTCAACTGAAGAGGAACTTCTGAATCACAAGCTAGACCAGAGAGTCTTCTGGACTGTATTATCTAGTGCTGGGAGCCAAGTGCTTTAGCATCAGCCTGAGTTGATTAACTCCAACGATGGGCAACTCCCCCTTATATTGCCAATAGCGCATACAAGAATGGGTCACCAAATGGGTCAAAAATGGGTCCCCAGATGAAAAAAAAGAACTGTGGATGATTAATAACAGTTGTAATTGACATGGGTGGGCGTCATTGCGGTGGGATTAATAATAGTCATAATTGACGTTGGCGCCATAGCGATAGGAGGAGGGGTCGTAGTGACCGGTTGGGGAGTTCTCGTCGTAATGATGCTGGCCCATGTTATCCGTGGTCCTGGAGTGGTCCATCCAATAGGACAGATGTGTCTCCAGAGCCTGAGGAAGAAGACAAACAGCACAACAGCTGAGTATACACTGTGTAGAGCAGGGTTTCCCAAACTGGGGTGCGCGGCCTGCCACAAGGGGGTGCGCGAGCTGAATAGAGTACTGGCTGAGATGTGTGTTTTTACAGAATAAATGAACATTACATGTTGTTTGGTGAATTGCATGCTGGAAGGATCCATGTTTAGTGTAATTTATAACTCCTAGACTTGTCATGCAACAAGTTCCATTGTAATGATGGCAGAAAAAACGTCAGGTCTATTGGAAATGAGGTTTGCTCAAAATGTGCGATTGTGCAACATTCGCTTACTGGTGCGCGAACCACACTAAAATGTACAAGGGGGTGCGCAGGGAAAGAAGTTTGGGAACCGCTGCTGTAGAGCAACACTACACAGTTTCGCTGAGTTATATGCAGGGCCGCTGCTAAGGTTTTGGAGGCCCTAAGTATAACTGGTCAGGAGGCCCCCTTCATAATTAAATAATACAAATACAATCATTTTAACGTAGCTATTGGGGAGGGGACTTCCAATATGACTTTGTCTCAGGCCTGGTAAAAGCTGTGTCAAGGGCCTTGGCTTGCGTGCGTCAGATCTTTTAACAACACTAAGAAGTTTAGTAAGTGACCCCACCAAAACTGTCAACTGTAGCCCCCCCCCCCACCCCCCCCCCCAGCAGTCAGCCCCGCAGCGGTTAATGCTAGCAAATATAATTCAAGAGGGCCCCCCATGTCTATATTTTGCCTAGAGCCCCTAAATCGGTAGAACCGCCACTGTTGATTCTCATTCACACATCAGCAGAGGCCTGGCCTGACCTGGGCTGGTACTCTGGCAAACAGGGTGCTGGTGGGTTGCTACTTGATGACACTTGACTCAATGAGCCCATTTATATGGCCGCAATAATCAGGTTATTGGAGTAAACGCTTTATTGCTGTTTACATGCAGTTCGTTGATTGACTGTGTTCCACTAAAGTGTGTGACACGAAGTTAGAGTTTAATGCTTGTGATTGGTTACTTATCCTTCTAGAATGTCAATAACCTGACAGTAACCTGATTATGCTGATTACATGACACGAGAAATCAGTTTATTAGCCAAAAACCTACCTGTGCGAATCGGATTTCTCATAAACCGATAACGGCAATAAACTGGTTATGAAAACTGTTTATTCAGTTTACATGAGCGCTCGAATGAACCGGTTACTCCAAAAACCTGATCATAAACGGTTTATTGATGCACATATAAACGGGCTCAGTGACTGTTGGGTCTTTTGTGTTTTCTGTCTTAGAGACTGGGTTACAATATAGAAGGGGCTGTGCAAAAATGCCTGGCCCTTTTGACGGTCCCAGTGCAAACCACTCCTCAAAACTTATTCATTGTGGTTATAGCCCATTGAGGGTGAGGTCCCTTACAGCTTATTAACAAGTACATGAACCATGGATGTGGTTTTGGACCATTTCCCAGAGTGAATGGATACTTTAAATTGATTCCTGAGAACTAATCGTTTTATCATTTTGTTTCTTTTCCAGACACAATTCTCATCGCTGAACTGATATGACATCGCTGAAGACAATGTTTAAATTGTACAGAAAATTGCAGTCAGTCCAACTCTTGAGAAACATATTCCTAACTGAGGTAAACGTATGTGACACGGGGTCACCTACCGATGGCTGAGGAATGTGACGGGTGGTCACTGCCATATAGATATAAACAGGAAGTGAGTGAGTTCTAAATAACATAACAAATATGGTGGGCCGCATCTGCTGCACAAATATAACATATAGCCATTAAAACAATCTCCGATTTCCTCCTAACACAGCTGTCAACTCCCCTCATGTGGCCGTGACAAAAGCTGTCAGTTTTATGAGCAACCACGCACCAACTGGGTGTCAACACCATCTGCCTCCCTCCTCACCATTTTAATGAAGCCTTCACCAACTATATATACTGCATTAAATATAAAGACAGAAATTCATATGGGTGTTTAACACATTGACGAGATAATGAAATATTAATAAAAATGGTGCGTGTGAGGCAGGCATTTGTTAGGGGAGGATTTTTTTTGCATCAGAGGTAGTAGACATATCTTCATTTTCAATGAGCAGGATGATGTTTTAAGCGTATGAAAATATGTCAGTATGAAAATATATGCTCTGTAACCACACTGTAACAAATAGCTGTTTATTTACGGCAAATCTGCAACAGCATTCTACTGTTTTTCGAAAAAACAGACAACTACTGTGAAAATATTACTTTGAGTCACATATTGAGCATAAACAGTAAGTACTGCACAATAGCAGTATTCGCCGTTGTGGAAAAAACTAGAGATGCACCGGATCCTGATTTTTAGGATCCTGCCGGATACCAGATCCACTGCTTAAGATCCTGCCGGAACCGGAACCGGATACCGGATCCTACAAAAGGGTTGAAACATATAGTCTACTCGCATTCGTGGGCCCTTTTTATTACGTTGGCGCAAACTATTTTTTAGACTCATTGGCTTATTGCCACACTGCCTGCAATAGCCGCTTCCAAAGGGATTTCACTCCATGCAGTGATTGGGGTTGTGAAAGACTGAAAAGCCTAGGCTAGACATGCACCAGACCCTGATTTTTAGGTAACATGCCGGATACCGGATCCACTGCTTAAGATCCTGCCGGACCCGGACCCTGTGAAAAACTCTATTATCCTGACGGATCCGGAACCGGAACCGGATCCGGTGCATCTCTAGAAAATAACAAGTTATTTTAGGCAGCACCATTGAAACCCATTCATCCTCCACTTGTCCGTGATCACCATCAAACTTCAATACCACCTGAAGAACTGAAGTTATTCTGACTGGTTAAAGATTATCTGATACTATCAAGCATGATGAAACAATTTCTAAGGAAACTACAATACTTAAAAAGTGCTTGATGCAGCAAAGTGTGAGTAGCACATGCATTTTGATAGTGATGAAAGTGTGAATGGCTGAAACATTTTAAGAACTTGTAACACTCTTGCAACAAGCAGCCCCATCTAAACCAATCTGCTAATCAGTGCCTGGCCTCACCTGAGTAGGGCTGTCATGCCATTATTCAATTATGGGCGTCACCTGCCAAGGGCCTGATGACTCTGGTCACATGGTACTCTTGCACCTGTATATAAATCTGGACTATCAACACTTCAGTTGCTTGCCTGCCTGCTGGCTGGCCTGCATGGCACAGCATAGCACTTGTTTGCCTACAAGCTTGCCTACAAGCTTGCTTACATGCTTGCACACTTTCCTCTTTGTGAAAGCTTGATGTATGTGGCATCATTTGTGGCATTGTTGCATATAATGTGCCTGCTGCAAATTAGGCATTGCTTTGAGAGCTAGCTTGTAGTGCTGCTTGTTTGCTGTGCTACTTGGTGCAAAATATTTTTTTTAAAGACTGACCAATGCTATATTCATCATTGGCTCATCAAGAGATACAGTAAAAAGCCCACCTTGCACACTATCATTGTAACATAGCACTGCGTACTCTGAAATTTTATTCATGCACACACTTTCAAAGGACCACCGCAAACCATTTTCTCAATACAGCATTGCGCCATAGTATCATGCTCAAGGCACTCCAGTCATGGTGAACGATGGGAGGGTGGGGTGGTAACATGGCCAGGGTACCACAGTTGTGGAGAATGATGGGTGGGGTGGGAAGTTGCCATGGCCATATTCATGAATACAACTATGACCCAGTATTTGCCTGTCGATCACACAGTACAATTCAACTTTTTAACTGAAATGTACTGTTATTTTTCTGTAGAGTACTGTTATTTAACAGTTCAATTGCTGCTGAAAAAATGTTATATACTGTGATACATTAAACAGCAATGAGCTGTATTTGATTTTTGGTGTGAAATAACAGTAGAATTACAGGTAAATATAATTGCCAGTAACTGCCGTTATTTTGCAGGGAAATTTTGTTACAGTGCACCCAAACAACTGTCTCACGGGATGACCTTTGAAACGGAATAATGCGAGGTGTAATGGTGTGAATAACACAGTCTGACAGCACCTTGTGCTTTTTCAGGCTACTGTGTTCCTGTTCCATATAAATTAGATGCACACACTCTGAAATATAAAAGGAACTTTTAGGATCTTTTTCAGCGTGTCATAGATAAGTTGCGGCAACATAATCATTTGACACTGATATGACATTCCAGAATTCATTAGGACCTGAAGATCTGGAAAAATGTGTTAAGAACCTGTGGCCTTTAATGTGTGAAGAACCTGTGTGAAGAACTTGCACCTTCCCGCACTACCTAGAACAGGCATGCAACCTTGATGATAAGGAGGGCCCCTTTTTTGTGCAGTGGTTTACTCAGGTGCAGTTTACTCACTGACTGCAGATATTGTTTGGCTGGAATAGGAGTGTTTCCTATCCACCAACAGTACAATTACAATGGATTGATTCAGTAATGTTTTTTTTTATTCATTTTTTTATCATTTTCAATCAATTTAAAAAGTCATTATTATTATTTTAGTTATGCTTCATCTACGGGCAGCACTGAGTGAGGAGGCCCCCAGGCCTCCAGTTGCCCATCCCTGACCAAGAACAAAATACTTTTAAAAAATTCAGCAACAAAGTACCCTCTAGGAATTAAAGGAGAATTCCGGCCAGTTTGGATTAATATCCCATCTTGGGTGGACCGAGGGAAAGGGATGAAAGGCAAAACCGTGAGAAATTTTCATGCCTGCTGCGCAAAGTTGTTCAATTGCGCTGTTTTCGGTTAAAACCTGGCCCTTCGGGCACGTATTTGATCTGTTTTAAAGCTCCTAGCGTGCATTAAAACCCTTTTGAACGCTTTGGCCGTGGTGTGTGGGTCCATACAAGTCGATCTAGTGGTTCACATTTCCATTAGGTAGCATAGGTACGATACAACAGGAGTTTTCAAAAGTGGCGCACCTACCTCTTTCAGCTTCCGCCTTCCAACTACGTCCGCAAAATGGTTCGCCAAAGTGATACTTCATAGTAATCCATTTTATTTTTGTCCACCAAAGATGAGCCACAAGAAACATATTCACATGTTTCCATGTCCTGTGTTGTTATTGTCTCGCAGATTCACTTCTCTGTCACTGAACGCAGTTTAGTGACAGAGAAGTGAATTAACCGAAAACAGCGCAATTGAACAACTTTGCGCAGCAGGCATGAAAATTTCTCGCGGTTTTGCCTTTCATCCCTTTCCCTCGGTCCACCCAAGATGGGATATTAATCCAAACTGGCCGGAATTCTCCTTTAATCATCGGAGGAGCATGTTAGTACATGTTGGGCATTATGCTACAGTGCTTGGAGACTGGAGGGGGCTCTACCGTTCTACCGCTCACAGCATGAAGGACAAACTTACTGCTTCATCATAGCCCATGTACACCAACTGCATGATCCACTGCTGCACGTCCGGCCTGCTCCTGTCCCAAATGTTCCTCTTGGGCCTCCGTACTGTTGCCAGGAACTCTTTGGCCTTGGCTGGTGCCACTGCTACTGCGGGCGGCTTTGGCTGCTCTGCAGCTACTGTAGGAGGGGACAGCATTGGATATGTCAAGTGCAGTGCATGAACATAACAGACCTTCATGGAAGGGTATATTGTACATAACAGTGTAATGTGCAGTGTTGGGGAATTACACTGAAAAAGTAACCAATTATAGTTACTAAGTACTTCTCCAAAAAGTAACTGAGTTACAGTACCAACCGAGGTACTCCACTAGAAAAGTAGCAGTTACCAGGAGATGTAACTACTGTTACTTTTTTTTGCTAACAAATGTTAGGGACTTTGAATTTGAACATACAATAAAAGCAGGATATTCATACTTGTTCTGTGATCATAGACTGCATGTGACAATATAGCCAAACAAAATTGTGATTGGGAGTGCCTCATTTGAGCCACCATACTTTGACATGAGAGTGATAAATTACGTTGAAACTAAATAGGCACTGAATGTTACCAATATCTTGGTCATAAGATCATTCTGTAGTTGTTGAGGGAGAGGAGGTTTGGGATCATGATGAATCTCAATCTGGAAATATTTAGGGTCATTGTACTCCAGTAAGTGTAATGAGTTCGGATCATGTGAAAAAAAAGAGAGAACTTTCTCAGGTGCTATTAGCGTGAATGACACTGTTTCCAAATGTCAATGACGCATGTAAATGAGCTAACAACTGTAGCCAGCCAGGATATTGGGGGATTTTTCCTTTTCATGTATTTTAACATATTTTTAACACCATTATTCCCATCACTAGCAATGTGAAGCATGAGGCAGAATTTTTTCAAATAATAATTAAATACAATCATAAACAAACAGGGCAACATGCTTATGTGTGTTTTTCTGATGTTGCCTGAAGCTGCATCCATTTTTTTGCAATATTTTGCTGTATCATAAATTGGTGAAACACACACTAGTGCAGGGGTTCCCAACCTTTTCCAACTAAGGGCCCACTCGAAATTGTCACAAATGTTCGGGGCCCACCTCTGACCCGATTACAAATAAAACTCACATAAATCAGCAGCAATATTTTTTTTATAATTTTTTATAATTTTTAGAATATTATTTCAAGGCCCACTTGGTATACCTTCAGGGCCCA
>NC_085868.1:23172275-23364775 GCF_034702125.1 Engraulis encrasicolus
TAAAACAACAGTGGAAGTGCAAGGTTTCCGTTGGACAGTGACGATATGGAGATTCACCACACCATAGCCAGTAGAGTGAAGGACACTCCTAGCCCAGAGAGAAATATTACTTTTGTTCAGAAAACTATACCAGTACAATGCATCTGATGCAGTTAATTAGCAGAGACAAAGAGGCATTTGTTTAGCCACCACCGCCTTCACCCCACTTCCCAACAACAGGACAGAAGAAAAGGAGATCTAGGAAATTCCCACGTCATAACAACAGTAAAGTGCATTAAGATGAGAGAGAGAGAGAGAGAGAGAGAGAGAGAGAGAGAGAGAGAGAGAGAGAGAGAGAGAGAGAAAGAGAACCCTTTAACCCCTTCCATACAGAGTCTCTTGCATGTTGTTAACAAAATGCCAATCACCCATAATCTTTTACAGCAATATCATTATGTTCAACTTTTTTAATCAAGCAGCGAGTCAGGTCGCCAGTGCACTGAAGTGCACAGTGTGGTCTTTTAATTTCAGCTTCTTGCCAGACTTCTAACGTGTTTACGAGCTGGAGCCGTTTCAAGGAGCAGTCGTGCTGCCGTCATGGTATAAAATCACAGTCTTCTGCTGTATATCCAGCTTCTTGTGTATACGCTCTTTGTGTAGACGGGCCTGCTTGTAGTGTCTTAAATGTATGTCTCATTTTACACTGTGAAACTGAAGACCATGAAGAAACACTCATTCATTGATTCATTCAACATTACTACAGTACGACATTACCGAAAACCTTAAGCAATAGATTACAAGACCTGGTCATTGCAATTTTGGTGGCAACAAGGTTATGACAGAGGCTCTGCACGAAAGTCAAGTCAAGTCGGCTTTATTGTCAATTTCTTTACATGCACTGGTCATACAAAGAATCTGATATTACGTTTCTTACTTTCCCATGCAGACATAGACATACCGGTAGACTTTAGGTGTGTACATAGACAATTAGATATAGACAATTAGACATAGACAGTAAGCATACATTACACCTATGCAATACCTATACAATACCCATACAGACATATAAAGTGCAAGACTGAGCAACAGCAGACATGCAGTACATGAAGGGGTTTTAGCAGGGCTGTGCTGGTTGGCTTGAGATGAGCTATGGCAGTGTTTCTCAACAGGGGGGAAACGTGGCTGATAAATAAAATTATGTAATATAATACATATTTGTCTACATTGATAAGTTAATGCTAGTCAGTGGAATCTTTCATCTGCCATTTACACACAATAAAGTAAATATAGGTCGCCCCAGTCAGCTGCAACTTCGAACGTAGGTCGCGTGACGTCTCCAAATGTGTTACTTTTCTAAGCTTGTGTGGTATCGGATGCGATGCCATGTTACGGCTTGTTGGTTTGGGGTGCCTTGAAATTGTTCATGAATTGAAAGGGTGCCTCGCCTAAAAAAAGGTTGAGAAACACTGAGCTATGGGACTCACCTGAGGAGCTGCAGACGAAGAGCAACACGGCCAGAAGCAGGAGGAGATGCATAAGGAGATGCTGAGGAGCCATGATGGTAGAGGAGAGATGTCTTTGGATGGTGGCTGTCTTAGCACACGTGAGCGTGCGTGAGTGTGTGTGTGTGTGTGTGTGTGTTTGTGTATGTATCCGTCTGAAGTCTGTGTACTATACTGTACTGTATGTCTGAAGTGTGTGTGTGTGTGAACATGTGTGAAGTCTGTGCACTGTATGTCTGAAGTGTGTGTGTGTGTGTGCATGTGTGTGTGAGTGTGATTGGCCGGTGGAGATGCAGCTTCTGTGGAGAGGTGAGTATGTATACGGGAAAGGGAAGGGGACAGGGAGAAGGGGGAAGGGGGGCCGGCTCCAGGGCAGAATCCAGGCTCTAGGGCAGTCAGGCTAAACATTCCTGCTCCGAGAAAACCTGCTTGTTCCCGCACAGGAATGCGCTAAACGCGCCATCACTCTTGCAGACAGAGACGCTCTCTGTATGTATGTCCAGCAGCTACCCCCCTCTCAGAAAAAAAACCCAGGCAAACCAGACCAAACCAACCCAAACAAACTCTAAAACCGCTGTGTGTGTGTGTGTGTGTGTGTGTGTGTGTGTGTGTGTGTGTGTGTGTGTGTGTGTGTGTGTGTGTGTGTGTGACTGTGTGTGTGTGTGTGTGTGTGTGTGTGTGTGTGTGTGTGTGTGTGTGTGTGTGTGTGTGTGTGTGTGTTGTGTGTGGTGTGTGTGTGTGTGTGTGTGTGTGTGTGTGTGTGTGTGTGTGCGCGTGTGTGTGTGTGTGTGTGTGTGTGTGTGTGTGTGTGCGCGTGTGTGTGTGTGTTTGTACCTGTAAATGTGTGTGAGAGAGTGAATGTGTGTGAGCGTGTGTGCGCACGTGCAAGCGTGTGCGAGTGCTTTGCGTGCGTGCGTGCGTGCGTGCGTGCGTGCGTGCGTGCGTTGGACATTTATTTGCCACCACAGAGAGTGCTGCCGCAGTGCTTTTCCCCCTGAATCTGAATCACTGGGCCAGACTTAAAACGGGGGAGGTGAAAAAAGACCAGAGGCGATTGTTGTGGATGTCATTGGGACACCAAACAAACAGAATCACCACCACCACCACCACCACCACCACAAGCTTGCATTACCATTGTCGCAATCTGCTCTATAAAAGGTTGTCAGCACTCCAATGGGCCGTAGGAGGCCGGGGGGCCCTTAGCCAATCAGCCTGCTCTATTGGCTAGCAGTGCAACAGTGGTGTTTACTTGCCACCTGTCCTGGTTTCACCCACTTTTAAAAGGTCTCTCCTGTCCTGGGAATAAATATATTTCTGAATAATAAAAAAAAAAACCTGGATGTTTGACAACACAATCGAAATTTCTTTTACAGTTTTTGCCTACTGTTTAAACACTCTAGGCCAATGCTTAAACCAAAGTAGCATATCGTTAAGTTGTTGATACTATTACTTAAACACATGTTGCTTTACTTTAAACAAAAGTCAAGCATTACACTTTCATACCAGTTTTTGATAAGCACTTGCTCCTTTACACAACACACAGACTTCAGCTGTCTGCAGTGCACACAATTTTATACACAAGACACTTTGTTCAAAAGTAAAATCTCAGAGTCTCATTGTGAAAACAAATCTGCTAAAAAAACAAATCACACTGATGTATGACAAGATTTAGACACAGACCATAAAACAGAGGCTTTCAAAATTAACCACTATTCCGCCAGTTACAGTTACAAAGTTGCATTCTTTATTATATTGCGCTTATTTTATTTTGCATTTATTTGTTTTACTTTGACAGCGTCTATGCTAAATTCACACCTTCCTACACTCAAACAAAACAACAAATAGCACAACGGTTCTAAAGAGTAGAATATGGAGTATGGCATTGACTGACTCACGTACTGTAAAACCCAGCCTGATGCATGCCACCAAGACTTTTGTCTTCATCATCACATGTCAGGAAATGTGAACGTGATAGTTTGTAGAAATAGTGTAATTTTCAGAACACAACCAAGCACTTTTGATGACAATTTTGATGACGTCATGTAGATGTCAGCTGCATATTGTGTCTGTGAAAATGTATTGTATTTCATGAAGAATACCTCATACCCAAACAAACAAAGTATTATGACTATGATTTTCAGTATAGCATGTTGACATCAACCACATATTTATATTAGCCTATATTTAGATGTTTGAACATTTGTGAATATACCCTATACAAAAAACAAATGGCCCATAAGCTCACCTACACACTGTTGTTTGACATATATTTTGCTTCAGTTTACTGTAATGTCCTGTTCTGTAAGGTGCAGTTATGTATAGCTTTGGATTTTGGGGTCTTGTGAAGATGTGCATTCTGCGAGACTGAATAGACAGTTACAAAAAGAAAGACTGCTGTGTTTTGTATAAAGCAGACAACTGTTTTAATGTTGATCTAATTTGTTTTCTCATTTGGTGCTCATGTGGGTCTTTTGACATGAAAGTGAGGTTTTGACAAAAGATCCTTAAGTTTCTATGGCAATGTTTAGGTTTTGATAGCAGAGTTTCATGTCGGCATATAGGCCAATGTGAAGGGTTTATCTGCAAGTGTTGAGAGTAATTGGCATGTGTGTAGAGTTTTGAATCTACTATGAGCCAAATTGTGCAAATTGTGTGCAAGCAGTAGGCAAAAAACTGTAAGCAAAAAAACTTTTCATCAGGATCCAGGGTGTATTTTTCTTTGCTCACAAGAAAATTGGGTTGTCAAATGTCCTCTTTTTTTGAAGTGGCAACCCTACTCTGCAGAAAGCAGCTAGGGTACTTACCAGGTATGTCGGCAATTCAAAATGATTCACAATTATTCAGACGAGGGGAGAATCTGATGTCTGGGTGACTTGGTAATAAATGTTGGACCCAGCTTTACGGCAAACATTGCAGACACTGGGCCAAACATTATGGAAGTCTGACTTTTTAAAAATTTATTACACACTAACTTAGGTCTAGATATATAATATTTTGTAGACACTGTTTTGCATCTTATCAGTTTATGGGACCAACATACAATTAAACATAAATGTTAGAAATAGTGTAATTTTCAGAACACAACCAAGCACTTTTGATGACAATTTTGATGACGTCATGTAGATGTCAGCTGCATATTGTGTCTGTGAAAATGCATTGTATTTCATGAAGAATACCTCATACCCAAACAAACAAAGTATTATGACTATGATTTTCAGTATAGCATGTTGACATCAACCACATATTTATATTATATTTAGATGTTTGAACATTTGTGAATATACCCTATACACAAAACAAATGGTCCATAAGCTCACCTACACACTGTTGTGCTTAGAGTGATGTACTGACATATATTTTGCTTCAGTTTACTGTAATGTCCTGTTCTGTAAGGTGCAGTTATGTACAGCTTTGGATTTTGGGGTCTTGTGAAGATGTGCATTCTGCGAGACTGAATAGACTGTTACAAAAAGAAAGACTGCTGTGTTTTGTATAAAGCAGACAACTGTTTTAATGTTGATCTAATTTGTTTTCTCATTTGGTGCTCATGTGGATCTTTTGACATGAAAGTGAGGTTTTGACAAAAGATCCTTAAGATTTTTTGGCAATGTTGAGGTTTTGATAGCAGAGTTTCATGTCGGCATATAGGCCTATGTGAAGGGTTTATCTGCAAGTGTTGAGAGTAATTGGCATGTGTGTAGAGTTTTGAATCTACTATGAGCCAAATTTTGCAAATTGTGTGCAAGCGGTAGGCAAAAAACTGTAAGCAAAAAAAACTCTTCATCAGGATCCAGGGTGTATTTTTCTTTGCTCACAAGAAAATTGGGTTGTCAAATGTCCTCTTTTTTTGAAGTGGCAACCCTACTCTGCAGACAGCAGCTAGGGTACATACCAGGTATGTCGACAATTCAAAATGATTCACAATTATTCAGACGAGGGGAGAATCTGATGTCTGGGTGACTTGGTAATAAATGTTGGACCCAGCTTTACGGCAAACATTGCAGACACTGGGCCAAACATTATGGAAGTCTGACTTTTTAAAAATTTATTACACACTAACTTAGGTCTAGATTTAGATATATAATATTTTGTAGACACTGTTTTGCATCTTATCAGTTCAGTTGAGCTTCAGTTTATGGGACCAACATACAATTAAAACATAAATGTTGCCATTTAGTGTACCACAGCCTCAGGTTTAATTATACCTGCAGT
This sequence comes from Engraulis encrasicolus, assembly GCF_034702125.1. Classification (NCBI taxonomy): domain Eukaryota; kingdom Metazoa; phylum Chordata; class Actinopteri; order Clupeiformes; family Engraulidae; genus Engraulis; species Engraulis encrasicolus. The sequence continues at coordinate 23,177,969 of NC_085868.1, forward strand.
CCCAGGCCAGACAGGACATAAAAACATCAAATATATAAAATAAAAAGGCTACTCTATCTACAGCACATGATCTTGGCATTGAAAAGCACTGAAAATGCATTTAAATGACATATAAAGGCAGCCCTTTGAGCCCAATAGTTCTTCACGAATGTAAAAGAAAAAAAAATCCCTTAAAAAATTCCAGTCCATATAGTATTCTGCACTGCATTTGTGCAACACATCTCGGGGCGTGTTTTCTGAAGTTGCCTCGTTGCAGCAGGAAGCATATTTCTAGACAGAGGGAGCAAACAACTTGGGGGGAGACAGATGTTTCTCAATATGCAATAAACATGCAAGCCTCTCCGACTGCTTCCATGCGTTTTTAACTCAATTTCCTGCCTTTTAAAGTGAGACTAGGGTCCACCACGAGGCAAGCCTGAAGCAGCCTCTGGCTCCCCGGAAAATAGAGACTGCACTTGTGGAGGATTACACGGTACCCCTCCTAAAACTCCACTTCCCCAAAAACATCAGATTGCTAGGCTGTACTGTAGTCATAGAGACATACTGTACATGGGTGGAATTAGTTTTTGTGTTGTGGTGGTAGGCAGGGCCGGATTAAGATGGCCTGGGGCCCCTAGGCTACAGGTAGCTGCGGGGCCCCCAAGACGGCAAATTTCTCTACTAATTATTAGACAGTCATAATTACGACCTAGGAATTAAGGATAACTTATCTACCAATTGTACTGAACACAACAGATACATTTTCCATATTAAATCTTGTCACAATTTTGCGATTTCTTTCACTTTTGGCCAATCAGGGGCCCCCTGGCAGCTGGGGGCCCCTAGGCTGCAGCCATATCGAGCCTGTGCATTAATCCGGCCCTGGTGGTAGGAGTGGTGGTGGTGGTGTGGAGGGATCTGGTCTTCAGGGAAGTCGACACAGGGGGTGGGGGGACAAAGGGGTCAGTTGTCCCAGGCTCAGGAAGATTGGCGCTCCAAAATTGCTCAAAAAATACGCTCCATTAACTTGGCATGGAGAGAGGGGGGACCTTTCGGATGCCTTTTTCCTCGGCCCGGGAAAAACTGTTAGCGGCCAGGTTAGTCCTCATTTTATCTGACAACACTGGTAATAAGGTAGGCCAGCCTATCAGAGAAGAATAGCCTACTAACTCGATTTGGTTAGTTCATTAACCCTTTAGACGTGGAGGTTCACTGGGATTAGCCAGATGGCCCAATGCACCTCTGGCTATATGATGGATTATGGATTCCGGTTTAGGGAATAGTAGAAATGAGGATGGCACAGATTTGAACTGCACTGTAAGATGACGAGAACTAACATGTTCAACACGTCAACATGTCATTGTCACAGTAAAGGACACTTCCCTTTGAAGAAAGAAGGCAAAGAAGAAAAGCGATGAGAAGAAAGAAAGAAAGAAAGAAAGAAAGAAAGAAAGAAAGAAAGAAAGAAAGAAAGAAAGAAAGAAAGAAAGAGAAGAGAAAGAGAAAGAGAGAGAAAGAGCGGGAAACCTCATTATTCAAAAGGCGTCTGTTGTGTTGTGGTGTAAGATAACGGACAAGTGCACAGAATCTCTGAGAGACACTGTTTATATTCAAATTTGTGTCTGGTTCAATTGATCTCATGCATGAGTTCTGTGTTCAGTGACACAGAAAATTATTTGGAGCCTAAGAGTGGAGGAAAATCTCACAATACAAATGGATTTCTAAAAGAGAGAAGAAAATGCCACAGGTGTGCTTCGGCCAAGGCTATGGCTGACATACTAATCAAATTTCTGTAGTTAATTTCATAGCCAGCACAAACCCACAGCTCAGCCAACTCTCTTGGTCTTTTTAGGGCAAAATGATGCATGCCAGTTACACTAATTCAGAAATATTTTGCTTGTTTATGTACATGTCTGTCAAACCACGCCAAAAACATGCTAACCCTAATTCAATTATCTGGGAAAATATTAAGTTTCAGTCTCAGGAGTAGAGGGAGTACTATCCCATGTGGGCCCTGAAACCATGCAAACCTCACTTCTCATCCAAAACATCATGTTTTGTTTAAAATCTAATGCCATTAAGTGCATCCACATGTTGTGCAGAACGAAATTCATATGGGCTATTTCACTATTTCTCTTTTTGACTGAATTACTCAAAAGCAAGGGAGAGAGCAGTCTCGAAAAAACACACAAAGCACACACAATACCAATACATCTTTTCATGTGTTCTGAATTATATAGTTACCTTCGAGGAAGGCCGCTGAAATCCGCTATCCACAAAATCTGTTCTCAAAAATACTGATATCTCAAGGATGATTGGCACTATATGTATGAGTGCCATGTTTGAGTTTGTGTGTGGGGCCTTTGGGGGACATACAGTACTGTACCTGAAGTGCCCCCTTCACTCTCACGCACACACACATGCTTACATGCACACATTATTACATTACATTACATTACATTACAATGCATTTGGCAGACGCTTTACAACCAAAGCGACTTTCAAAAGAGGACATAATCAAGCCAACATCACAAGCACATACATGCATGCAAGCATGCACACACACGTATGCAGGTAAATGGATACACAATAATTGCAATGTACTCAACAGTATATGTATACTGTATATGTCTATTACATATTGTATGTGAGTGTGTTTGCACGCTCCTTTGGAATTGTATTCCTAAACTGTTACCTCTACGAACTGTATAATCTGTAATTCATTTAGTTTATGATTAATGAATCAAATATGCATACTATATATACACACGCACGCACGCACGCACGCACGCACACTTAAAAGGTCTGCTGGTCTCATTGACATAGCAGGTCTCTTCGGGTCCCTGTGCACTCGCAAATAATACAGCCTTGATACATGGTCTAGTCCAGTGGTTCCCAACTGGAACAGTCTTAGGACCCAACATTTTCCACTCTTAATCTGTCACGACCCAATTTTTTTAGCGACACTCGAATGACTGGTTGCATGCTACTATCTCGCATAAACATTCTGATTTTATCTATGATTTTATCTATGACGACAGATGACACTAGTTCAATCGCCTATCACCATAAAAGTTGCAAATTGTTGCAGGAAAAGTTGGATGTTTTTTTTTTTTTTAGCGAATCAATGAATTACGATTTTTTTTACACCACGGCTCCGCGACCCACCCATGACCCCTCCACGACCCACTTTTGGGTCGCGACCCACCAGTTGAGAAACACTGGTCTAGTCCATTGACTTAAGTGAGATCAGAATAGCAGGGGTGAATTCAGGTAAATTGGGACACTTTTTTTCCGCATGAATTCACCCTACATTCTTCCTCTTCCTGTAAATCCTCTCAGTGAGATGGTCTGACAGCAACCCCATCACTGACAAGTTTTCTGTGGTCAGTCAGTGCCTGGAGGAGCCAAGTTCATTACAAAAAGCCTTTAAGAGTTGCCATGTTTCCTCTACCCAATTGTGTCTGCCGCCCTCTCGGTGTCAAAGCTGCTTCCGCATCAAAGCTTTTACGGCCCCCAGGGTGCCGAGCATTGCTCTCTCAGGCGGGGTGGGCCGTACCAGCAAACTGTGATCGCTGTTCAAATGACAGAGACAAAACAATATAATGACACAACGACGTCAAAACAATAGAGTATTCGGCACGACAAAACAATATAATATTCGGCACGACAAAACAATATAACATTCGGCACGACAAAACAATTTAACATTTGGCAAGGCAAAACAATATAATATTTGGCAAGTCCCAACAATTACGTTAACAAACCAAACACAAACTCACATTTTATTGTCATATTTTATTGTAAAACACAGCAACAGTGCTCTGCTTAACTTTCTCCAATTACATTGTCATTGAATTTTATTGTCGTTTTTTAAATTAAAAAACACAAAACTTCTGCTGTGGACCATGCCAAAAACCACGCTGCACCACGAGCATCACACTAATAATCAGGCACTGTTACTTCACTTCCATTATGTAGCACTCATGGCCGTAACTACCATTGAGGACACAGAGGTCATGTCCCCGGTATTTTTTTCAGTAATGTAAAATGTATCTATGATGAAAATCGATATATGATCAACAATGATGAATTCTGTCTGTATACGCCACCCCCATTTATCCTCAAGGCAGTGATTAATGAAAACAAACTTAAGAGTTTGACTGAAGTGTTTGAAGTATTCTAAATGTACAGTATGCAGTACAGCACGCAGTATTTGACCTCGGCATTTGAAAATGTCTAGTTACGGCCCTGGTAGCACTACGTCAGGTAGCATTGTATCAGTCAGTTCACCCCGCTGATAGTCAGCACAACTCTTCAGTTTGATATAAAGAATTCTTCAGCAGTCACTTGTTTGAAACGCATACGGTAGTTGGAAGCAGATATTAGGGTTTGACGTTTTAGTAGTACAGTAGGTGCAACCACAGCTAATGCCACTATTGTAGAGATTAAATGTTTTTGGCTGCTTTTAGTGGATTATCTAAGAAGCATTGCAGTACATTAATTACCAATTCCCAATTCATGTATGGGCATGAGCTGTGTTTGTACAGTACCATCTGACGTCTCAGCCCAAAAAAAACATCATTGACCCACAAGAACATATGGTGGTAGACCAGCTTCTGAGTCCAATCCTTTTTATTAAGAGTATACCCTGTGTGCAGTATGGCGGACCCCACCTCCAGATCCTATGAACGTCTTTTATATTAGGCTTGTGAGGGGCCGATAAGAGGGTTGGAGAAGGCACCTCATCAGCACCGAGGGAAGGAGAGGGTTGACTGGGTTTATACCTTAAGATTGGAGCAGGTCCCCTGAGGTGGGTGAGGTGGGTGGGTGGGTGGTTAGTTGAGTTGCATAGCCCAGGTGTGGGACGTGGGGAGACAGGATATGGGTGAGGCCTTAATATGAGAGGCCATCCCCTTCTCACTCCTCCTGTGTGTGTNTGTGTGTGTGTNTGTGTGCGTGTGTACGTGCGTACGTGCGTGCGTGTGTGTGTGTGGGTGTTTGTATAGGAAAGGTTGGTGAGGGCAAGGATGTGGGGGGGGGGGGGGGGGGGGGGGGGGGGGGTGGGGGGTGGGGGGGCAGTGTGTGTGTGCGCATATCTCTATGTGTGTAGTGTGTGTGTGTGAAGGTTGTGGGGGGTCCTCTATTCCTCGGGGGAGTGTGTGTGTGTGTGTGTGTGTTGTGTGCCTGTGTGTGTGTGTATGTCTATGTGTGTAGTGTGTGTGTGTGTGGGGGGGGGGGGGGGGTCCTTTACTCCTCAGGGGTCGTGTGTATGTGTGTGTGTGTGTGTTGTGTGCCTGTGTGTGTGTGTATGTCTGTGTGTGTGTGTGTGTGTGTGTGTGTATGGGAAGGGGCCTCTACTCCTCGGGGGAGTGTGTGTGTGTGTGTGTGTGTGTGTGTGTGTGTGTGTGTGTGTGTGTGTGTGTGTGTGTGTGTGTGTGTGTGTGTGTGTGTGTGTGTGTGTGTGTGTTTGTGTGGTGTGTATGGGAAGGGGCCTCTACTCCTCGGGGGCGGGGGGGTCGTAGCCCAGGCGGCTGGCCGAGGGGAAGTGTGCCCAGAAGGTGCGGGCCAGCTCCTCGATCTTGTCATAGCCGGCGTGGGAGCGAAGCTCCTCAATCCAGCCGAAGAAGTCCGACGACGTCATCGCCCAGTTGGGCATGCTGTGGGTCTCCCGCACACCTGCCAATCACAGACAAGTCACGTGACGTCAAGTTGTTTAACCCATCCGAGGCAAGACAGGTCAAGTCTGTTAACCAGAGACAAGTCTCATCAAGTCAATTATCCAATCACAGACGGACAAGCCACATCATGTCAGTTGTCCAATCAGAGACAAGGGAGGTGGTGACAGCATTGGATCTGATGGATCTTTGTTAAACTCGCCATAGTTTTTTGGTTACATCACGGTCAAACACAGACCACGCAAGCAAAGCCAGTTTTATAGATGTGGTATGCTTTACAACTGAAATGGACGTACTGTAAAGAGCTTCATAGGTAAAATGTAGGGCAAGTCCCACAAGCAGACAATAGAATAGAATAGAATAAAAACAGACCATAAAAGTGTTCTTATCTTATCTTATCTTATCTTAAGCCTTCTCAATCAGACACAAGCCTCATTAAATCAGAGAGCCAGTCATAGAGAGAGGCAACTTTGATGTCAGCAGTGGGCATCAAACTTTCAACTGTGTTTGTTGTTCAAGGTAAAGTCAGGTAAGAGCTGAGATCCAAGCACCTGGAGTTATCCTGGCCATGCCCTGGATACATGAGAATCTTCATGCACTTACAGTATACAAAGTACATATATTGTAGTTTCAAACGGAGTATGATACCAAGGCACTCATCTTCTGTAAACTGTACCAAGGCACTCATCTTCTGTAAAAAAAAAAAATGCTTTTATTTTATGGGCGAAGCATGATTAAAACACTTTGACGAGCAGCCTCTGTTGTGTGACAAACTGAGTTCAAATATATAAATTCTATGAGTGTTCTAAGGCAGTGGTTCTCAACTGGAACAGTCTTAGGACCCACCATTTACTCTCATTCGGTCACGACCCAATTTTTTTAGCATTCAAGTCAATTCAATATAATTCTCAAAATGTAACTAAGACTCGAATGACTGGTTGCACGCTGCCTATCTCGCATAAACATTCAGATTGTATCTATGACGACAGATGACACGGAGTTCACTAGCCTATCAAAATAAAAGTTGTTAATTGTTGCAGGAAAAGTTGGATTTTTTTTTTTTTAGAATTACGCTTTTTTTACACCAAGGCTCCGCGACCCACTTTTGGGTCGTGACCCACCAGTTGAGAAACACTGTTCTAAGGTGTGTAGGTGGGAAGATCACCAATTGGGCATCATTTTCTTACAAAGTGTAGTTTGACTGGTGTTTTGGTTGCCCGGCCTACAGCGTGGAAGTGGAGTTGTCTCTTATTTGAACTACAAAGAGAGTCTACGCTCTTTCAAACTTGCTCTTTGTGGCTTTGGCCCTTAGAGCTCTACAAAGTAAATTTACAGGTCACATTCGCCCTGTTCAAAGTTAATGAACCGCTAAAACAATTTTGGAAACATTGAAAAAAAAAGGAAAACTGCTTAGTGCTGTTCGTAGCCTAAATGAAATTTGGTGTGCAGCAGAGGTCATACCAATTAGTTTTATTATGCCTTTATTTAATGAGTCTCTGTCCTTTACATCATGCAAATGAGTTGTAAGGTTTAAGCAACATGATGTTGCAGATGCACACAGTGTGCAAATGAAAAGCTGTGATTAATTTTATTATTTATTAATATTATTTTAGAAACACCCATTAAATCTGCTTGCAGGGCTGGGCTTGTCATCTGGCATATAAGATATTTTCCCAGCGGGCCGACAGTCCTCAGGGGCTGAAGCTTTTGGCCTGTTTTTTTCCCCAAACCAGCAGAAGTGCCAAAAATAAAAGTAAAAAAAGAAATCGCTTCCTTCCAACACAGGTAACCTATCTGAGTAAAAAGTAGACCTTTGTATTTGTCTCATGATCAGCTGACTCGGCTCTAACTGGATCAAGTCTGTGCTGAGTTCAGTCAGTAACAACACAGTCTATGGCCCTACCGTGGCTGATATGGTATGGGCACACGTTTACCACTCGGCCGACCCGGATTCGATTCCCGGTCCGGGTCCTTTGCCGGTCCTTCCCCATCTCTCTCTCCCAGATCACTTCCTGTCTCTCCTTCACTATCTTGTCTCACCAAAACCAATAAAGGCTGAAAAGCCCCCCAAAAAATACTTAAAACAAAAACAAAAACAACACAGTCTATCTCATTACGTAATATGGCGTAAATACTGTTACAGCTATGTAATGCCATGTGCTCAGTGTTGTACTTACACCATGAATTTACTTTTACTTTTTCTTTTGACACCTCTGGAGACCAGTCCGAAATTCAGATGGTGCGGCCCATTGGCGCACCTTTAATATGCAGACAGTGAACTATCATAACTGTGTAGGCAAAAAAAAATGCCCAGGCTGATTTTTAGCCCCAGTTCAACCTGTCTGTTTTGATCAAAAGAAGGACATAAAGGTCTCTTGCATCAAATCCATCACAGCTACACTTAACCTGTCCTTGCATTGAAGGCCCCAATATAGACTTGCAAAATCACACCACATATTAAACACACATTATCCATGTCTTGGAATCTGATTAATGCAGTCACTGTGATTTAAGTTACTGTAGGTCACAAAATTAAAAACTGACATTGCTTTACAGATGACCTCCACACCAATTAGTGAGCGAGCATGTTTTGTTTATAGTGTGTGTGTTTTTTTTTTGAAGAGAAAGTGCGCTCAACTCCCAAATGTTTCTTACAAAGTCTTCGGGTGCGAGCAAACAGCAAAGTTCATGTTTAGTAAAAAAGCTGCACTCCCGGATGTGTTTCTTGCAGTTTTAATACTGGGTTAGCATGGCTGACAGACAGACGTTTTGGTCTAAGCCTTCTTCAGTGACTTAGGCCGAAACGTCTGTCTGTCTGCCATGCTAACCCAGTATCAAAACTGCAAGAAACTCATCCGGGAGTGCGGCTTATTTGTTTATAATGTGTCAGTGGTGTAGTCTACGTAGAACGCGGGTATATGGAGTATACCCACCTCAAAATTTCAGGGATTTCAGTATACCCACTTAAAATTGATTGATCCATTATTTAGAATGGCACAAATATTTACAGTATACCCACTTCTAAAAATGCTCAAATATACAGTATACCCACCACAAAAAAGTAGACTACACCACTGTAGTGTGTGCAGTTTGCGTAGTGCCATGAACTGTGGCTTTAAGCATCCCGAGAGGACGATGAACCAGCAGAACAACAGCAAGAAAGTTCAGCTTCGACTGCAAAAGTTTCTGAGTAACAAGGACCTCAAGAGCACAATGCCAGAGGCCTATGCAACTCGAAGTTGGGACCTTATTAAGACACAGTTGAAACTGCAAGTTTTCTCGTTTGCATATAGTAACCCGCTGTGTGGACGCACACAGGCTCGCAGGCACGCACGCACACAGACACAAACACACACATGCACACGCACACGCGCACACACACACACACATGCATACGCACACGCGCGCGCACACACACACACACACACACACACACACACACACACACACACACACACACACACACACACACACACAATTTTGGCAGACCTTTGTAAAACTAATTCAGCATGACTTCTGCAGAAAGGAAGACCTTGAGAAACACTACTCACCAGATTCCTCACTGCATTGTACTTCTGCAGAAAAAAATGTAGGGAGAAAGAAGAACAAAGATGTGATAGATATTATAATATACTTTTTTGAACTCGCAAGTACAAATCATTGTTGCATCATACAGATGAAATTTTAAGTGCAGAGAAGTTATTTTCATTGACTGAGCGTTCTTTACACATTGCCCACAAGAGAGGAAAAAATTAATCTTCTCTTTAAAATAGCAGCTACTGTCTTGCAGAGAAAATTATATCTACAGGTAGAGTATTGTGAATTGCGAGAGCCTTTAGCACAAGGCATTGACTTAATAAATGAACTTAAGAGCATCCTATAGAAAGTATCCCATCACTCTCCGTGTGAGATACCATATCAGTCTGAGTAACACAGCGCGGTACACGAAACAGAATATAAATCCAATACTGGTCTGAGACACTACTAGCCAACCAGAAGCATGAGACTATTGATAACACTGTACAATATCTGACAAATGCTCTTTCAAGTCAAGTGGTAGACCTATACAATATTTATTCTGCTTCTTACAGATACATGTTAAAAAATACATGTTTGAGATTTTGCGGAAGACCTACATACAGTATTTTACAGTGCTTGGTCTCAATTTTTTCATGTCAACCCTCAAATCTTGAGGTTGATACCAGTTGTATTGTACTGTAGCAATGCTGTAGATCAACTTTGTTAGCATTCACCTCCCCCAGAAGTGAGAATGAGTCTTTCCTCCAAACTGGGCTATTTGCCATGCAGCCTTACCTGTGAGCCAGAGGTATCCCAGCAGAACTGTGCAGAAGAGCAGGCTGAGGCGAGGCATGATGAGTTCTCTCTTGCGCCCTGATGGACCACCACAATTGAGAAGGAGAAACAGGCTCCATCAAACACAACACACAGCCAGCTTGAATCATGCCAAACACCACACATATATCAGTCATTTTAATTCATAAAGATCTAACAGGTCTAAAAAAAAAAAGTGACACTGTTAAAGGTAAATAGGCCTCTGCATTTGCTTTAAATGCTGCAGCTGGTCTCAAAGGTTGTTTTGCACAGTTGCTGTTCCCAGTCTTTATAGGTGAACTCTGAATAATAGATATGAGATGGAGGCGCTGGTACAATGTCTACACACTAACTACAGTATCTGCAAAATGCAGCAGCTTCACCTGACTTTCATTCAGGTGCAATACACCGATATATACACTTACAGTTGAAGACTCCTGATGGTAGCTGCTGTGGAGGCCGGGTGTTGAGGTGTGTGTGAGATCCGTAGTCTGTCCTGCTCGTCTCTGGGGCTATAAGAGTGTGTTTGTGTCTATGTAGGCTATGTACACCTCTGTAAAGCTCCTTGTATTGTAAGGGCTGTGTGTTTACCTTTCACGTACACACATGATGGGTTGGCAGTGCACCCCCATCTCCTCTGCACTCTGCCGTCTTTTCCGACGTCCGCTCCACTTTTCACACCTGCACAAGGCACGCCAGCTCTGTGAAAGGGCACCATTGTGGAGGGCACGGCTTATAAGCTAGGGGGCAAACGCGAGGAGCAGAGACAGGGCCAACCAGGGGCCATGGGAAACTACAACACACGGGGAGCCCAGGGTTGCCAGATCATGGGGCTATATGATTTCCAGCCCAAGTCAAGCTGAATTGACTTGACTTGATTTCCAGCCCAACAAATGCTCAACAAACACCTGAAGGCAGTAAACCCCACCCAAATTCTAACTAAATTCTATTGATCTTTATGGTAATAAATCTACAGAAAAACCCACCTAATATACGTACTTGTTTTCCAGCAGATAATCATCCCCTTAATAGCCCAATTGGGAAACCAATCTGGCAACCCCGGGCTTCACACGTCATTGTGTCTGAAGCTTAAGGGACAAGGCAGTTGTATTGCTCATTGTATACCCCTGACTTGTTAGTACCTCACTACACGGGGCACTTGAAATCCTTGAGACCAGAGGCACTTTTTTTTAGTTTAGCCCTTTCTGAAATCCTGACCCTTCTAATGGGGGCATGTTTTTTTTACATTTCTTTTTTTGTAAATCACCGTAACATACTCCAAATGTCATCCCAAAAGTTACTGCTGTGTTGTAAGGTATCTGGTGATGTTTCATAACAACAGAGGTTTGGAGCATGTTGATATGTTTTTTGTCCCCCCATTAGAATTACCAGGATCTAAGGGCTAAACCAAAAAAAATGTGACTAAACTGGGTCAGCCTACTGTCAAGTCAATAAGGTCGCATGAGCAGTACAAATGCATGTCGGAATTGTCCGCAATTCCCCTTTAAACAAGCACATCCACCTATACATACATCTGGGTGCGGACGAAAAGGACAGCTGGACCAACCAACAGAACACAGGCCATGTTCACAAGGCTGGAACTTCACTGTGAATGTGAGACATACAGTAGGCCTAGACCAAACCCTATTGGCAGAATGTCTTTTTTGTCTGGTGGGTTGGTCTAGCCTTACATCATACTGCGCTAGGAAAAATGCAGTATCTACGCCAACGTTGAAAATGAGGAAAATGCCTTCAAATATTGGTATTTTGGAATGGATATTGTAGTTTCGGCAACTTTGACATAGCAATACTGTATCTTCTATAACGGGACACATTTGGACCATAAGGCTTTGTCACAAGATGATGGGCGTGTTATGAAGACCATTTTCAGTCTGAACTCAATTTTGAAAAGATATGTACAATGGTTACTGCACCGTGCCTTTGTAGGGCAAGATAGGGGATTATCATAGCTGGGCCATGAATCTGGCCTGGTATGTTCTCTGATTTCAACAATCTGTCAAGTTTTGAATCTGTGCAGTGGCTCATTGGGATGGGATTATCACGGTGAATTTGCCTATGGTGAGAGCCCAGACTATACAGTTTGTATTGTAGTCTGGGAAATTAATTTAGGAAACGTGATTGGTCGATTCTGCGCTGGTGTTCGATGATTGACAGTTATGCCCTTATGGCCACACCTTTTTTAGCGGACCAGAAGTGCTTGGTTGTTGAAACATTCCATCCCATTGTTGACGTCACCTGTTCAGTATCTTGTTAGAAATAAGAAAGTCTTTGGTCTGGCTTGCCAGGACAGCATACATTGTAAAGTCAAGTGCCTTAAGCACTCAGAGGAGTAGAAGAACGCTATACCCTGTAAAAGTGGTTCATCTCCCATTCTACTTCAGTCATTGGAAAAAAAAACATTTTGTATTAAAGCATAATGGGATTGCAAGTCTCTGTTCAGTAAGTTTAAAAAGTTACAAAAAGAGAAAAGGGAATGCTTCACTGGGTCCTCTATCCATTTAGTAAAAAAAAATTGTGCTCATCAAAAAAACTTGATGAAGACAATAGGTCGAAACGCGTAGGCATGTAGCCAGTGTTCAATAAAGGCTTTTTAACTTTTGTAAGGAGTACCCCAAATAGTGTTTTTTTCTTTTCATGGAAGTTTAAAAAGTTCTTGGGTTTCTTATCATAATTCAAACTTATAGCCTACCGTCATTTAGACAGTCTGAACAATAAGAGGTGCCCGGGAGCTTCAGTAGCAATGTGTACCTGGAACACAGTACGGATTCCATCACATCTACCAGAGAAAGAACATCAGTCTGACTCTTGAAATGAAAAGCATTCTTCAAATGAAAGAAAAAACCCAACACCACACTTTTCTTATTGTTTGCAAAAGTTCCACCCCAAAAACTTTCCAAACCTTCTCATGAAGAATATTATTACGCACACAAATCCAGGCTTGCATAATGAAGCCAGACAGGGGACTGTACAGTAGTATGGTCTTTAGAGCCTCCCCAGGGTTCCCACTCTAATTCAGATACAAAATTCCATGATTTTCCATGACTTTCCAGACCCAAAAAACGGAATTTCCATGACCACTTCCGTATAAAGAAATGACATTAAAAAAAAAAATAAATAAAGTGTGAAAACTGAAGATCATCTTGACTCCTAGAGCCGACGCCGAGCCATCGCCAGACTTCAGTGGGCTTATTGCATTCTAGAATGTTTCACATTACAGCGCAAAACCAAACCGTTTCTTCTGAAGAGTTGTATTATAACCAGTAAGAAAGTGTTATACATCAAACAAAAAAGTTTTTGCTTTTACACAAATGGTAAGAAAATTCCATGACTGTGCATGCAAAATGGTAAAATCCCATGACTTTCCATGACTGGAAAAACTTTTATGAAATTCCATGATATTCCAGAAATTCCATGACCCGTGGGAACCCTGCCTCCCTGGCTTCCTGTCGTTCCCAGCCAAAGGAGGCCTTGAGGTGCCCCAGCAATGGCTGCCTACCTCAGCCCCTGCCAGACACTGTGGCTGCCCCCAGGATTAAGCCTTCCGACCGGGCTAATCCAGTCAGCGCATCCCCTCAGCAAACCGGTGGGAAACAGACCAGAGAGGCAACGGAGCAGGACTGATCTCTCACAGTATCATTAACGTAACACAGTGCAATTACCGGTGAGTTATAGTGGTGACTCTGCATGGGCCGTGGGGCAGCGACAGGGCTGGCCCAACAGTGATCTACAGTACTAGGCGGCAATGCAGCTGCTGTTGCTGTGCAACAGCGGAATGACAACAATTATCTAAAGAGCACCACCTACTGCAAGGTACCTGAACTGCAACAGAATGCCATTATCAATGTGTCAATTACTAGTCTAAAATCAAAGTGGTACTACTAAGGATACATATTCAATATATACATATTCAATATATAGCTTTATATATGCAGATTAACATTTCACCCCAAGTTGGGAGTGAATATAGGCCTACTGTATATTTTTCAGTCATATCTCTTGGTCTGTGAAGCCATTTCATTTCTTACACTTACAGGGGGTGTTTGTCAACATTATAAAATTGCAGTGCTGAAATAAATGCTAACTTATTAGAACAATAATGAATCAAGTACCTTGAAAAAAAAATCTTTAATTGATCAAATGTATGTCAATTCTAACACTGTAAGTGTACAGCACTATATGTCTGAAACTAAATTATATACTTATGCACTGTAACTCTTCCTCTTAAATATAGACATACTGTACAGATGAAAAGCTTTTAAATAGCGATCCTCAATAACATTCTGACATAATTGTCAAAAAAGGAGAGGTGGGAATTATATTTCATGTATTTTGGGTAAACATGGTGATTTGGCAACTGTGTTTGTATACAGTTTGTACGCTGTCATTCGGTGGCCTTAGATATTCATTCATAGATAACTCTTTGCTCTGATGATATAAGGGAGGACTGTGAACATGTCGTGTGTATATGTGTTGTGGGAGTGTGGCTAGGAAGGAGGGATACATTAGCAGTTACAAGGGGTGACATGGCACATTTGGTTGTACATCCACAAACATTCCACTGAAAGAAAAGACAGAAAGAAGAAACAAGACATCAGTTCCACTTTTCGCCACTAGATGGAACCCTTTTCCAACCCTCAGACACAGAGAACGACAAATCATACAAGAGGGTCAGTTCCCTGAGAGTTCCCCTTCTCTATATCTCTCTCTGTCTGTCTGTCTGTATCTCTCATTCACTCCATCTCCATCTCTGCCTCTCTCTTTCATGATTAGTGCTCTGCCGCTACATAGTTTTGGCACAGCCCGTGAATGAAAAAATACCTGTGTACATTTGGCTGCAAGTGTTCATCATACTCAAATAGTTCTACTTGTTCTAAGTGAGCAATGGATACAGCTCATCCAGAGCCTTTGGTGGGTCTTGCAAAAACATTCCCAACAACAACATTTAAGGATACATGGAACAGAAAAAGAAATACGCCCTGTTATTCGGAAAGATTTGTTTTTTTTAAGCCCATACGTTTTTTTTTCCCTCTGGTCTTGAACCGCTACAGCTAGCAACAATTGGCAGACACAGAAGTGTGTATGTGTGTGTGTGTGTGTGTGTGTGTGTGTGTGTGTGTGTGTGTGTGTGTGTGTGTGTGTGTGTGTGTGTGTGTGTGTGTGTGTGTGTGTGTGTGTGTGTGTGTGTGTGTGTGTGTGTGTGTTGCTGTTGCCTATTCATTTGGGTTGTATTGTTTTTATTGGGTCAGATGTGGGCCCCGAACATTTGTGAAAATTTCAAGTTGGGCCCCAAGTTGGAAAGGCTTGGGAAGAACCCCTACTGTAGATTCTAGAGTCTAGAAGGTGGGCTTCGGGGTGAAGGTTCCTGGAGGGAGGGAGCGTTGCTGTATGGCGGAGTTCCACTGAGCAGGAGGAACCGCTATATAGAATACTGAGAGATGAGGCCAGACCAGCGTCCAAAGGCAATGAGTGAGTGATTATTATTACGGTGGTCACTTAGTGAAGGCAAGTACAGTAAGTACCTAATTTCATACAGCTTTAATCCACAAGCTAACCACACTACAAAAAAAACAAGACAAATTAAGAAAAAAGAAAGGGGGGAAAAGAAGACATTCATAATAATAATAATAATCAAAAAACAGATCCAGGGATGCTGGACATACAAGTGTATAGAACGACAGCTTCAACTGACATCTCTGCTTGTACCGTGACAATCTTTTTTCTTTTTAGCATCTTCACATTTGGCTCCAAGGTTCTAGTTCTCCCTTGGCTCTCTCGTCGTAGTAGAACCTTATTGAAGGGCCTTGTTCCGTTTCTACGTACCGTGAAAAGGTTCCTTTAGTTCTCTCTGGAACAGTTGCCATTAGCCACAAAGGAAGATGAGGAGGAGCCAACGCCCCACTCCAAAACATCCAATCCTGAGGCTTGCTTTCAGGCAGGGAGGGTGAGTGCATCAGTTCTTTGCGAGTGTGTTCAAAGGGTCCGGTGTGTATGTGTGTGTGTGTGTGTGTGTGTGTGTGTGTGTGTGTGAGTGTGTGTATGTGTGTGTGTGTGTGTGTGTGTGTGTGTGAGTGTGTGTATGTGTGTGTGTGTGCGTGCGGTGTGCGCGTGTGCTTACTTGCTTGTCTGTGTATGTGTATGTGTGTGTGTGTGTGTGTATGTGTGTATGCGTGTGCGTGCTTGTCTGGTCGATGTGTGTGTGTGTGTGTGTGTGTGTGTGTGTGTGTGTGTGTGTGTGTGTGTGTGTGTGTGTGTGTGTGTGTGTATGCGCGTGTGCTTACTTGCTTGTCTGGTCTATGTGTGTGTGTGTGTGTGTGTGTGTCACAGTAGGGGCCTGACCAGGTAAAGCTTGTCCCCCTGTTCGCTGGTGAAGATGGGGGCTTTCTTGTAGTGCTCCACCAGCTCGTCCAGGCTCCCGAAGCGCCGCTGGCCAATGCAGTACACGCCCTCGCTCAGCTGCACCTTGAAGTGCTTGTTCTTGCCCACCGCCTTCAGCGATATCGAGAAGTCACTCGGCTGGAAGAGCGAGAGAGAGAAAAACAAAAAAAAGTTCAAGATTGGCTTGGAAAAAAGTGCCACCTCATATGAATTTACGAACATTTAAATCTACATGAAAATGGACAATGAAACAAATATTACAGGTGGATAAAAACAAAGGATGCATTTCTTTTCATCGTATGTTGGTCGAGATTGAAGTCGAGACGAGAGACGCCTGCAAAATATGCTTGCTTAAAGATGGACTGGACAGGGGTTGTTGTGCTTATAGTTCTAAACAGAGATGGAGGAGAGAAAGGCAGCTATAGTAAAGAAATGTACTGGAATCGGTCTTCCGAACTGCCCTCAGTGATAGAGAAGTCGTTCGGCTGGAAGACAGAAAAGAGCTCAAGTGTACTGGACTCTGGCAAGTGTAGCATGGGCTAAAACGCATACATATGCCAAAAGATAGAAATTTTGTAGGGATGCACCGATACCGATACTGGTATTGGGTATCGGCACAGATACTGCTCATTATACTCGTACTCGTACTCGTCAAACACTTGCCGATACCAGGCACGATACTGCTAACGATGCAAAATCTCGTCACGTTCTGTGGACTTGAAAGCAGCATGGAAAAAAGTGCCACCTCATATATTTACTAACATTTAAATCTACATGGAAATGGACAATGAAAAATATCACAGGTGGATAAAAACAAGGCCATGCATTTATTTTCATTGTATGTTGGTGGTAAAAGGTATCGGTATCGGTACTCGGTATCAGCAAGTACACACATTAATGTACTCGTACTTGTATCGGTTTTCAAAAAAGTGGTATCGGTGCATCCCTAAAATTTTGATCTAAATAGAGATTGAGGAGGGAGGCAACTGTGCAAAATAAATGTTGTATTGGAATTGGTGATGTGCTTATTCTTCCACACCACCTTCAGCAAATATTGAGAATTCGGTCGACTGGAAGAGAGAAAACAAATCGAAGTTCAAGAGTGTGACTGACTACAAACATTCATGAAAAGATCAAATTTGGCAATCGGCAGCACAATTTGAATGAGCAACATAGTTGCAATACCTACTTCGGCCACCATCCTACACATGCAGACAGAGGACACGGTCCGTAGCCGCCATGTGGCTACTGGCTACTACTAATAAACAAATATGCACTGAATCACTGTTGCAAGGGTGCAATCTACATCCTGCGGTACATGGAGATGAACAAACACTAGTGTCTATGTGAGACAGGACGCAACACGGAAGAGAAGAGTCGAGACGAGACGAGACGAGACGAGACGAGAAGAGAATAGAATAGAATAGAATAGAATAGAATAGAATAGAATAGGAGAAGAGAAGAGAAGAGAAGAGAAGAGAAGAGAAGAGAAGAGAAGAGAAGAGAATAGAAAAGAAGAGAAGAGAAGAGAATAGAAAAGAAGAGAAGAGAAGAGAAGAGAAGAGAAGAAGGAGACAAGGGGTGTCATATTTGTGGGTAGGAGAGAGAGAGAGAGAGAGAGAGAGAGAGAGAGAGAAAGAGTGTGTGTGTGTGTGTAGACGGGGCGAGGGAAGAAGTTGAAGGGAGAAAGATGAAATTAACCTAAAATTAAATTTGAAACAATCAGACAGAGTAAGAGCGAGAAAGAGAGACAGAGAGAGAGAGAGAACCAGCGAGTCAGCGAGCGAGAGCGAGAGAGCGAGAGAGCGAGAGAGCGCGAGAGAGAGAGCGAGAGCGAGAGCGAGAGCGAGAGAGAGAGAGAGAGAGAGAGAGAGAGAGAGAGAGAGAGAGAGAGAGAGAGAGAGAGCGAGAGCGAGAGAGAGAGAGAGCACACTGTCTGGCCCAAAGGCGTAAACAAATTCATTTGGAGGAGGAAATCAAATGCACACACCATGCCAACGGCATTACGCTGCAATAAAACACTAATCCCATTTTCATCATTGGATGCATTCATCAATCATTCCTAATTAGAAAATATTGCCACATTGAAATTAAGTTTCGGGCTTGTGCAACACCAAAACATAATATAATAAAACATTCTAAACAATAACAATAAAAACATGAATAACGTTTCAGTCTTATTAGGCCATCATTGTCCTGCTCTGATGGCCAGTCTTAGATGTAATAAGAAAGCTATATCTACATTTCTTTACAATCTTTATGATCTGCCCTTTCACTGCTATACAGTTTCTCGGCTACATTTATTTTACATATTATGTGAAGAGATATTGGAAGGAAAGGTAAACCAGAGTTTCTAAGAGTATATCTTTTCCAGTCTCTTCGATTAAACCATGCTCCCCAAGGTTGATTGTACTGAACATAATGCAAACAAATACAATGTTGTTCCAACCATGTTTTTTTTTCATTTTTATGCAAAGACCTTCAGAACATCTTGATCATCTTGGACAGACTACAGGACTGACCACAACCTGGCCTTGCCCTTTCCTCACACAAGGTAATCTCAAGAAAAACTCCTGTCCCTCAATGATGAAGTAAGCTGCCGGCTGCTACAAGAGTAGGGCCAGGGACGATTGATAAGGTAGAGACGATTCATGAGGAGTTACTCCCGCGATCCATATGACGTATGGCTCTAGCCTGAAATGCAATGGCGGCCATGGCCCTTAACCCATTTTGTCCTAAGCCCTTTTTGCCAAGGGTGCCCTCTTCCTATTAAATCCTAAATATCTCAGCCTCTGAGGCACATACAAACATGAAATGAGTTACATTCAAAAGTCAAGACCCTCCCCTTGCATTGCAAGGTGTTCATTCAGCTCTAACATACCCACATAGTTAATAAAACAGCTAAAATCTCAAAATCCGGAAAAAAACGGTATAGGTGTCTCCAGGACACAGTGAGGAGAATTAATGGCGTTCAATGGAATGTCACAGCCATTTAGGAAACCAGACTCGATTCCACTTTTGCTGCATTGGTGACGCGCATGCTATGCCTTATCTTGATCTACCTGTACCATATTGAAAATCTTTGGTAGGGTTATCTCTCTTGACCGTTACCAAGCCTGTTAAAACTTATTTTCCAAGACTGCTTCTCCTCATGACAAAACTAACCTCCACGCACAAACACTTTCTTGCACTTTGTCCGCAATAACTTTTCCTGACTTTGTCGACTGTGTTCCTCTGCATTTTCTCTCACAAGATTGTGTCCCGTTTTTAAAGTTGTTTTGATAAGGGAGTCTGCAAAATGTATCATTTAGACAGCCTACTGTGTATTTTTTTTGTTATAGTAAGGCGTTATACCCTGCTCTGCAAAATCATTCAGAAAACTACTCATCATTTTTAAGGTTTTCTACTCAGCTGGAGTTTCACAAGAACTTTGTCCTAGTTGGCTCTGGGTGGGAGGGACCAGCCAGCTCTCCAATGTTACAGCATGCAGTACAAGGTCATGCGATTTCATGTAGCCAAGCAGAAGAAGTTCAGTTGTAAAAAAATAGGCTTCATCTCTGAGCTTAACAACCTCAGTCAAGAAGTTTGGGGGCTTTATGTAAGCCTTCTTATGCACAAAAAATCTACACACTGTATGTAACTTCTCACACAAACGTTTGGATGAACAAAGACTGACTTGACGTAATAAAAGTGCATGTTCTGGGAATTTGATGTTAAATATACAATTGCAATGTGCACGAAAATCTGTTGTGACCATTTGATACATCTACAACTTTTTGATAAATACTGTATGAATCTTTGCAGATGCAAATACACAAAGAACCACACAAGTCTTCGTACATGAGTCTCCACAGTTGCTTTCAACTAAGAATCTTCACAGACACTGTAATGCAGAGATGCACAGGATCCAATATCCGGTTCCGGATCCGGCAGGATAATAGGGTTTTTCACAGGATCCAGATCCGGCAGGATCTTAAGCAGTGGATCCGGTATCCGGCAGTTACCTAAAAATCAGGATCTGGTGCATCTCTAGCCTAGGTTTTTCAGTCAGTCTTTCACAACCCCAATTGCTGCATGGAGTGAAAGAACTTTGGAAGCGGCCAGTGCAGGCAGTGTGGCAGTAAGCCAATGAGTCTAAAAAATAGTTTGAGCCAACGTAATAAAAAGGGCCCACGTGTGCGAGTAGGCTATGTGTTTCAACCCTTTCGTAGGATCCGGTATCCTCTTCCGGATCCGGCAGGCTCTTAAGCAGTGGATCCGGTATCCGGCAGGATCCTAAAAATCAGGATCCGGTGCATCTCTACTGTAATGTAATGTAGCGCAATGCAACTTACCGACGACTCACTGTCTCGTACCAGGAAGTCCCCCTCCAACCCCCTCTCGTTGAGCGCCAACTCCGCTTGGTGCCGCGTCACTCGGCCGTAGTACCAGTCCTTGCCCGCAAACTTGCCCGTGCGCGCCGGGCCCGTGTAGCCGGAATCCAGAACCGACCCAGAGCCAATGGTGCCCGTTGTTCCGGAGCCCGAGCCCGACGACCCCGCGGGAGGCTTGGGCAGGGTTCCGCAGGGCGCCGGCCCGTCGCTCAGCACCACCACGTAGTTCTTGGGCACCAGGCCCACTTGGCCGCGGGCGTTGCGGCAGCGCCACCACTCCGGGTCGTCCTCGGGCTTCTCCACCACGTCCATCACCTCGCCCTTCTCAAAGTTCAGCTCCTCGTCCGTCACCGAGCTGAAGGGGTACAGCGTCTGCACCATGTGGAGCACAACACCACCACCACCACCACCATGCCCACCCCCACCGCCACTGTTGCCATTACTCAGGCCCCCCATCTTCTGCTGGGACCACTGTGATCCTCCACCTCCACCTCCACCTCCACCCTGGGGATCTCCTAGCGACTCCTCCCCTCCTCCTCCTCCACCTTCCTCCAGGACGTAGTTGGAGGGGAACCAGCCCACCTGGCCCAGGTAGCTTCCCCGCCACCAGCCGTCGCTGCACTTCTCCATGACCAGCACGCGCGTGCCCTTCACCAGCGTCAGCTCGTCCTCCCGCTCGGCCGCGTAGGCGAACTTGACCAGCGCGGGCAGGTTGAGGTCGTAGATGCGCTCGGCTCCGCTGCCCCCTCCCCCTCCCCCTCCTCCGCTAATGCTGTTGCCTCCTCCGCTGCCATTGGTCGGGTACTCGGCGTCCGTGCTTGGCGTGGGGGAGGTGTCGCGGGCGCTGTTTTTTCGCTTCGTCTTCCCGAGACCTGTTGGAGGGGTGAGAGAGAGACAGAAAGAAAGCCATAGTGTAAGATT
This sequence comes from Engraulis encrasicolus, assembly GCF_034702125.1. NCBI lineage: Eukaryota > Metazoa > Chordata > Actinopteri > Clupeiformes > Engraulidae > Engraulis > Engraulis encrasicolus. The sequence goes on from NC_085868.1 coordinate 23,199,648, forward strand.
ACAATCAGTTCACTGTACCTTTTCATGAGGATAAGTACTTTTTTTCACATGGGGGACAAATCACGACCGCTGTTTTTTTTTTAAAAAGCCATGTCTTATTGAGGCCTGGTGGCGAAGGGAGGTAAGTAGAGACAGACAGAGAGAGAGAGAGAGAGAGAGAGAGAGAGAGAGAGAGAGAGAGAGAGAGAGAGAGAGAGAGAGAGAGAGAGGGAGAGGGAGAGGGAGAGGGAGAGGGAGAGGGAGAGAGAGAGAGAGAGAGAGAGAGAGAGAGAGAGAGAGAGAGAGAGGAGTGTAAGATTATAATCAGTGTACAGTACAGTGTATGTTTTCATGGGTATAGCTTCTGTTTTTCATGTGAAGACGAATGAAGGTTGCTGGTTTCTCGCCATGTCTTTCTGAGGTCTGGTGGTAGTGGGGGGTGGGAGAAGAGAGAGAGTAGAACTAACAGAAAACATGCATATCCATCTGACCGTACTGGATGCTGGACCAAGTACAGTAAAATAAGAAAACAAAATGATTAAACAAACAGTAACTAACGTCTTTGTCTTTGTTTTTCTGGGAGAAGAGAGCAACAGACACAATGGAAAGAAGAATATAATCAGTAGCCTATGTTTTTTCTTCGATAACCTCTTTCTTTACTGGGTAAAGACCTCACTTGAAATGGAATGGAAAGAAATATGTAAAGGCTTGTTAATGCAAAGTGTTTTTATGAATTTGTGAATCAACAATACAGTATACCCATCCGCTCTCCCTTCTGTGGTCAGGGTATAATTGACTGCATTGTATGTTTAACTGCAACAAAATACCTCCATACATAAAACAGCAATGGTGTTCAAATATTCAGTGAAAAAGAATATTATTCAGACTGCAACCTTCCAGCTTACGTTGCAGGGATTTCTGTTCTAGTGGTTTGCAAGAATATCATCCTTGAACTAGTTGGCTCTCCAGTTTTAGACCAGAATGCATTGCTGTTTTCTTCAAGTTGGAGTGTAAGAATTCCAGCCATTCACAGAGCAACAGACGCCAGCAACAGAAGCCATAAAAGGCTGAACATTATCTCTCCTCCATAACCACACATGTCCACATCATTAATCGTTAAGTCTCAGTTATGCAGTGGTTTATTACGATGAAGTGTTGTGAATGTGTGTGGACAGGATTCTGGATGTGAGACAGTAAGCTGAAGCCATACTTGTCCATATTGGTCTGTTTCAACCAATCCAGAGTCGAAATCAGAATTCTGTCCACGACAAACTGTTTCCCATTTTAATCACCCTTTTCAAAAAAGTTTTATTGCTAGTTTCGGGGTGAAGAGAATCTCAGGCCGAAACCCGCTCTGTGTATAACCTGGACAAGGTGCATTTATCGTTTTAGTAAAGAGATGCAGGAGTGTGTGTGGTCTTTCCTACTCCATTGGATGCCTTTTCTTGGATGCGCACCCAAAGAATGCAAAAAATATCCCCGTCTTTAAACGTGTTTATGATTGAAACTTACCGTTTCTTTTTTTTTTTTAAGTATTTTTTTGGGGCTTTTCAGCCTTTATTGGTTTTTGTGAGGCAGGATAGTGGAGGAGAGACAGGAAGTGAGCTGGGAGAGAGAGATGGGGAAGGACCGGCAAAGGACCCGCACTGGGAATCGAACCCAGGTTGGCCGAGTGGTAAACGTGTGCCCTACCATATCAGCCACGGTAGGGCCTAGAAACTTACTGTTTCTTATCAGTCACGGTTGCAGAACCACAAAAAATGATGAACTGGCGTACACGGCAGAGATAGAAACAGAAACATCACATTCACAGTGGCGAAGTAGAAACCATTGCTATGTATAAAAGTAAGAACGTGAGGCTGGGAGGCAAACCAAGCCTGCTGCTGAGACTAAGTGGGAGGAAGGACATGAAGAAGACAACAGTAGACAGCAGCGAAGACAGCAGTAGTCTGGCGTGAAGTGAAGATAACAGCAGCTGTGCTGTGGTCTGTGGTGTGTGTGTGTGTGTGTGTGTGTGTGTGTGTGTGTGTGTGTGTGTGTGTGTGTGTGTGTGTGTGTGTGTGTGTGTGTGTGTGTGTGTGTGTGTGTGTGTGTGTGTGTGTGTGTGTGTGTGTGTGTGGGAGTGTTGGTGTGGGCACGGTGGCAACACAGTTGTACATTCCTCATGGAGTAAAGACAAATAACTTTCCGCTGACAAAACATTAACTCTGGTTGCCATGGCAGCAATCACTAGACAACAGACTGCTGCTGTTTCACACATCTGTCTCTCCCAGGCTCTCGTCATTCAGGACAGATAATGAGGACACACTGGGAGAGATACTCACAATCACATATTGAGGGATGAAAATAAATGATTTTAATTTGGAATAACCAACCGACTGAGTTTAAACAACAGAACAAGAAAATATGGGAACAGAGATAAAACAATTGCTGAACTGTTGAATAATCTGTGAATATCACAAATATGCTAAAATAATATGGTCTCGGAAATTAACATTCATCTTCTGGGAAAAAAATGTCGGGAAACGTTTGTTTGCCATTAGGTTTTGTAATTCAATTCCAGTCAGCACTCATATTCATCGCCTTCTTGACTTATTATTTAATTTCCCTTTGCATCTTTATTTCCCCTCTCGGTGTTGTTTTAATGCAGCGGCCTGATTTCACACGTTACACATCACAGCCCATATTGTCTATGACATGTGCCAACACAAATCATTTGGGAGAAAAAAAAAGTAGTTTTGTTAACCGTTATGTTTTAAAATTCAATTTCAGTCAGCCTTCATATTCATTCTCTTCTTGACTTTTCGTATTTACCTTCACATAATTTTCTCTTAGCACTTCAATACATACTGCATACTGCTGAATGCCCATATACATTAGCTGTTCAACATGTCTCCATGTGTTTGTGCAGTGTTGCCTTTAGGGATGACGAAAATTGAAAAAACTCTTAACCGGCTACTGAGACTCATTACCCGGTGGTTAACCGGTTAACCGGTAATCTTAAATTATACAACGTTCGCGTGCCTGATATGCACAGCACTGATGTTTTTACATTTTATTTTTCACATGAGCCTTTTTTTGGCTGCGCAGATAAGACCTGCCATGTCCAGCCACTGTTGCCAGATGGAAAATGCTGAATTATCGTACTAAAACCTCAAAATTATCGTTTTTTGGGGCTTTTTGGAAGGAAATTATAATTATTATTATTACAACCGGTTAACCGGTGGCAGAAATTTTTAACCGGTTAACCTTGATCCGGTCGACTATCGGTTAAACGGTTACCGGTTAACATCCCTAGTTGCCTCCAGGCAGGCCTCCAGGTCAGAGTGTGGATGCCCTGGGCTCACAGCTGAGACACACAGAGCAAATGATGATCTCGTCTAGAACCTTCTGGGCTCTTCATGCCTGATCACTCCTCTATCTCCACACAGATGAGACTTCTTTCAGTGCACTTCGGGCATGAGTGCGTGAGAGAAGGGGCGGATGAGAAAAGAGAAAGTGAGAGAAGGAAAAAGTTGGGGAGAGAGAGGAGAAGTAGAGAGAGAGAGAGAGAATGGAGGGAGATGGAACTAGAGTGAGGGAGGAAGACAGAGAGGAAAAGAGGAAAGAGATGAGAAATAGAAAGAAAGAGCAATAGTGTGACAGGAAGAAAGAGAGAGTGAGAGAGGAAGAAGCAGAGGAGGGGAGATAGAGAGAGAAGAGAGAAAAAGAGTAAGAGACAGAGAGAGAGAGAGATGTACCCGTACAACCGATTAAAAAAGGCTCAAATGTGTATCCAGAGAGGGCGAGAGGGAGACAGAGCTGTGTGCAGCAGTGAGGAAAGAGCTCGTGCCAACTTCAGCCTCAGAGTCTCCAGAGAAGAGGAATCATGACTTATTCACCTGTGCCCTCACACACACACACACACACACACACACACACACACACACACACACACACACACACACACACACACACACACACACACACACACACACACACACACACACACACACACACACACACACACACACACACACACACACACACACACACACACACACACACACACACACACAGTCATATCAATATGTACACATGTGTCTCCTCTCACACACATCTCCAATTCCCCCTGCGGCTACACACTCATGCAGACCACTCAAACAGACAGACACGCGCGCCATACACAGTCATGCACAGCTACCGCGCACACACGCTTGTACGCACAGCATGCTATCTGGCTTATTTTGCCCGCAGAATGCCATCCAAACATCTAATCAGATGCTTCTGCTGACAGGAACATACACACTCTCATGCCATGCATGCACAGATAAACATGCACACACACAAACACGCACACACACATACTAACCACTTATCCATGCTAGCTCACAAACATGCACATGCATATGCATGCACGCACGCATGTACGCACACAAACACACATCTAAGAGCGAACTCCTGCAGTATAGAGCATTTCTCTGCCCCAAAACACACGAAAATCGATGGCGAGTCTAAATCTGTTAAAAGGATACGCTTTTTGTCCCAGAATAAGGCCCAAACTAAGTGGCGAGCAGAAGGTCGTGACCAATTCAGAGAGTAAACGGGAGAAGAGAGGGCTGGTGTGAAACTGTAGCTACAAAAAAAAAAACCTCTCTGCACCGTGTGAGAGGGGGGAGAGAGAGAGAGAGAGAGCGAGAGTGTGTGTGTGTGTGTGTGTGTGTGTGTGTGTACATGTCCTAGTGTATCTAAGCACTTATCCTCTGTCGCGCTCTGACCCAATAGCTCCCATCTATTCTGTTTCACAAAACCCAACAGGGAGCCAATCTGCATTTGAGTGTGGTTATGTGTGTGTGTCCGTCTCTGTGTGTGTGTGTGTGTGTGTGTGTGTGTGTGTGTGTGTGTGTGTGTGTGTGTGTGTGTGTGTGTGTGTGTGTGTGTGTGTGTGTGTGTGTGTGTGTGTGTGTGTGTGTGTGTGTGTGTGTGTGTGTGTGCGTCCATGTGTATGTGTGCCTATAAATAGCTTCCTGTAGAAAGGAAAGGAAGTGAACATCTCCTGCTTGACAAGCTCTCAGGCTTTTATGGCATCAGCGAACTGAGCAACAAGACAGAGGAGTGCAGGGTAGAAAAAAACAGAGAGAGAGAAAGAGAAACGGGGGGAGAGGGATGGAGGGATGAAGAGCATAAGGAAAAGACAAGAAAGGAAGAAAGAACCTAAAAAAAAGTTTAGAGAATAGTGGAGAGTATGGGAGAGAGGGGGAGAGGGGGCAGAAAGAGAGCGAGAGAGAGAGCAGATAGAATGGGAGAGGGAGAGAGAGGGACAGAGAGAGAGAGAGAGAGAGAGAGAGGAAGAAAGAAAAAGTAAAGAGAGAGAAGAAGGGAGAGGAGAGAGAGAAAGGGAGGGATTTCACAGGAAGGAACAGTTAAATAAACTGAAGTTGAGAGGGAAAGTGAACACTTGACATACAGTATACTTCTGTCCTCCTCAAGCTGACATGTCAACACAACCGGTATGTGTGTGCAGTGTGCACACTTGACAGCATGTACGGTAAGAAGACGCAGATAACCAAACCACAAAACTGCCAAAGAACATGACTATTTATTTCTCTAAAACACAAGTAAGCAGTATAAAGATAAGTACCGTAGGCAGTTTTAGATGCGCAACATCAGGCATGAAAGTGGCTGGCTTACCCTTCTGAACATTTATACCACCACTTATATAGCCAGTTTTTGTTGGCAGGGCCTGAAGACTGTTAGAAATAGACAGAATCTGGCAATCAGTCCATTCCATTACGATTTTTTTGGCGTGTGTGTGCGCTTGTGTGTGTGTGTGTGTGTGTGTGTGTGTGTGTGTGTGTGTGTGTGTGTGTGTGTGTGTGTGTGTGTGTGTGTGTGTGTGTGTGTGTGTGTGTGTGTGTGTGTGTGTGTGTGTGTGTGTGCGTGCGTCTGTGTTCTTTCTGCACACACCAAGTGTCAAACGACTTTTTGTCCTATTCTCAATTTCTAAATGATAGGCATAATTGTTATGTTGTGTTGATGCTAGCGGACACCTTCATTGATGCATAGAGTATCCCATGAATGGAAGACTGTGTAGAGGGCGCATGTGCTGGCATATAATTTGTTTAGGTAGAAGCATACTGCTTCTCGCATAATGCACAGCCAACAGGACTGGTTATGCCTGCCTGATACCCTCTCTTGAGGCGTAGTGTGTTTACTGGAAATAGACAAGACATTTCCAGTCATCATCGTCTTCCCTTACAGACACACATCAATCAGGCTAATCAGCCAGAGCTGTCAAACAGGCACGAGTGACTCAGCAGAGAGGTCACTCAGCAGGTCAACTGATCACATGCAGAGTTAGGGGCAAAACATACCAAAGCCGAACGGAACGGTCGCGGGACGAACGCGGTCTTTCTGCTTAGTTTCGGCCGGTGTGTTTTTCTCTGCCTTTCACACTGACAGCGTCGGCGTGCGCAGCCAGTCCTGTTCAAAACCCCACTCTTGTCCATCGTGCAGAATTTTATTTACAGCCTGTGTGGCCTTTCTCAAAAAGCTTGTGTGCGGTATCTTCCTCTGTGAAAGTGATCTTGCTGGTACCCGCTACCAGCACCTCGAAACCTCTGTTGTGCGTTGGTTTCCTCTTCCAAATATAGTTAGGGTAACATACCAGGAGCCAGGTCATACATACGTAAATACCTGGAGGAACTATCTTCATGCAAACTCATATATGGGTGGGTTGAGGACGAAGAGTGCTGTACTGTACTTAAAGGGGCATTCCACCGGTGGAGACACGAATATGTATTGAAAGTGGGTCATATATGTAGTAGAATAGTAGCATAAATTTCTAATTTGGTGCCTTCTTGGCCGAGAAAAGGCAGAAAATGACTTTTTAGTGCTTGTGGATTTGTGACAACAATCCCCATAGTGCATTGCAATGCTCAAGCTCCACAGGCCACACCCAGTCAGCTCTGCCAGTGACTTACTTGAGCCTCAATGCCAGTGATTTCAAAAGCACAGGCACACTGATCTGTGATAGGTCTGTTAGTGCATTAGGTCCAACCCCCTATGGGCGGGGTTGAAAGGGTGGGAAAAAGGGTTGTAGTCTCAACAGAAATCCACCTCTCTTACACTTCCTCCTACAGTGATGCAAAATGATGAGTTTTACATCATTGTAGGAGGAAGTGTTAAGAGGTGAATACGGGTTTCTCCTGTCTCAGGGGGAATTGAGAGAGTGTTGCAAGACCATTCAAAAGTATGACTGGGTGTCTAGCAATGGAAAGCCTAATGCAAATGGGTGGAGAGTCCCTTTAATATTGCCTTGAATGCATTGGTGTTGTTTTGAGTGAGTCTGTTTCTCCGAAAACAAAGTGAAGGAAGAGGAGAGCAAGACAGAGCTGTAACTACTCGAGCAGTGTTTCTCAACAGGGATCGTCGCAGCCTACTAGGGGCTACTTTAGGTGAGCCCTAGGGGGTTGTTGAGAAGGAGGCATCTGAGAGTGCTGAGTTGCCATTGGAGGGCATTTAATTTAGTCTATTTAATTGTTTTGATACAAAGGGAGGGCAGGCTTGGTGATACTGTCCCATTTTTTGAAATAAGCTTATTTTACACCTCCCCTTGAGTTAAATAATAGGGTTTTACCGTTTTCCTGTACTTTCAACCGTTCTCTTGATATGGCAGTGCAAATTTTACCTCCAAGCTAGCAGTTAACATTGAGTCCTATGAGACCAGTTAGCCGCCAGCTAACAGAAGAGAACAGTAAAACCCTATTATTTAAAGTGATACTGTCCCATTTTTGGAAATAAGCTTATTTTATACCTCCCCCTGAGTTAAATAATAGGCTTTTACTGTTCTCCTGTGCTTTCAACCGTTTTCTCGGTATGGCAGTGCAAATTTTACCCCCATGCTAGCAGTTAACATTGAGTCCAATGAGACCGGCTGGCGGCTAGCTGGTCTCATAGGACTCAATGTTAACTGCTAGCTTGGAGGTAAAATTTGCACTGCCATAACCAGAAAACGGTTGAAAGTACAGGAGAATGGTAAAACCCTATTATTTAACTCAAGGGAAGGTGTAATATGAGCTTATTTCCAAAAATGGGACAGTATCACTTTAACTCAAGGGGAGGTGTAAAATAAGATGATTTCCAAAAATGGGACAGTATCACTTTAAGGGCAAATTACAATCCCAGCCAGTAGGGGAGCTGAAGGTCAGTCATCCATGATGCACTAAACAGTACTTAAAACCTCCCTACACACTACACGTTACATACCAACCTTTGCTTCCCCTCATGCGCCCTTTCACTTCCAACGTACACAAGCAGAGAGATGGAGCCAATCTTTCCCCTCTGGCATTCATTCGGCTCTCTTTCCACCTCCTCCTCTATTCCACACTCAAGCAGAGAGAGAGAGAGAGAGAGAGAGAGAGAGAGAGAGAAAGAAAGAGATGCCAATCCCTCTGATCTCGCCTTCGACCTCTACCACACACACACACATAGAGAGAGAGAGATACAGAGAGAAAGAGAGAGAGAGAGATACAGAGAGAAAGAGAGCGAAAGAGAGAGAGAGATACAGAGAAAGAGAGAGAGAGAGAGAGAGAGAGAGAGAGAGAGAGAGAGAGAGAGAGAGAGAGAGAGAGAGAGAGAGAGAGAGAGAGAGAGAGAGAGAGAGATGCCAATCCTTCTGCTCTCGCCGTCGACCTCTACCACACACACAGACACACAGAGACACGCAGACACGCACGCACGCACGGACTAACGCACGAACGCACGCACGCAAGCACACGCACACATACACACAAAGGCCCCAATCCTTCCCCTTCCACCTCCACCACACACAAGCAGAGAGGGGCCAAGTATGAAAAGTGACCCCGCCGTCACCGCCGCCGCCAGCCACAGCTATTAGGCGCCTGCAACCAGAAATATCAGGCTGCTTATGTCAGCATGGAGCGGTGGCAGGCAGGCAGGCAGGCTAGACAGGCCAGGCAGACAGGGCCTACTGTAAAGCTGGGCTGAACTGGAAGAGGCCTGCAGGGGCCTGAGCAGGGCCGAGTGAACGGTAAGACAAAACCCTACTCTGTTTATTATGAAGCAAAGCATCTCAGACAATATCTCTCAGTTCAGCGTATCATTTTCTTTTTTTTTCAGTAATAGAAATACAAATAGAGCAATCTTTTTTGCGTGTTGCAATTTGCAAGGTTCATTTTAATACTTGGCGAGTCCAATTTCAAACTTCTGGTGTCGGTCCTACTCCACAGGTGTTGGATTCACACTCCAAAGTAACATCTGGTTTAGACTCGTCCGGCAACTGTAGCCTACGTACACAAACCAACCACCACGCCCCCCTCTGCAGAGCTGAAACAACCCCTTGCAGCGCTGAACGTATGCTTCTCCCAGGCTGAATTGTCCGTGATCTGCCGCCACTCCCCGCAGACACAGTGAGTCACTTGTATCCTGCAAAGTTGGTGTTGTATGAGTAAAAAGAGGCCTTAAGTGGCAGGGGCAGGGCCTGGGTTGAATGGGGGAGGGGGGGGGGGGGGGTAGAGCTGCTTTGGCTGTATAGTAGAGCCCAATTTATACTTATTGGCGCTGACGGTTGCAGAGCCTGTGCAACCGTCTGTACGCGACCACGCCCCCCGCGCAGATGCTCTGCAACCGTCGTCGCGCGCCTCAAGAAAATCCTGACTACGCAGAGAAAAGGCGCTGTGATTGGTCGTCTCGCTACTTCCTTGTTCTCGTGGCAGCACAGTTCTCCGGTAGTTTACGAGAGCAAAACTGTCAATATTCTGTGAAATACGTGCGCTTTCTTTCTAGTGTGTGTACATAAATGAAGCTACAATGGCTGAATTAGTAAGAAACATTAAGAAACATAATTAGTAACAAACAAACAATACATGATTTAAGCACTCACGGCACAATGCGTGCAGCCTGACTACTGTAGCCTTGTAGCTATGTAGCCAAATGTGGCTAACGACATGAGACCTAGGGCGCAGATCTATAACATCAACAGTGGTTAGCAACCAGAACCAACGGGCGCCGTTGCTGAACTATAATCTGCCCTTAAGGCCTTTATCCAGACGAGACCAGCAGGTAGGTGCAAATCTTCCTCAGGGAGGCCGTGAGGAGAGGAGAGGAGAGGAGAGGAGAGGAGAGGAGAGGAGAGGAGAGGAGAGGAGAAGAGAAGAGAAGAGAAGAGAAGAGAAGAGAAGAGAAGAGAAGAGAAGAGAAGAGAGGGGAGGAGAGGAGAGGAGAGGAGAGGAGAGGAGAGGAGAGGAGAGGAGAGGAGAGGAGAGGAGAGGAGAGGAGGCCCAGTACCCAGAAGTATGCACTACACAGCTAGCCCTGCCTCTGCTGCTTCTGCTGCTGCTGCAGGCATGTAGATACACACAGCATGGACGCACACACACATTCACACAGAGACATACACACAGAGACATAGACACACACACACTCACACGCACGCACGCGCACACACACACGCGCACACGCGCACACACACGCACACACGCACACACGCACACACGCACACACGCACACACGCACACACGCACACACACACACGCACACGCACACGCACACACACACAGAGTTGGCCACAGCTGACTGACCAAGTCTGCAAAGTCGTCACGACGGACATAATTTGGTTTAGCGAAGCAGTCAGCAGAACCGCGAGACCGGATGATTAATCCACTTTCCCCTGTCTTCCACTCTCACTTTCCCTCTCCCTCTCCCTCCTCTCTCTCTCTTCTGTCTTCCCCACCACTTCACTCTCTCAGCTACTATTTTCCCCCTGGTCTATAGTCCCCTTGAGTTTCATGTCTTTTCACTGTGTGGTGCCCCCCTTTTGAACTCTAACTGTGTTTCACAGTGTTGGTAGGAGACAAATGGATTACAAGGACAGGCTAACTCATTATTCTCGAAACGGAAATTTCTATTTTTCCACTCTCTACTGTTAAAACATTTATGTCTAATCAAGATGACGCAGCAGTTCAAATGGTACTGATGTACAGACAAAAACCCCAGCTGCACAGTGTAGCTGTTCGATGGGGTTGAGACAAGTTTGTGTACCAAATACAAGGACGGCGTGCATTTGGTTCCTTTGTAGCAGAAGTTGTTGGAGAAGGAAAACAAAGGAATGAGAGTGCTGGGATGGGCATGTTTTGGCAGGCAAGGAGAATGCCTTTTGTTATTACCCAGATTTGAGCTGCAGATACGGTAGCTCAGTGGTTCCCAAATTTTCCCCCTGCGCACCCCCTTGTACATTTCAATGTGGTTCGCGCACCCCCCTAAGCGAATATTTTGGTGTACTGATTAGGGATGTTAACCAGTAACCGGTTAACCGGTAATCGACCGGTTCAACTTTAACCGGTTAAAATTTTCTGCCATCGGTTAACCAGATGTAATAATATTAATAATTATAATAATAATTTCCTCCCAAAAAACGATAATTTTGAGATTTTAGTACGATAATTCAGCATTTTCCATCTGGCAACAATGACTGGACATGGCAGGTCCTGTCTGCGCAGCAAAACAAAAGGCTTATGTGAAAAATAAAAATGAAAAAAATCAGTGCTGTGCATATCAGGCACGCAGACGTTTTAAAATTTAAGATTACCGGTTAACCACCGGTTAATGAGTCTCGGTAACCGGTTAAGAGTTTTTTCAATTTTCGCCATCCCTAGTACTGATGCCACGGAAGTATGATTCACTGCGCATTCACTGTACATTATGCACACTTGTTTTGGGGAATCCTCTTTTCCAATAGTCTAGGAGTTTAACTACACTTCAGATGGACCTTTCCAGCATACAATTCACCATTAAAACCTACTTCATGTTCATTAATGTTGGATAAAAACTGACATATCCACCATTGCTCTATTTAGCTCGTGCACCCCCTTATGGTAGGCCGCGCACCCCCAGGGGTGCACGCACCACAGTTTGGGAAACCCTGCTGTAGCTCAATGGTTCTCAACCTTTTTTGAGCGCCCAACACTCTCCCAACGCCCCCTTGAACTCAGAATCGGCCTGCCAACAGCTGAGCACCTGAGTAACATTGTTTGCACAGTCTCCTGAGCGCTTTAAGCCCTTGTGTGTCTTCTTCTATATGCTTTTGACAGTTTGACATCATTTGTCAACGGTCTCATTCATTTTCAGTCAATGTTATGAGGGCAGATATAACAAGCAGAAATGCTGGATTACTGTGGCTATTAAATATCACAGATACACTTCATTAAAAAGTAACAAACTTTTCACAGACCGCCTGGCAATGCGCTATGGAGCCCACATTGAGAACCACTGAGCTAGGCGAGTGTGGTGAAGTGAAAAGGTGGCGAAGTATGTTGTGATGGTTGACATGACAACAGCTATTTGAACTGCCATAATGTCTCTGGTCTAAAAGACAAAAATGATAGTGGTACAACAACCGATGCATGAAAATGACAGAAAATAATATGGTGGCCAGGAACTCCCTTTTCATGCATAATCATTTTCCAAAGAAAAACTTTTTCCGACCTACATTAGTTTGAGGCTGTTGGGGCACGACTACACCAGAAGCCAGTATATGACTTCTACCAAATACCCATATTTAGGGGTTTATAGAGTCTCCAAGCACTGTGGGTATTCTGGAAGATATTTCTCTTATCAACATTTTTCTGCACTGGCTACACCAACAGCCATTTCTCCATTCTAACATGGGCCGTGGGGATGATGACACCGTTAGAACATCACGGTGGCAGAAATGTGATAATGGCATTCACACAGGTGTATTCCTACATCGCAACACTTTTTCAGGTCAGGAAGGATCTTTCTTTTTATGTTGTTCATGTTTCAGTGACATTCCAGAAAACTGACTTGATGTGAATAAGAAACACCTCCTGCCAAATCCACCACCAGAGGATTCATCATACTACTCTCAAATCTCTTCACTGGCTCCCAGTTAAGCAAAGAATTACTATTATTAAGAAAAATACTCCTTCTTGTCAATAAATCATTAAATAATCTAGACCCTCCCTATATTTCTGATCTAATATCTCTTCATAACCCAACCCGTCATTTAAGGTCATCTAACAAATATCTTCTCATTGTCCCCAGAATTCACACAAAAACCGGTCATGGCGCTTTTAGTTACTGTGCTCCATCCCTCTGGAATAATCTACCGTTAGAACTAAGGTCACCTCAATCTGTAGTATCTTTTAAGAATGGTCTTAAAAATATATATATTCTCTGTAGCTTATAATTCATGATTTTTTATCTTTTACTCTTATTTTGTGCATTTAATTTTTTTATTGGGTTGTTAATATTTTAATTGTTTTTAAATTGTTACGTGTGTTTCTTTTATCTAATAAGCGCATTGAGTCTATGTAAATATGAAATGTGCTATACAAATAAAATTTGACTTGACTTGACTTGAGGGACCCTCTCCACCCGTCAAAAAGGACAAAACCAAGATCTGCACACAGGTGATGACAGGTAATATGGGCAAGTCTCTGCTTCTCCACAAGGGTGCCACTGAGAGGGAACAATGGTTACTGCCAAAACCTGGATTATGATAATGCCCAGAAATGCATACGCACGCCAAGCACATATGGTCAAACAGGAGGAATTTCTGAACTCTAGAAACAAGTCCATGCAAAAGATCAAAGGTTTACGAAGAAGCCTTTGTTCTTTTATAGTGACAAAATATTTATTTGTACTAAAAGGTAGTACCATAGTAGCGACATACAAAAGGCTGTTCAATTACTACGTAACAATAATAATAATAATAATAATAATAATAATATACACTACCTACCACCATTGTAAAAAAAGTTGCAGTACTACTTGAACATACACCTGTCACTTCAGTTCATAACTTCATATCTTTTCCTCTTTTGGGTAAGGCAAAAAATAATATTGCACTTAAATTTATTTGGGTAGAAGCCCTTGTAGAACTCTAAAACATCCTAGTGTTCCATCAAAACAGAACAAATGGAAAACAAATGGAAAATGAACAATCTACCATCAATCACATGCTGCGCCATTAAAACCAAAGGCTATAGCTAGCTACGGCTTGATCCAGCTACCAGTCAAAACATTGGGGAATTACACCATTTAACAATCAAATCCAGCGTCCAATTAAACCATGTAATCTCATTAATAGGTCAAAAACACAAGCGCTGTGGCATGCCGTAACTCGAGCTTAATAAATACACACACTCACTTAGCCCCACTGCCTGACGTCAGCACATGGCTAGTAGCACACACTAAACTAGACGTCAGCACAAGGCTAGTAGCACACACTAAACTAGACGTCAGCACAAGGCTAGTAGCACACACTAAACTAGACGGCTGGCGACTCAATTCCCCCAGATGGCCCTCAGCTGCTCCCGCGTGTTTCTACTCCGCCCCTTGCAGCTCTCTAGCCTTTCCTTCCGCATGGGAGAGAAGCCACTATGCAGGCAGGCAGGCAGGCAGACAAGCAGCCACTATGCAGTAAGGCAGGCAGGCAGGCAGGCAGGCAGGCAGGAAGGCAGACAAGCAGCCACTATGCAGTAAGGCAGGCAGGTAGGCAGCCACTATGAAGGCAAGCAGGCAGGGAGGCAGGCAGGCAGGCAGGCACGCAGGCCAGTAGGCAAGAAAGGAGGGCAGGGCCAAGAGTTGTGTGGGGGGACGTCAGTTGCCCCTGGGCCCTGCGAGGGAGAGGAGTGACCCAGAAGTGGGTCCACATTACATTGTATGCATTGAGTGGTGGTGGTGGTGGTGGTGGGGGGGGGGGGGGGGGGGGGGGGGGTGGGGGGGCTGTGTCAGCAGCCCTGTGGAGTATGCATCAGGCCAAGGCCAAGGCCAAGGCCATAGTCCAGCCAAGCCAAGCCAACCTCCCCTCCCCTCCCCTCCCCAGGCAGCGAAAACATCAATTACATCTCTATTAAGAGGAACATGTCAGCAGGAGTGAGGGTGCCTTAGCTCAACCTCACAGCTTTATAGGGTTTCTTCTGCACGACAGAGACGGCACTTCTGCATACTGGCAGGCAGGCAGGCAGGCAGTGCGGAGGAGGGCTGAGGACACTGAAAGGAGTAAAACGGTCAAGCAGCCAGTTGACAGACTTGCAACCCCCCCCTACCAGCCCCCACCAACCTAGCCCCTCAGGCAGCAACACATCAATTACTCTTCTATTACGAGGTACATGTCAGCTGGAATGAGCCTGCCTTATGCCTTAGCCGTGCACTGGGCCGTAAGCCCACTGTAAGATAAATAACCTGACTGGCCAGAGGCCCAGCTTTTTAAAAGGAGCAGTTTTTTCTTTAGTTGGTTGCTCTACAGGTTGGATGCAGAATTGTTGCTTATTCTCATTACCTGCCCCTCTGAACTGGAGAGGGTTTGGACAGGTACTGTATTAATCCCTGCTGTGTTTGTTTGTAAACGAGTGTGCTTGTCGGCAAATTGATTTGTCAATAACTCTGCCATTAATTACTTGATTGTTACAAAATGTTGGTTGTACCCTCATACAGGGAATATTACATTACAATCCGGCGTCACGTGCGCCTTTGCTTCCCATGTCAGTATTGGCCATATTGGGGCCAAGTAGCCATCTCTGATTGCGAGTGTTAAAAGTAAAGACAGCCCACTCCCAAAAAGTACAATTCAGTGATCAGTTCAGTTCAGTGTTTCCTGCAGAACATTTTTAGTCAAGGGTTGGGTGGCGAGTTAGCTAGTTTCAGAGACGTGTATCCTTGGCCGTACAATGTTGTAACTTGCATTCGCAATACAAAGTGATTATCTTTTCAGGGGATTTAGTCAAGGTGGTAGGGTCTTGTTTTCAAGGTGGGCGCCATAACTATTCTACTTAATTATTCTCCTTAACTACTAAGTTCTGTGGGAAACCCTGCAGTTACAGCTGATGGCAGGCAACATAGGAGGGACGTAAGAAAGGGGATTCACAAGTGCCATTCACCTAGTATAGTTTATCAGCCGCTTTATTTGAAATGTGGTGAGTCTGTATGGGACTGCGGTATATATCGCTCACCTCAAAAAGAGCAGTCAGGCATTCGCTTCACTACACATCATTTTTTAAAGGTTATGCTTCCTCCATAGATCATGAGTAGTCAGACTTTCATTGGTTTTAATCAAGGACACTGCAGCGAAACATCCTTTGAAATGAGGTGCCTTTGCCGGTTTTTGTTTGTTTCGTAATTGTTAAATGTTCATACTGTAGGCGGGGTTTAGTCTTGACAGTACTTTGCAACTGGTGATGCTTGAAACCCATTTTTTTGGTTAACATGTTTTTGTCTCAGGTCAATTGCACCAAAATGGTTATGTTTATGGTTGTGTGGTAATGGTTATGGTCTTCCATCGTTTTTAGATGTATTTCTGCAGCCCCTGCCAAGAAAATAAAATAAAGGTTATGGTAAAAAAAAGGTCTTCCTAACTAAGGGATGCACATGTGTGTTCTGTATAAGATTTCTCTTCCTAAGGGGTCCTCAGGCAACAGCACAATGCAGTAAAGCCCAGCTAGTAATTCAGCTTCCTGGCTGATGATCCTGCAATTAAATGCCATACTACCTGCCACATGGAGAGAGGGGTTGAGTCTCTGGGAACAGTAGTCAATTGTATGTGTAGGATTGCCTTAACTTGTTTCTACAGACAACAACAGCAAAGTAAAATCCAGCCTTAAATTGTTTCTATAGAGAAAATACAGATTAGAAGCCAGTGACAACATCAACACATAAAGCCTGTTAGAATCCTGAGAGAACTATTCCTGGCCTTCCGAGTCATTCAATGTGTCCCAGATTCAGCAGTTTACAGTACTCGAGCAGTTCCTTTGACCTCTGAAGTATGTCAAGTTTAAAGCCATAATTTAAATATCTTTCACGCAGTGTGAACTCTCCACTGAAATTCAGCATTTCTCACAGATGAAGTTCAAACACCTTTAATATATTTCAGACTATACAGAGAGCGTCCTATAAGTCATGGTGGAAATAGGCTGTATCTCAGACCTTTGTATAACAGACCTTTGTAGATTATCCAACATGAATAGAAGTCCTCAGAATAAGTGGAAACACCAAAGCAATTGGCAACGTCAAATTGAACTTTACAGTGTCACCAGTGTCTATGAACTGTCAGCGTCTTAATCTCGCCGCTAAATTGATGGGCAGTCGAAGTGATGACATTGAAGTTATGTGATAACAGAAACAGACCTGTGATAAAACACAGTCATGATCATGACAGACATCACGTCTGCAACTAAAGAGAGCTATTTTTAAGTTAGTATGAGAGTAAAATAAAATTAGAGCAAGTCATAGAGAGAGAGAGAGAGAGAGAGAGAGAGAGAGAGAGAGAGAGAGAGAGAGAGAGAGAGAGAGAGAGAGAGAGAGAGAGAGAGAGAGAGAGAGAGAGAGAGAGAGAGAGAGAGAGAGAGAGTCTATTTAAAGCATTACAATACTCTACTGATGAAAATAGCACTAGATTAAGGACTACAGTGGTTTGCTTCAAAATATGTTTTTTTAGTTGGGTCAAGGAAACTGCATTCTTTTTGTCTGTACTTCATTTGACAAGTCTTGTAATATGAGCAGATCTATCACCAATTCACCTTAGATGTATTTTTGTTATTACCTAATGTACCAGCTATGTTTTTCTAGCCTCCAGGCCTTCCACAAATAACTTCAAAACGCAGGAACATAAAAATAAACCAGGCCATGCTTCATCAATGCAGCCAGAGTCATTCACTTGTGCACTGCCATCCACAGAAAAAATATTTTTGTCATCTCAACCTTTCAATACGCCAACTGCAGGTGTGTCCCTTTTTGCACTCTCAGTGTTTAGATTTAGGGCACTTTTCACAACACTCATTCGATTATTTGGTCCACACAACAGGCAGTAAAATGTTTTGCAGCAGAGAATGTGGTGTGGTGTGATCCACTTTCACATCGGCAAACAAACCATTAGGCCAGAAATGGGTACAATTGACTTTTTCTCATCAATATTTATCCTTATTGATATGTATGCCTCCCCACACATAATGTAACTCAAATAGTTTGTTGGCCTTGTATCAAGTGGCCAGAGGGCACTTTTTCGTGGAGGTCTCGATACACTTGACTTTGTTTACACAGGAGTTTCAGGGATGCTTTAACTTCAGCGAACGCAACACACCACTAACAGCTGATGTGCACCAAGCAGCTCTTACAGACTGACAGTTTGATTATTTTCATGACAGCAGTATTCAAACACGTGTTCAGCTGAAATCAATTGGTGCTTTTGTTTAAAAAAGTGTCGGCATTGGTTCAAGATCATTACCCTAGTAGCTTAGAAGCTGTTTACTGTACATGTAAAAACATTTAAAAATGTCTGGTAACCAGCACCTTAGACCACCCCGCCTAGCGGCAGAAAAAAATGTTTATCTGCTGACTTCATCTAGCACTGCACTGAGATCCCACCCACAGCCCTCAGCTTTCTGAACCATGCGGGGCCAGATTATACTTTTAATGTTATAACATGGCTTGGTGAAGTAGTGAAGGGTCACCGCTCATCTGTGGAAAAGGTGCAGAATTTAAGAGACTTCTTCGTAAAAAAGAAAATTTCCGCACATTTCAGGTCTGAAGTATTCTGAACTATTGATTTAATTCTGAACTCTTTGCGCTTTGCTTTATGATGGCTGATAACGGATGTGTACAAAGCATGGACTTGTTCTTTTTTCCCTGTTTGAATGTTTCATGTCGGTTTTTCACTATATTTCTCATGATGCTCTACTGACCCATGGTGCTTCACCCCGATTACAGGTGCCACTAAAGTACATTAACTCAGAGCAGAGAGCACCGTTTGTAACATGCACTCTGCCTAATCTGGGTTGCGTTTCTCGACAACATCGTTGATAACTAAATTAACAACTACTTACTTGGTTGCAATGCAATTTCCCATTGGAAACCTAATAAGTTGAGAACCGGTTGAGCAACGATGCTTTCGAAGAAACTGGGTCCTGGCTTACCAAAGAGCAGTGCAGAGCAAAAGAAGAGTCGCTTACCGAGTGTGTCCTTGAGGTTCTTGACCAGCGAACCCTTCTTCAGGCTGTTCTTGCGCTCCACGTAGTTGGATGGCACGTAGCCCGTCCTGTTGGAGCCGTTACGGACACGCCACCACGTCTTGGAGTCGTCGATGAGCCAGAGGCGCTCGTTTTTCCGAATGTCAAGTTCCTGGTCCTGCTGGGCCGTGTAGTCCCACTTGGCTATAACGATCACCTCCTCTGTCATCTTTCATCGAGTCAGGCTGGAAGACGAAGAACAAGAACAAGACAATAAATATCATGTGCATGTACTGTATTATACTGTATGTTCAGAAGAAGGAAGAAGAAGAAGAAGAAGAAGAAGAAGAAGGAAGAAGAAAGAAGAAGAAAGAAGAAGAAAGAAGAAGAAAAAGAAGAAGAAGAAGAAAAAGAAGAAAAAGAAGAAAAAGAAGAAGAAGAAGAAGAAGAAGAAGAAGAAGAAGAAGAAGAAGAAGAAGAAAGAAAAAGAAAAAGAAAAAGAAGAAGAAGAAGAAGAAGAAGAAGAAGAAGAAGAAGAAGAAGAAGAAGAAGAAGAAGAAATATATGTTGTGTATTTATACTACTACAGATAAACTCCATTTCCCAATGTGAAGTGTTCTAGCCTTGGTAGTGCATGAAACGCCCAGTTATTGGATACTCTTTGGTGAATTCCGTGGGGTATCCAATCACTAGGCGTTTCACGCACTACCAAGGCTAGAACTCTTGACATTGGGAAATGGTATATATCTATAAATCATCTCCTCTGTCATTTTTCATGGAGGCTGGATGGAACAGGAAGAGAAGTTTCAGGGGGTGAGGAGACAGGAAGGGAGACAGGGTTGAATTGTAAATGAAGAAAAATACATAACACATCTTATACTATAGTATCTTCAACAAGCAGACTGTCAAACTCTCCCTTTAAAGTATTCGGAAGCTACCCATGGGGCAATGAAATGTGGCATGAAATGTCTGCATCGGACTACAGTAGGCTGTGGTTCCCCACATGTGTAAGCCCACATGTTGCCCCTGAGGAGGAAGTGTCCTGCAAATGCTTGACAGCCTGCCAGGAGTTTGCTTTCAAAGGATGAATTCTACTCAAGGATTTATTGCTTCAAGCTATCCTTTGTTGCAAACTGAAAATGCTATTTTTTATACGAATTGGTATTGAGGGGCAAAAGTGCACTTCAAACCTAACCATTTTCATGCCTCAGAAAATTACATTTTAAAATATCTATACTCTGGCCACATCACTAACTAACTATCAGTGAAATCAGCAACGCAATTGAATGTTCTGGCTTGAATCTCTGTTGACATATATCAGTACCAATTTTGCATTAATTTCTATGTAAATCGTTCACGTACTGCAGAACCATAAATAAGCCCTCTCTGGTAGGCCTACTGTTCTTTAGCCAGATGGACCTCCAGCCACTTTCTCTGTGAGACTCTCTCGTTTCCTGTCAGAGAGTTGAAGTGCTGAGTCTGCCTACACCGGCCTGCAGGGACTTACAATCCCCCTTCTCAGCCACCCCCATCTCTCTCTCTCTCTCTCTCTCTCTCTCTCTCTCTCTCTCTCTCTCTCTGTCTATCTCTCTCTCTCTCTCTCTCTCTCTCTCTCTCTCTCTCTCATCTTACCCTCCTTTAACAGTCTCTCTTACCCTCCCTCCCTCTCTCTCTCTCTCTCNCTCCCCCTCCCTCCCTCCCTCCCTCCCTCCAACTGTCTCTCAGTCTCCCTCTTGCTCTGGCCTCTTTCACTCTCTCCAACTTGCTCTCTTTCTCACACATACACACCCTCCTTTTTCTCTCCATCCCTCTTGATTCATCTAAAACACTGTAAATGATTAATCAGCACGCAGCGGGGAGCGCGATCGTGTGTTAAATGGGCTGTATCTATAAACACAAGTTATGGAGGAACACCACGAGAGGCAGGCAGGCATGCAGAGAGAGAGAGGGGGGAGGGGGGTTGTATAGAGAGGAAATATACATATGGGGATAAAATGAAGAATGAGAGCAAGTGAACACAAGACAAAAGCAAAACATGGGGAAAAGTGTGGAGAGAGAGTCAGAGATAGAGCGAGAGAGAGAGAGAATTCATACACATGACAAAGAGAGAGATGAAGAAACAGTGTTTGTACACAGGAGATAGAAAAAGAGTCTCTGTGAGAGATTGAGAGCACGCGAGACAAAGAGAGAGAGAGAAAACGATAACAAGAGAGAGAGAGAACGAGAACAAGAGAGAGAGAGAGAACGAGAACAAGAGAGAGAGAGAGAACGAGAACGAGAGAGAGAGAGAGAGAGAGAGAGAGAGAGAGAGAGAGAGAGAGAGAGAGAGAGAGAGAGAGAGAGAGAGAGAGAGAGAGAGAGAGAAAGGGATAAGGCAGCTAAGCAGTGGCCACAGTAGGAGTGTTCCCAGCTCTCTCTCTCTCTCCCTCTCTGGTAGGACAGCTCCATATGGCCTGGCAGCAGGGCTTGGGAATAAATAAATAACAAGAAACACATCCAGGGAAATATCCACTGCCACCCGCACTGCAACCAAATAACATCCACTCTTCTCACTTGAGTCCCTTCGCAGAGAGAAAACGGTGAGAGAACAGCAGAGTCATGCACAGAGGCACACACGCACAGGCGCACGCACACGCACACACCCACACCAGGACAAGGGCAAGAGATCACCTTGGAGATGAAAGCACCTGACTAACTCAGAGCAATATCTACAAGCTAAAATCTGAGAGAGAGAGAGAGAGAGAGAGAGAGAGAGAGAGAGAGAGAGAGAGAGAGAGAGAGAGAGAGAGAGAGAGAGAGAGAGAGAGAGAGAGAGAGATAGAGAATGGGATGAAAGGATAGACCAGAGAGAGGGAGATAGAGAATGAGACACATGGAGAGACAGACAGAAGAGGAGAGAGTGAGAGAGAGAGAGAGAGAGAGAGGAGAAAAAGAAAGACAAGTCATGAGAAAGCCATTGAAGTGAGAGTTTGAGCGTCTCTAAGTGGGTGGTCTTGACCTGTGACATCCTGTTCCTGTCACACCCACCCAGAGAGCTCCCGTGCCGCTACAGGGAGGATAAGATTACCAACACAGCACTCACCATCTCACACACTCAGCTAACTAACTACCACAGTCAGGGTCACAGCCAGCTTTGGCTGGGCCCAGGACAAAGTCATTTGAAAGGGCTCCCATTAAATACACACAATGTAAAGACAACCCAATTTTGAGCCCCCTCTGTCCCTGTACCCGGGACAACTGTCCCCTTGCCCCATCGAAACCCCCCGTCGACTTCCACAGGCAACAACTGATGACCTCATCTAACTTGTCACACTCGACTGACATTTTTTTGGTTTGAAGATGGCACTGACAGCCAGGAAATCCAACAGGGGTCAAAGGGGTCAGTTGTCCCAGGCCCAGTCAGAGATGGGGTGTCCAGAATGAGGTCCTAATTACATTATATGTCTATGTACTGGGGGGGCTTTCAGATGACTTTGCCCCGGGCGGGTCAAAGCGGTCAGCAGCCCTGCAAGCACCAACTGATAAAGTCATCTATCTTCTCAAACCTGAGTAAAGTTGTCAGCAACTTTTTTTTTTTTAGCTCAAGGATATTTGACCTTTCATCCAAAAAAAATCTGCACAATCTGTTTAAAATGGCAACATATTACATCCACCCTATTACCACATACTGAAAACCGTAACACTGTTACACTATTACATTGCCATGGTGTACTGTGTAAGGTCATTGTTCTACTACAACTCATTGGTGTTGTGTGTATATTGTAACAGTGTGAATAAGGCCTTGGAAACTCCCTGACACTTGTCTTTTTTTTCTTGTCCTCTTGTCTTGTTCTCAACTGGGTCATTCCACGTCAACTGAACAAATCTCCAGACACTTGTATCTCAAAATATTCCGAAAAGATTACTGGGTGTTCCCTAGATAGACACCCCAGTGAAAGGATTGCAATCTTCTTCATTTAAGTTACAGTTTTATAGAGGGGTTTGATGCCGATTATGTTCAGCCATTGTTTTCCTGAAAAGTTCTCAAGGCCGTAGATGGAGCAACAGCTGTTCAACATTGAAGCCTAGAATCTGGCAGCCGGCGTGGAAGAACCCAACTGCAAAAGTTCTACATCAGTGCATTCCGATAAGGGGATTCCTCCCTTCTACCGCTCTGCTGCAGTGACTGCGTATGTCCCAAACACAACTGCACAAATACCAAGAGGGATTCCAAAGCAGCTTAAACTGGGCGGCTTACAATTCCCAAACGCTCCGGGACCCTGCGCGCCTGTTTATGTGGTGTGCCTGACTGACTTTGTGTGTGTGTGTGTGTGTGTGTGTGTGTGTGTGCGTGTGCGTGTGCGTGTGCACGCACAAGACAGGTTTCCGCACATCATTTGGCTTAGTGACAGAAGAGGCGTTTGCGTGCCTCGAATATAACAGTAACTGCATTTCTCATTTTTTTTCGCTTTGGTTTCAACACATGATTGAGTACTTCAGTACCCCATGGAGTGCTTTATACTGAGTAAGGCAATAAGGAAGGGGAACATAAATCTATATGAGGCAAAAGGAGAGATACAGTATATTGGTTTGTTTATGTCATGTGACCCCTACTGTGAAATTCTGCTCTTTCCACGTTCATTAAATGATTAATATTTCTTCAGTGCAACAAATTTAATTTTGTACATAAAACTTCATTTAGCTTTCATAAGAGCGACTTCTGAAGCCAATTGACCAATTCAAAGTCAGATTATTAGCTGTTGTTCCAATAACATGGATAGCCGGGAAAAAAAACTATATCCGGGGCTCTATGTCTCTGCTTGGCATGCCTGAAAGTGAAATTGAAAGTCCACCTGGGAAACTCCAACTCCCATTGTCGTTGTGACACAGCACTCCACAGTACACAATTATCTTCATGCCTCACCCATGCAAGGGGGCAGCCCCCAATGTGGCCCCAAGGGAGCAGTGTGGCGGGATGGTACTACAGTATGCTCAGGGTACCTCGGTAATGGAGGAGGATGGGGAGAGCACTGATTAATTACTCCCCCCACCAACCTGGTGGATTCGGGAGTCGAACCGGCAACCTTTGGGCTACAAGTCTGACGCCCTAACCTAGTGTTTCTCAACGGGGGCGGGTAAGCCCCTCAGGGGACATTAGGGAGCTCTAGGGGGGCATTGAGAATGATACAGCTGAAAGGGAGCAGCGCTTAGTTCATGCCATTTGGGGGCATTAGTCCATTTATTTTTTTAATACTAAGGGGGACGTTGTCAAGTTTGTGACGGGGCCAGGGGGGCGTTTGTTCAAAAAAAGTGGAGAACCACTAACGTAACCGCTCACCCATGACCACCTCCTGCATCAGCGGCAGCAGGTGGGCATCCGGAGCCCCTCCATGGCATCCAGCAACACACACACTCATGCCAGCTGGACAACTCTATTAGCCAGCGACCCTGGGGTCCGTATCTTGAAAGCGTCTTTGCTAACGACGGTAGCAACGACAAGAATCGAGAAACGGACCCCAGGGCATCTTACTGCATGACATTGCACTTGGCACAACCAGCCATGTTTGTTTCCCCAATGGATAGCACACCCACATTCCTCCAACTGCTCTCGAGACAAGAAACACACCCACCAACTCACGTCAGCCAATCAAGCATCACACACACACACACTTATGACAGCTGTACGACTCTATTGACCAATACACAATGGCACAGTTCATCACCATGGCATGTATGACATTATATTGACATTCAATATTTCTAATTATTTCCCAACAACATTCCCCAGCTGTTCTTTATGAGAAAAAACAACCACCACCATCTCAGCCAATCAAATGTGGAGATGTTACACACCAACCAATCAGACATAGATGGAGGACTCGGAGGGGATTATATTGAACACCAAACCCCAAACCAGCCAACGTCACGAACAAGTATGAAAATGACTCATGTGAAGAATGTCCTGTAATTCAACAGCTGTTGACAAGCGGCGATGCCTAAGATAAGATATGAGATTCATAAAGCGTGGTATGTGTTTAGGGAAGGGAGTCAACCATACCAGCAACAGGAGGAGCCAGTCGATTAGAGAGCAACTTTTCGACAAAGGCATAAAAAGTCATTTATGAGTGAAGCTGCGCTATCGTAAATCTTTCATTGATCAAGTTTTTATTCATTTATAGTTATTTAGGATTCATAAAGCGTGATATGTGTTTAGGGAGTCAACAAGCAACAGGAAGAGACAGTGGATTAGAGATGGGGATGGGCTAATCGGAAGGGCCCAACCTCTGTCAGTGTGTGTGTGTGTGTGTGTGTGTGTGTGTGTGTGTGTGTGTGTGTGTGTGTGTGTGTGTGTGTGTGTGTGTGTGTGTGTGTGTGTGTGTGTGTGTGTGTGTGTGTGTGTGTGTGTGTGTGTGTGTGTGTGTGTGTGTGGTATCTCAAAGCTTTCTCTGATCTAGCCATTTTATTCACTAGAAGAGTCTGCAGTGATCTGTGTTGTCATTTTATGAGCCATTGTGTACTGTGTGTGTTTATTGTGCATTGTGTGTGTGTGTGTGTGTACACGTGTGTGTGTGTGTGTGTGTGTGTGTGTGTGTGTGTGTGTGTGTGTGTGTGTGTGTGTGTGTGTGTGTGTGTGTGTGTGTGTGTGTGTGTGTGTGTGTGTGTGTGTGTGTGTGTACATGTGCGTATGTGTGTGTGTGTGTGTGTGTGTGTGTGTGTGTGTGTGTGTGTGTGTGTGTGTGTGTGCGTGTTCCAAAAGCAGCATCTGCTTATGCTTATTCTCTGTGCGGTATCAGTTTGCTGGCCCCTTGACCACGGCCGTCACGTGACCAGCGCTTCTCGCACGCCAATGGCTGGGAAAGGCTTGACCCCTGACACATGCACGGAAGAGGAGGAGGAGAGTAGAGGAGAATAGGGGGAGGAGGAGGAACAGAAGTGGAGGAGAGGAGGAAAGGAAGAGAGGAGGAGAATAGGGGGAGGAAGAAGGAAGAAGAGGGATGAGGGGTAGGAGGAGGAGAAGTGGAGGAGGAGAGGAGGAGGGGAAGAAGAGGAGAGGAGAGGAGAGGAGAGAAATAGGAGAGGAGAGGACGAGAAATAGGAGAGGAGAGGAGAAATAGGAGATGAGGAGGGGAAGAAACGGAGAGGAGAGGACGAGAAATAGGAGAGGAGAGGACGAGAAATAGGAGAGGAGAGGAGAAATAGGAGAGGAGAGGGGAGGAGAGGAGAGGAGATGAGGAGGGGAAGAAAAGGAGAGGAGAGGACGAGAAATAGGAGGAGAGGAGAGGAGAGGGGAGGAGAGGAGAGGAGAGGACAGGACAGGACAGGACAGGACAGGAGAGGAGAGGAGAGGAGAGAGGAGATTAGAGGAGAGGAGAGAGGAGATTAGAGGAGAGGATGAGAAATAGGGGAGGAGAGGAGAGGATGAGAAATAGGAGAGGAGAGGAGAGAGGAGAGGAGAGGACAGGAGAGGAGAGGACAGGAGAGGAGAGGAGAGGAGAGGAGAGGAGAGGAGAGGAGAGGACAGGAGAGGACAGGAGAGGAGAGGATAGGAGAGGAGAGGAGAGGATGAGCAGGAGAAAAGAAGGATGGCGGGTAGGAGGAGCATGAGAAGAAGAGTTAGAGGAGCTGGAGGAGGAGGAGGAGGAGGAGGAGGAGGAGGTGGAGGAGGAGAGGATAGAGATGAAGGAAAAGAGAAGAGCAGGAGGTTATGGAGGAGGAGGACAACGAGGATAAGAAGGTGGATATGAAAAGGAGGAGAAGAGCAGAGGAGGAGGATGAGAAATATGAAAAGAGGGAGGAGAAGGAGGAGAAGGAAGAGGAGGAGAAGAAGGAGAGGAAAGAGGAGAAGGAGCAGATGAGGAGAGTAAATGGAGGGAGATGAGGCGCTTCGCAAGAGAAATATGAAGAGGTGTTAGGAAGTGGAACAGTTTATGTGGAAATGTTTCAGGTTCACAACACGGTTGGAATGCACCACAAAAGCGATGGAAACTCCTTCTGCACAATGTGGATCGCTACCATCCACTGGTAAATAGGCTGCATGAATTACCATATATGGTACAAAGCCTGTCAAGTGAAGGAGCTATATTATACAACAAGCAAAGCATAAATGCAAATATTATACTGCACATTTTTATGGGTGCACTTAGCAGCGTAAGCACTAGTACCACGTTCCAACCATGTTCCACCTCTTTCATACTCCCATTGTGCACAATGCTCATGCAGTTATTTTATTGTAATTATGACCTTCTACATTTCCAATTAAAGAAAAGGGGGCGCACCTTGCATCCATTTTTGTCTTTATTTTTGTGCACAGACGCGTTTCGGCGTGTGCCTTCCTCAGTATGCTTCTACATTTCCAAACATGGGAATTTGGTCATGAAATAACACATGTAAACAAATACATCTTTCCTGTGTGACACAAGTCTGGAACAATCTACAGTACACAAATGTGTATATTAACCATGAACTGAAAATCTACTACAGCAACACGTGGACAATGAATGCCCCTGTTGATTTTCTTCTTAAATTCTGCTGTTGGCAAGCCACTTCACTGATTCTGTGTGAAATAATTAAAATACGAAAACAACTAAAGGCAAAGCAACAGCTACGTATATGTTTAAGTGACAGGAAAATCATTAAGAAGTTGATAAATAATTATTAAAATATTAGAAAAATATAACGGTCAGCTCAATGCATAGAACTGTGTCAGCATTACTGTTTGAGCCTTACTGTGGTGTGACTCTCCATCACAAATACTAATCTGGCAGTCTGCTGCGGACTCACTTGACATACCATCACCACAAACTGACCCTATGCGGAGATCCAGCAGTGACACCACTGTATGAAACCAATAAAGAATCAATACTAATATCATAAAACTAGGCTAATGTTTTTTTTGTTTCAAGCTTACTGCATTATAGAATGGGGTATGGGTGGGGAGAGACTGAGCGAATGATAGGACGATATAACAGGAAGACCAGAGAGTGAGAGTGAGTGAGAGAGTAAGTGAGCGAGAAAGAGTGAGAGAGAGTGTGAGAGAGTGAGAGAGTGAGAGTGAGTGAGTGAGTGAGTGAGTGAGTGAGTGAGTGAGTGAGTGAGAGAGAGAGAGATGGAACGATGGAACCGATGTGTGCCTGCTATGGAGCTTTCTTGCAGTACCAGGATGTGAAAATAGGCCTGGGTCACCAATCATACAAATTCATATGCCTCCCGAAATATTCTTTATCACATCTTCACAAGCCTTCTCTCAAAAAGAAGGGGAAAAAAGCGAATGTTGTGCTATTAGACAGCCACACTTCCGTCAGAATTCTGCTTGAACGGACGACCTTGAGACAAATCTGCAACGGTCTCCTTTCCTCCCTCCACTTCACATGGATCTACAGTCCCACGCTTTTTAATTCACAGGGGACAGAGAGCAATTGCCTCAAAGCCCCCCCCCCCCCTCCATGTAACTCACAGGGCCTAGCCAGCTAATGCTGCTGCTGCTGCTGCTGCTGCTGCTTAGTCTCCCTCAAGCCTGGCTCAAACTACACGACTAGCGCGCCGATTCTCGGTTGAAAACCCCCTTACGACAATCGCTGGAATGTTACCCCCCAGGACCATCGCAAGCGATTGTCGGGAAAGATTTCCTCATCGTGAGCGACGTTCTAAGATAGAACTTTGGCAGCTCAAAGAGTCGCCGATCGCAAATCGTAGAAATCAAACAGTGTTTGGGCATTGGGCAGTGTTTGGGCACGTCGGGCATTGTCTCGGTGGCTGCAAGCAGCGATAAGATTGACAGTTGCGATTCTCTTCTAGTGTGCAGTGCACCCCGACGCCAAAATCGGACATACAATCGCTAGTCGTGTAGTTTGAGTCTGGCTTCAGAGAGCGGACCATCAGGGGAGCACGCACATCAAAAACAGGAAACCCACAGCAGTGGCCTTTGCCTGACGCTAGCGACACATAGACGCGAATTTGGCCAAGCGACGCAAACTTCGCCATTCATTCCTATGAGGGAGGCGAAGGCAAGCCAACAGGAGCGAAGCAAAACAAAATCATTCGGCCAAGTTTCGACCAATATCATGCAAATGAGGAGCGAATTTCGCCTGCGGCGGCCAATCTAATCAACAACATAACGGTTTCATTCCATTTGATTTGCTGCGACGACCTGATGATGGTTGAGCCGTCAGAATGGAACACTGAATTTCGCCTCTCTTCGCCTCGCACGTTTCGCCTGCTATGTGTCCCTAGCGTGACCTGGAATCAGTTCATGTGGGCCCCTGCCAAGAGTCAATAGAAATGTGCAAATAATCTGTAACCCTTTTGACATCATACCTTACTACAGTCTCTTGGTAATAGGACTACCTACGTACTTTCAATCTGTTTCAGAGTCAGGCTGAGATGCTGATTATCGATATGGGACAATGCAGCTCATGTGAACATGTGGCGAAAGGATTGGAAGGGGTAGTCAATCCTATCACGTCCATCATGTGCAATACTCAGTCATGAAGACAGTCTCTAGTGGGGTTCTACTGCGTAGGTCCAACTCACAAGAAGAAATCTATCTTTTACCTACAACCTGCTTAATGACAAAGTATCGCATTTGTAAAGGTCATGTAAATACAACCTCTGAATAACTTGCTTGAATAAGCTCTAGTCCAGAGAGAGAACAAAAACTGTAAATGTGCGTTTAGCTCCTGTGACTATGAGAGGAGTCTGTACTACATGGCTGGACACTGTATGTAAGCGCTGCTGACAAAGCAGGATACACTCAGCCATCAGGTCAGACTCAGGTTGTCAAAACAATAATACAATGTTTCCTTTGGGTTATGACTGTTCGCGAAGCATCTGCTGTCCTACCTACACAGTACACTGTCAACACTAATATCATAACATTGCAGCACCCGCGCGCACGCGCACGCGCACGCGCACGCGCACGCACACACACTTCTCCATGTCTAAGACAGCCCCTTCTCACTTCAGATGAAGAGGGCCTCCCAGAGTCACTGATGCTTGAGTAATGTTGAGGTCTGACATTACCAGTGGCCGTGTCATCGTCATTTTCATCATTTAGGCAGGCTAGGTGTTAAGAGTATGTGCATGATGGCAATACTGTGCTGCCCTTTCTAAAATAAACAAACGCACACACACGTACGCACTGTACGCACACACACACACAGGCTCTTATGCAATTTCTATAGCGTGTCCAACAGACCAGCAGGTTATTGTGCTCCATCTGACAGTTGCTTGTAAGCTCTGTATGCCAACAGTGACGCCAAACAGCATGGCATGCTGGAGCAGGGACGCTGGCAGCTTTGGCCGGGCCCAGGGCAAAGTCATCTGAAAGAAACCCCCCCATTACCTCACCCAACTATACAATGTAATTAAGACCCAATTCTGGACCCTTCTTTCTTGGGCCCCTGGGACAACTAACCTGTTTGTCCCCTCTGTCGGCCCACGATGCACTACTGTTCTCTCCAGACAGAGCGTCCTAGCAATGTGATGCCCCTTTCATGCCACCATCCTCTCATGGCACTCATGCATCAATCCACATGTACATTCTAGTTCTAATATGCTTCACATTCCAGTTCTAATATGCTTCACATTCTAGCTCTAATACTTCACATTCTAGTTCTAATATACAGTCATTGGTCAATCCTTAGGGAGTCAGGGACGCGTGGTCTCTGGTCCATGTCAGTCCCTGCCAAAGACCTCATAACAAGTTGACATGGAAGAACACTGACAATCACAGTTTCACAGGTTTTTTTTTCCATCAGGCTATTCAAATACAGACACATGTGCTCACACAAAACCTCTTGTGTTAATTCATTAAGTCATATTTTATTTACTTTGTTAACTTGCATCATATTTTGTGAACTTGCTCGCTTTCTTCTTCCCTTCAAGTTTAGTTTGGCTAACAAGATAATTAAAAGGGTGATAATTGCTGATCAGCATGGTAAAACAACCTCCAAATATTTCTTTTTCTCCTCATAACACTTTGCCATGCCACCAGTCCTGACCATTCAACAAACCTGAAATTTGACTTGAGTGAGCCTCCAGTACTTTCCAATGTGCAACTAGGCAGGCTGGACTACCTGTGAGAATACATGAGCCAGATGCATCAGTCATGGCTCAGAACAAAGACACCACAGCAGCAGCAGTGGGTGTTATGATGTGTGAGGAGGAGGAAGGTAGTTCAGCCTCCAGACCAGAGCTGTCATGGTAGACTCTCACTGTCCTTCCCCTCCAGACATGCAGCAGCAGAGTGCATTTCCAGACAAGACAACCCTGGCCCGAAACTACCTTGTCCTGAGGATACCCTGGCCCCAAAGCTAGCTTGTCCTCTTTCTTCCTCGAAAACTGACAGGAGCGAAATGGAGGAACACTCCAGTGCTGCCAGAGCAGGACCAGGGCATAAAACAAAAAAGAAAGCAGTTTTTTTGAAAGATGTCTTTTTGACTTTCATTCTTTAAAAAGGTGCACTGTGTAATAGTTTAGTCGGTTTCTTCCCAGAACTCATGCTGCCCATTCACTAATGTTACCTTTTCATGTATACCTACCACCACCATCAAATTTTAAGTATTCATTATGACTGGAAAAATTGCACTTTTTAAAAGGTGGATCTTCTCCATGTCCGCCATTTTGAATTTCCAGACGTAGAAAATTCTAGCTGCAAAACTTGCTGTAATTTGGTCATACACATACATACATACATACATACATACATACATACATACATACATACATACATACATACATACATACATACATACATACATACATACATACAGAGAGAGAGAGAGAGAGAGAGAGAGAGAGAGAGAGAGAGAGAGAGAGAGAGAGAGATATCTGTCTTGGCCTGAATGTATGTAAGAGTGAGCTATATATGGTTAATACATGTGTAATGACGTGTGCAATGTCTTGTGTGTAATGTCTTCTGTATTATGTATGTATGCTACTTGACACCTTAATTTCGCATCAGGATTAATAAATGATTATCTACTCTACTCTACTTTAAAGTGATACTGTCCCATTTTTGGAAATAAGCTTATTTTACACCTTCCCTTGAGTTAAATAATAGGGTTTTTACCGTTCTCCTGTACTTTCAACTGTTTTCTAGTTCTGACAGTGCAAATTTTGTCTCCAAGCTAACAGTTAACATTGAGTCTTATGAGACCAGTTAGCCGCGAGCTGGTCTCATAGTACTCAATGTTAACTGCTAGCATAGAGGTAAAATTTGCACTGCCATACCCCGAGAACGGTTGAAAGTACAGGAGAACGGTAAAACCCTATTATTTAGGTGTAAAATAAGCTTATTTCCAAAAAATAGACAGTATCACTTTAAGACTTGTGTTGCTAAAGGAAACAAGAGAAGCAGCACTGCATCTAGCCACAAGCCAAATCTCAGTGGCTCCACTCAAAACCGCCATGCCACAGAAACAGAAAGGCAGACCTTAACTAGGGGTAGAGGCTGTTAAAAAGGCTGTAAAACCCTACCAGAGGAACTGTACATATGACCACCAAAAAAGTACTTTCTAACCACATGCCAGGATGTGGGTGCAGAAACTAAAAAGCAGCCTTGTCACAAAAAAAGTTGTGCAACTCACATTAATTGCTATTGACATGAGAAAGGAGGTGATAACGCTTGTACACAACTTCTTGTTTGTTTGTTTGTTTGTTTTTCTTTCTCTCTCTCCCTCTCATCTCCGTGCCTTTCATCTTTTTATAACACACTTCACAACCGACCTCCCTCTGGCCTCCCTGCACAGTCCCAACATGGCAGTCACAGCCAATTAGAGACAGCACAGGAAGTTCTCCCACATCCAGTTTTAACTCTTTTCCAGCTCTTCCCTTCGCTTTCAGCAGTTCAATCTTCAGATCAATCGCTATGTTGAGCGTTTGCCTGTTCACAATTTAACCAGCGCATCTTACTTTGTGAGTAGTGCAATTTACCATGATGTCCATCAGTCCAACACATTACTATGTTAACGGTTTGCCCGTCAGCAATTTAACCGTTCACCAATTTATTTCTGAGCAATGCCAAGTTCTAATGACCGGTAACGACGTTCTATCAACGCTAAGCCTTAATGTAGAAACAAAGAGTAGCCTACAATGTATGCAACTTTTTGTACATCTTACATTAATGCAGACAGACAGTATATAAGGTGTCAGTGTATAATAAAAACATGCACTGTGTAGTGACAAATGGCAAAATGACAGACATTTTGTGAACATTTCGTGGAAGAAGAAAAAGCCCAAACAGACACTACAGCCTGAGGCAGCGTAACCCGAGTCGAGTGCATTGGCTGCCAGGCTGTCTAGTCAGCTGGTGCACCATATTGTGGTGCAGGCCAGGAGTCATGTGACTGCAACCCCCCCCCCGACCCCAGCGGTGGTCTTGGCCAAGTGCTTAATGAGCCAAGCCCACTGTCAACAGGCCACTACACTGGAGCGCTCTTTCATGGACACGCGTGCACACACACACACACACACACACACACACACACACACACACACACACACACACACACACACACACACACACGCACACACACGCACACACACGCACACACACGCACACACAGACAGGCTTACTCACGACCCACACTGCACACGCTTGGTCAACGTTAATTAGCTTTCAGATCGAGGAATTGTCACGCACGCACGCACGCACGCACGCACACACACTCACAGTAAGGCAGAAAGGTGGGCGTATGCAGAACAACAGGCTAGTCTGACCACCTGGCATAAAAAGCACATGGCAGAAAACTAGCCATGATTGTCACGTCAAAAATCTGTCGTGACAGGCAGAAGCACATCTGTGCAGGCTGGACATGGTGCATTAAACCAGAGATTCTTTAAGTATAGAGATATGCCAACATAATAGGTTTCTATGGGCACCTAACAGGTTCCGGTCTGCCTAAAGGGGCGTGTCATAATGCTCCTAGAATGAATAGAACAGTCCAGTGACGTGCAGTGAGGGGTATGGTAGGGTAGGCAGTAAATATAGAAAATAAATATTTGTTGTGTATTTTTTAGCGCGGGGTCTGGGGGTCCTCCCCCAGAAAAGAATGTATTTCTTAGATGCAATTTCCTGCATTTTAACCAAATCTGGAGAGTCACTATCAGCTAAAAACCTTTATAAAAGACTAAAAACTTTGAACAAATAGTATGGCTTGGATCGGCAACTAGGCCTATTCACCTAGTATGCTGATAAGGTCTTTAATGTGCAACAAATTAGTAGGCCTATGTTTCTCTAAATACTGTAAATATAAAGTAGGCTATAAGATAAAATGCCACCAGTGCTTAGCCACCACAGCTCTAATAACTAAATAAGTAAATAGGCTAAACTATTAGACATTTGGACATTGTCTGTAGACCTTACATCTGAAACAATAAGTGAAAATGCATAATTTCAATTTGTTGAAAAGGCCAGCTAGACTTTTTTGTTTGTTTTTTTTGTCAAATTGCCAAATTGGTAGCTCAAGGACCCATAGCCTACTCTGTACACATTTAAGGACCTGTAGGCCTACATTTTACAATAATTTAGAAAG
This sequence comes from Engraulis encrasicolus, assembly GCF_034702125.1. Taxonomy (NCBI): domain Eukaryota; kingdom Metazoa; phylum Chordata; class Actinopteri; order Clupeiformes; family Engraulidae; genus Engraulis; species Engraulis encrasicolus. The sequence goes on from NC_085868.1 coordinate 23,234,101, forward strand.
CTACAACATCACAGCATTTTGGGGGGAAAGCTTTAACTTTTGGCTTTAGCAGTTGACTTTGCTCCTCTTCTGTTTATTCTGTTGCAAATGCCAGGGTGTTTCACATGGAGGATGCAGGGTGGCAGTGTAGCCTACTTTGTTTAGAAGATAAAATGTCTAGTTCACCAACTGTGAATCACACCATAGCATGTGAGGGGAAACGAACATTTAGCAATAAACCAACCTAGGTAACAGCTCCTGCTTCGTTGACGCATTTTGTGCTGCTAATCAAACACTCGCAGACAAGAAGGAAAGTTGGCAAGGGGGCGGGTTGCTTGCGAACTCAACAAACATGAGCGGCGGTGCATTCAGACAGTAAATACTGGTAGGCCTACATCGAGTAAACCAACGAAAACACTTCTGAGACTCATTCTTGTGCGTGATTGTATTCTCAAACACTTCAGCAACGGTTGTGCAAGGTGTTTCAAATCAAGTCAATTTCTGAGTGCGGTGAGCACTAGGGCTGGGTATTGCAGCCATGTTCCTGTATCGATTCGATTTCGATTCTTAGGGCTTTGAATCGATTAATCACGATTCAATTCGATTCGATTCATTCCGAATCGATTCAATCCGTTCCCTTCTTGGTGCCAGGATTTCCCCCAAAAGATGCTGTTGCCTATTTTTATATAAAAATGTCAAAGGGCTGTGGCGTGAGTGACAGTGTTAACAGATTGCTAATTTGTAATAAGTAGGCCTAGGCCTAATTGACTAATACCTACTGGGTATTTTCCATAGACCTAAATTAAACAAAAAGAACAAAAAGAAAAAGAACCAAAAAATCGATTTTGTGCCCTGTGAATCGATTATGTGAATTTCGATTCGATTTGATCGATTATCGATTAACTCGATTATTTTACCCAGCCCTAGTGAGCACCCATGCCAGTCACTCGAGCCCAACGTTGATCTCGTGCACACAGCGCACTTCAAAAGAACACAGCTGCACGTCAACTTGCTAACAGGCTCCACACACCTCACGCATCGTGTATTAAGTCATCATCATAATAAATTAGGAAAATGAAGTCATGTCGTACGCTCAAAAAACAATCTCGCGTCCATAATAACACACACATAGTCTATTCGTGTCCACAGCACAACCAATCTTCAATGTCAACACCTCCCTGACCCATCAACAAAAGGCACCACGACAAACTTGAGCATGTTCATGTTAAAATTTGGCTACCCACAGCTTAATAATTAGATGACTTACCTTAAAGCAGAATCACGAGTATGTTTTCCATGCAAGTTACCGGTAGTTCCATTAAAAGCCCGGGGTGGTTGACATGATGAAGATATTTTGTCCCAGTGTGTTCAAACTACTTGAAGCTGCTACCCATCTGATGTTGAATATTTCCACAATGCAGCGATTGCAAACGGCTCAGCTATTGCCTGTCATCTGAACCATCTTTCTTGCTACTTCTCGGATTTTTTTGTAATAAAGGCAAAACGCCAAAGACTGCCATGTTTTCTGTACGGCTAGAGTTTGAACAAGCCGTAGCTTGCTAGCTGTTGTTGCTATCATACTTTAAGCACGAAGGCTTCCTGAATTGTAACAATTTTTCATGTTGGCAGCTGTGATTGGCTGAAGTATTCCCGCCATCGCGAAAAGCTCTGCTTTTGCTCTCCATTGACAGTCTCTGTGATAGATAATACGCATGCGCCAACTTCTACATTGACAGCGTTGAGGGCAAGATAGGCAGAGTCAAAGCGTGCCTACCCTGGCTCTGCCTGGCATTCGAAAGCTGTAGCCTTCACCTACCAGCCAAGGCTGCGCGACGCGTTCCCATGGCAACCTGTCCAAGCCTGAGCGCTTTGCTTCGTGCGATAACTTGGGGTTTTGATCGGTCTCCGGTTACTGTAGCCTACTTTTAACAGCTAATTTATAAATTAATGTTTTTGTTATGCATGTGAACTCTCAAGAATAGTTTTTAAAACATGTGTTAGTTTTTTATTTTTAAGAAATTTATCCTAGGGTAGGCAGTGCCTACCCTGCCTACCCTGAGCGCACGTCTCTGGAACAGTCCTTATGTCTGCCTAAAGGGGGATTTCCCCCCCTCCCCCTTGCGACAGTAGAACCCGGAAACAATGTCAGGGGTGATAGTGAAAAAAAATCCTGAGCCTGAACTTTTTTCCTGGTCGGGGAGGGGGGGCCGGGGGACGACGGGACATACTGCATATGAGACGTAATGTAGGCCTTATTATTATTCAAACACATTATTCAAACATTTAAGATAATGTTTTCATTTTTGCATTATTTCTATAGTGTTATTCACGAAAACACAGATCATTTCCCTGTTGGTAGGCTACAGCACTTGGCTGAAAGAAACTGACCACCACGTTCAATTCTAGCTGTAAAAACGAATACCAACGTATGCAGTTAGAAATGCATTCTAGGCTTGTGATGTTGCACTAAAGTTATTGAGGTGGGTATTGAACCAATGCAACATTTCAACACCAGAATGCATTTCTGAAAACATGGTGCATATTTTACCACATTGAATTAACTGAAAGCTACATATGTAGCAGCCATACCAAGACAGGTCAGTAGGAGGCAATACTACTCCAAAGTACAGTAACTACACTCTGTCCAAAATAGAGGAGGTGATTACCAATTAATTGAGCAATACTTTTAAATGACATGACATTTGCTGCAAGCTGATAAGTTTCATTTTCATTGGGACATTGCTCATATAACTTGTATAGGCTACTGGACATACGTTTAGATAGCCTACTCGTGGCCCCATGGTCTACCTATAACCACAGATTGTTTAAGGGCTGTGCTATAACCCCTGCCTTTCCGTTGTAGGGAAACGCCCTTTAATTACCGGTACATGATATTTAGGGCACAAGCGCATGATTGGCTACATGCAGGCCCACGTTCACATCGCATATTTCGACTCCACGGATGACAGAACCAGTGGTTATTACGGACAGGACAGTATATATAGCCTGTGTGACTACTGCGCGACTTTCGCATTGGGTTGTAGTCAATTAAAATACATGAAAATCACTCGCGTGTACACACGCCCATTACAATGTACGAGTTGAAAAGATAACAGAAAGCAACAAAAACAAAGACAGGACCGAATTAAGCTACATGAAAATAGCACAGGGCGTGAAGATAAGATGAACATTCACTGCATGTCTAGGTGACACCGTTGTGGCCACATGAACGCAAGCCAAGTATTTGAAGTTCATGAGAGTCTGATATTGATAATTGCCCCCTGCCCGAGAGTAGGGATTAAGTAGCCCAGAGCGTGCAGACAATACAACCTGTGCATCGTGCGTGGAATAACTGGATTCGATTACGCAGAAGGGCTACGACAGGGAGCGCGCGAGAGAGAAAGGCTGTGTGAACCTGTGCGAGGCTGTTTGGGGGTTTCACAGAGCGCGTTGGTTTAGTCAGCATAACTAATATAAACATCTCCCTGAAATCAGTTTGACACGTGGTTTGTCAACATTGCGCAGTCATTTAGCGCACATAAATGAGGAAAATAGACGAACCTATTTCAAACATATACTCTCACTGAGCCCGTTTATGCGCATCAATAAGCCGTTTATTGTTACGGGGTCTAGTTTAGTTATGACTCTTAATATGATATACACCGACCCCGGAAGTAGGGCTTTGTAATGTTTCCGGCAATACACGACTTGCGTGATGATACTTACCTCAGAGTCCGTGTCATTATTATAAACTTACCAGAACATGGTGTCAGAAGTAAAAGTAAGAAGTGAATTCGTTACTGAATGAGGCGTCGTAAACGTAAGCGTCGTACAGTTACAGTCAGCGTAGCCACCATGTCTGAAGACAGAACTGAGCCGGTTATTCCCGCGGAAGGTCTGCAGAACGCCGCCGGGCCAAGCCACCTACCCGCGCAGGGACAGCAGCAGCAAGCCGCCGAGCCAGCCGCCGAGCAGGGCATAGCGCTGCCCGCCAACACAGCCATGGCCCCCAACATCCCCCCGCCGTCACCAATGAGCTTTACCGGTGAGTGGAGCATCAACTGGGAAGTATTCCGGGCTGAGTTTGAGGATTATTCACTTGTCACGGGGCTATCTGTCAGACCGAAGAATGTGCAAGCGGCTATGCTACGAACTGTGATGGGAAGTGAGTGCAGACACATTTACCGTTATAACCTGAATCTTACCGCTGTTCAGCAGAATGATCCTGTAGCCATACTCAACGGTCTGGAAGAGTACTTTAAACCTGCTAAGAATACAATCTATGAGAGATACGTGTTTGGGCGCTGTAAACAGGAAGATGGGGAAAGTATTGACAGCTTTATTACCAGGCTGAGAGAGAAGGCGGGGGAACATGCGAGTATGGGCAGTTGAAGGATGAAATGATTCGGGATAAGATCGTACTGGGCATTTCAGACGAAGGCACTCGGCGCAGGCTGCTCAGAGAAAAGACTTTAACACTTGTCAGTGCCATCGAGACGTGTCGAGCCGCAGAGCAAACAGACAGGCGAATGAAAATGATAGTGTCCACCGACACCACATCGCACGCAGACGCGGTCCATGCGGTTGCCAAGCAACGGTTCAGGCCAAACAAATCGAAACCGAGCAATTCTCCCCCTTCGGTCACAGATGCGGAGATGTGCCGATACTGCGGCTACACGCACCGAAAAGGCAGGCAGCACTGTGCAGCATTCGGAAAGGCATGCAAATTATGTGGCACACAAAATCACTTTGCAAAGATGTGCATGAAGAGTAAGAGAAATGACAAAAAGCTGCACTGTGTAGAAGAATTATCCGATTCAGATTCAAACAATGATGTTGACATATACATGCACGAGTCAATTGGAGCAGTGCAGGCAAAAGGAAAAAAATGGTTTGTGACACTGCAAATAAATCAGAAGTCGCAGCAGTGCCAGCTCGATTCTGGAGCCACTTGTGATGTCATGAGCTACACTGACAAAATGAAACTGGCACCCAATACTGCACTGAAACCCAGCAAAACCAGACTAAAGCTCTATTCTGGTGACATGTTAACCTCCATGGGAATTTTTGAAACCGAGAGTGTAATCAAAGGCCAGACGCACCCAGTGACATTTGAAGTGGTCAAGACCACTCAAAAGCCCTTGCTGTCAGGCACCACTTGCGAGCGCCTTGGCCTCATCAAGTTCATGAGCCCTGCAGAGGTGCATGCAGTGGAGCACACCTACCCCTCGGTTTTCACCAAAGAACAGCTGACCAAGCAATATGGGGATGTGTTCAACTCACCTGTAGAAGCCGTGCCTGGGGTAGTTCGTTTTGAGTTGGACCCGACCGTCGACCCTGTTCAGTGTGCGCCCCGCAACGTCCCCATAGCCATGAAAGCGGATGTGAAAGCTTTGCTGGACCAGTACCAAGCGGATGGTCACATTGCGGATGTCAGCGAACCGACTGATTGGATCAGCAACATGGTCATTGTGAAAAAGCCAGGCAAATTGAGGATCTGCTTGGATCCAAAATTCTTGAATAAAGCCCTGAAACGCTCACACTACATCATGCCCACGCTTGAGGATGTCCTGTACAAGTTGCCAAAGGCCAGGCTTTTCAGCTTAGTGGACGCCAAGCATGCGTTCCTACAGTGCAAGCTGGATGACGAGAGCAGCCTCATGACCACATTCTGGACACCCTGGGGCAGGAAGCGCTGGCTGAAGCTACCCTTTGGGGTCTCTGTGGCTCCAGAGATCTACCAGCGCAAGCAACATGAACTCTTAGCAGGGCTGAAAGGGGTTGAACCCATTGCTGATGACATCTTAGTCGTGGGTTGTGGTGACTCCGACGAGGAAGCAGAGAGGGACCATGATGCGAACCTGCGGGCGGTGATGGAGCGCTGCAGGGAGGTGAAACTCCGACTAAGCCTGACAAAACTGCAGTTCAAGCTGAAAGAGGTACGTTTCCATGGTCACATTCTGTCAGCCTCCGGGTTAAAGCCTGACCCTGAGAAAGTGAAGGCCATTGTGGACATGCCCAACCCAGAGGACGCGAAGGGTGTACAACGTCTCATAGGTTTCGCCAACTACCTAGCAAAGTTCATGCCACACCTGTCAGCCGTCTGCGAGCCACTACGGCGCTTGCTGGACAAAGACACCCCATGGCACTGGCTCCCCAAGCATGACGCAGCAGTGTCCGAGCTAAAGTCCCTAGCCTCATCCATGCCAGTGCTACGGTACTATGATGTCACGCGACCAGTCACGGTGCAGAGCGACTCCAGCCAGAGTGGCCTGGGGTGCTGCCTCATGCAGGAAGGTCAGCCCATCGCTTTTGCATCCAGAGCTCTCACCCCTACAGAGAGAAATTATGCACAAATTGAAAAGGAGTGTCTCAGCATTGTGTTTGCCTGTCAGAGATTCCACCACTACCTGTATGGGCGTGACCTCGTCACAGTTGAGACCGACCACAAGCCTCTGATCTCCATCTTCAGCAAGCCTCTCCTGAGCGCGCCTAAGAGGCTCCAGAGCATGCTCTTGACACTGCAGTACTACAACCTGAGAATTGTCTACAAGCCCGGGGTGGAGATGTTCATCAGTGACACGCTCAGCAGGGCAACGACCAAGTGCTCAGGCCTCGGTACGACCTACACTCGCCAGGACATCTGTTCACTGCAGCAGGAACAGGACGATGCACAGCACATTAACCAGGCAGAGTACTTGAATGTGAGTGACCAACGACTTGAACAGATCAGGCGACACACAGATAGGGATAAATGCTTGCAGTCCCTCAAGTCAACTGTGCTAGCGGGCTGGCCAGAGACAAAAGAAAGCACACCACACTACATCCGTGAATACTGGACTTACCGCGATGAGATCAGCGTGCAGAACGGCATCCTTTTCCGGGGCCAAAAGGTCATCATCCCAAAGTCCATGCGTCCAGAGATGCTCACGCGCATACACTCCTGCCACATCGGAGGTAATGCCTGCTACAGACAAGCCAAAGAGACACTATACTGGCCCAACATGCAAGCAGAAATCAAGGACAAGGTTAGTGGCTGCCTCATCTGCTCAGAATACACTCGCAATCAGCAGAAAGAATCCATGCTTTCACATGAGCTACCCACACGGCCATGGCAAATTGTCAGCATGGACTTGTTCGCACACAGAGAAAAGGACTACCTGCTCATCGTCGATCATTACTCCGACTTTTGGGAGATTGAGCTGCTCCCAGACCTGTCGGCAGACACAGTCATCAAGCGCTGCAAGGCCCAATTTGCTCGTCATGGACAGCCAGACAAGGTCATCACAGACAACGGCCCGCAGTTTAGCTCCCAGTTCAAGCGATTTGCACTCGAATGGGAGTTTGACCATGTGACCTCCTCGCCAAGACACCCAAAAGCAAACGGGAAGGCTGAGTCTGCTGTCAAAATAGCAAAAAACCTTCTCCGCAGAGCAGCACGAGATGGGGCAGACCCCTGGAAAGCCATTCTGCACTGGAGAAACACACCCACAGAGAACATGGACAGCAGTCCCGCACAGCGCCTCATGTCCAGGAGGCTCAAAACCTCCATTCCTGTTACAAACAAGCTTCTCGAGCCAAGTGTGCCTGGGGGCGTCACGGAGAAGCTACGCCGCCGTCGTCAGATTGCAAAGCACTTCTATGACCGCACCGCTAAAGACTTACCTGAGCTGGAGATCGGGGAGTCGATTAGGATGAAGCCTCTACCAAGTGATGCATCTGGTCGCTGGAGACGGGGGACTTGTCTTCAACAGGTTGCGCCACGCTCCTACCTGGTGGACGTCGAAGGTACCCTTTACCGGCGCAACAGGGTGGACCTGCGAGTAGCAGAGCCTGCCCCCTCATCGGCGGCCATGGACATCCAGAGGCCCGCGCACACATCGGCACCTGAAGTGCAACTCTCAGGGCCCGCCTCGGGGCCCCAAATACCACCAACTGTGTCCAGCCCTACCACGCCGGATCCTGTTGCTTCCCCACCTGGGCAGCAGCCGCTTCCTCACGTCGGCACGTACACTAGGGCTGGGAGGCTGTCCAAGCCTCCTCAGAGACTGAACCTGTGAATGATTTTATGCTTGAGCACTTTTATAAAAAAATAAATACAGGAGCTCCAAAAAAAAACAAAAACAAAACAAAACAAAACAAAACAAACAAAAAAAATAAAAAAAAACACAACAGCTCAGTTTAAAAAAAAAAAAAAAAAAAAAAAAAAAAAACATTACAGGAGCAAAAAAAAAAAAAAAAAAACAAACAAACAAAAAAAAAAAAAATCCTGCAAAATATGCATGCTCGAGCCCAAAAAAAAAAAAAAAAAAAAAAGGTATGAAAAGAAAACACTGTTCTTGATATGCACTATTTTTATGCTATGTGATATGCACTATTTTTTATGTGTATGTTTGCACTGTTTTAATATGCACTGTTCTTGAATATGAACTGTCTTGTGATGAATATGCCAATATGCAGTAGGTTTGAGTATATGATTGTCATTTGAATATGCAGTATGTTAATGTAGCAATGTGTTCAGTATGTATTGATGTTGTGTATCTTTTGCATTTTACAGTAAGTTCCTTACAGGTTTACAACATGAAAAACGTTATACCTCCAGTATGTTCAGATCGTCCTTGGGTATTGTGATTGTCTTATTTTGTAATGGAGGATGTTACGGGGTCTAGTTTAGTTTATGACTCTTAATATGATATACACTGACCCCGGAAGTGGGGCTTTGTGATGTTTCCACGACTTGCGTGATGAGACTTACCTCAGAGTCCGTGTCATTATTATAAACTTACCAGAACATTTATGGTCAGGTTTTTGGAGTAACCTGCGCAAGGCAAAATCATTCGGGCCCAAGCCAACATGCCACAGTGGGCAAATTAATAACTAAATGGCCTTACCTTCAAACGTTTTCTTGATCACAGAATTTCACTAGTATTCCACTGACATCCACATGGTTCAACACACCCATCACAACTAGCAAGCCATGTGGATTTGTGCTAACAATAGTTGCTAATTTTTATCGGAATCCAAATGGTCTAGACTTGGCCTATAGTACTTTCTTCCGTTTCTTCAGTATAACGAGATGCCATTTTTGGATTTGCCTCCGTCGACAGTGAAAATATCTGAGAAGGGTAACCAGTAGGGGCCTAGAACTCTCTTTACTGTGCATACTGACAGCCAATCTACTTCTCCTTTCACTAGAACTAGAAGACTGCCGCCAGTGCTGTGGTGAGTGACTCAAGAGCAAGATGTAACAAATTGATACATTTTTCCGTAAGATGTCGGGATGATACAATTATGGGCTGCTGCTCATTTGGGTTCCTTTCGCGTCTCTTACAACAGGCTGTTGCGCGCTCATTTATTTTCACCATACATTAATGAAGGCCTACGCGATAGTTTATTATTTTATTAATTTTGGGGAAATTATTATTTTATTTTTTTCTACAGCCACGCTACGCCGGATTTCCGGCGCGGCGCCGGACTGCTATCACCCCTGCAATGGGCCAACGGAACCTCTCTGTTATCTACTCTCTCTGATTAAACTTTCTAGTTCAGAGAATAAGCGAGAGAGTAGTCTTTTGTACTCAATCTGATGGTTTTCTTAGCAGAGGTGCACCAAAAGACAGTAGCTAGCCACAACCATCCCGGAGTTTAAGCAGAGACGGTTTAAATGCATGCCACTTGACACATTAATAGAATAGAGAATCTTTGGTTTAAGCACGCCTACAATTGACACTTGTGTTGTTCTAGCACAGGGGTTCCCAACCTTTTCCAACTTGGGGCCCACTGGAAATTTTCACAAATATCCGGGGCCCACCTCTGACCCAATAAACAGTAAAACTTACATAAATAGTCAAAAATAAGCAATACAACTGTAACAAATTAACAACAACCATACAAAAATATGATTTTGATTTTTACAAAATGATTTCAAGGCCCACTTGGAATACCTTGAGGGCCCACAGTTTGAGAATCACTGTTCTAGCATATAGTATGCTATATGCCCTTCATTTGGGATGGTTTGTCGCCACAAAGGCTCAACATGTGTATGGAATAGAGCCATTTGTCTATTCTCGGTCTATCTCTCCTCACAGTCTAAAGCCCATTCTCAACCAGACTGAATGGCAAGCGGACGCTTTGTTGGTGGTGGCAGCAGATCGCTACTGTGACTTTCTGCTGACAGAGATAACAGAAAGAGCATGTGAACAAGAAAGGGTAAGAGAGAAGGGGAGGGGGGGGTGGAGACGACAGAGAAAAACAAAGAGAGAGGGCGGTTGACGGCAACATTATCGATGCACTATACACTTTCATCCTTCACCGTCACCCTTTTGTGTCCGATTTGTTCCTGATTGCTGCTTCTTTCTGATAAGAGCAGAGCCCTGACTGGCGTCACATTAGGGACACATGCAAGCGGATGTTATAAAGTGAAGTTTATGCCAATCTTATGCAAATGAGAAGGAAATTTCGCCCGCGGTGGCCAATAAAATCAACAGCATAAATGTTCTTCCAATTGATTTGATTAGCCGCTACAAAGCTGTTGGCAGTTGAGCTGTCAGAATGCAACACTGAACTCCGCCTTGCTTTGCTTCGCTCATTTTTCTTCCATGTGTCCCTGTCAAACTGAAACTCCGCTTTATGTCTTTATGTTTTCTTCTGTTTTCGCTTCCTATCACACATCTTCATTTGCTGCTAGGAAACTGACAGTTACATTAATTTATATTTTTTGTTTTCCCCCCCTGTGTTTGTCAGTGTTTGTTAATATAACGTCATTGGACATACTATGTTTGTTTGTTTACTTCAATGAACATACTCTGATATTAAGATACATGTACTGTATGTCAGTCGTCAGCCTTGAATTGGTGCCTGTTTGGGTGAAATCAGTTCTTGACTACCTCACAAAAATTCGGAGCAACTTTGCAAAATATCCCATTGAGGAAACTGAGGACATTAATTGAGCTGCTTGGTGGAGGCCTGCACTCTCTGAGCACAATATTTTTAAATAATCAAACCATAAACACACACAATAAACAAACAAACAAACAAACAGACCCCTTCCTACCTACCTACTGAACTCGGCAAACCAACACACTGTGAAGCCCGGTATTTTCCGTCAGGGCTGACGTCTTGGACTGAGTGAGTCTTGGAGCCGAGTTAGCCGAAGCAGGAAGCGCGGTCGGTTCTCATCGGCTCTTGTTGTGCTAGCCTGGCCCACGGGAGAAGACCTGGAGCAGGAAGAGGGAGGAGGGAGAGGTCAGAGGTCAACACAACAGCTGGAGGGACATCATCTCCATAGATGAGCCAAGCGCTACTACATCTATCTGGACCATCAAATGCACACACAGAGACATGGAGTGCACGTGCATGCGCACACACGCGCACACACACACACACGATAGTAGCCAAATGCTACTGCAGTACAAATCAAGCACACATAGACAAAACAAACACGCAGAAGGATCTGGGAAACCAGCCTCCATACATACAGACAGACAGACAGACAGACAGACAGACAGACGCACCCACGCACGCACGCACGCACGCACGCACACACACACACACACACACACACACACACACACAGTGGAAGAAGAAACCAAAGACCACAGTAGCAATCCTTCAGCCAAAATACCACAGACGTTCTCTCCTTACCACACCTCCATTAAGAGTCAACGACTTTCACTATTGATCCAAATGCTGGCGTCTTTGGGCATGATTGGGCACTTTTCTAGTCCAATTTCAAGGTTTAAAAAGGTTGCCATTACAAGAAAAATCCTGAGCTTGAACTTCTACCACTCAGTCTAGCCAATGAGATTTGGTAAACCAACCTACCAATTTTAAAATATTCTTGATGTAGTCATAAGGCTACATTTCAGTTTCCGACAGACAAACACCGCCAAGCCTTGAAATCATTCACAGACCATTGCCTGAACACTATCCACAATGTAGTTTAGATGAGCCATTTTAAACAACAACAAGAAAACAAATAAAGCCAGCGGCATGTTTTGCGGGCCTTGCTTGTTTTTGGAGGAGGTTTGCCACCGTGCCGGTGCCTGGCAGCCTCCAGGCTATATATAGAAGAGCACAGTAGCAGCAGCAGCACGCTGCAGGAGGACAGCTACTACTTGGAATGCAGAGGACCAACTCCACTAGAAAGTTCTGGAGAAAGAGAGAGAGAGAGAGAGAGAGAGAGAGAGAGAGAGAGAGAGAGAGAGAGAGAGAGAGAGAGAGAGAGAGAGAGAGAGAGGGGGAGAGATTGGCAGGGAGGGAGAGGGTGAGAGAGAGATTGGCAGGGAGGGAGAGGGTGAGAGAGAGATTGGCAGGGAGGGCGAGGCTGGAGAAAGAAAGAAAGAAAGAAAGAAAGAAAGAAAGAAAGAAAGAAAGAAAGAAAGAAAGAAAGAAAGAAAGAAAGAAAGAAAGAAAGAAAGCCAATTAGAGAGGCCGAAACTTTGATGGCGTTTCCCCCTTCCACATCCATTTATTAACGAGAAATGCATGATGTTGACACTGAACATGACCCCAATATTGCTTGCAAGTGTTTTCATATTTGTCGTCAGCAGGTTCACAGGCATTTCTATGAAGCATACGTGCCGTCAACACAGTCTGGAGGGTTTTTACAATATGACTATTGTATGATGCTTCAGACCTTGGCGTGGACTATGATGATATAGGATATTTTCACAAGTCGTTTGGCAATGGCCCCACAGGTCGATAACACTTCTGGGAAACATCAGGTGTAATTCAAACATCAACCGAAAATGTATGTGTGTGGATAGCTATAAAAACTGAATAACGAATCTCAATAAAGAAATGACTTAAAAGGTGTTTCCATGATAATGCCATGAACAAGGGTGGTTACAGTATTGGTTTTCATTCCTCTGGAATAAAATAATCACTCGTTCCACGCAATTCTGTAATTTAGGGAAGTTTGCTATGTGAGGGATGACATTCGGCAGGAAGGTCCCTGTGGTGGAATAGCGACTGACAGGACAGGACCCTGACGTGGAGCTACGACACGCACACACACACACGCACACGCACACGCACACGCACACACACACACACGCTTTTGCTACTGGACAATCAAACAACAACCTAAAGACCTACATTCTAAATTAAGTCCTACTATCTTATGCCAGGTCAACATTATAAAAATTCCCAGCCCTAAGCATTTCTGCCCTCTTCTGTCTTACCATCTTTCTCTGTCTCACTATCTTTCTTTTCTCTGGCTTTTTCTCTCCCTTTCTCTCCTTCTCCCAGCACCCGTCACATGTCACATGTCATCTGATATGAGGCATCTGCTTCCTGCCATACAGCACTGCCACATTTTCACTGAAAAGACACAGGGTTTGTGCTGGCTTAGCATTTACAGAGAGAGAGAGAGAGAGAGAGAGAGAGAGAGAGAGAGAGAGAGAGAGAGAGAGAGAGAGAGAGAGAGAGAGAGAGAGAGAGAGAGAGAGAGAGAGAGAGAGAGAGAGAGAGAGAGAGAGAGAGAGATGACAGAACACACAGGAAAAAATGAGTAAATTGAAAGAAAAGAAAGACAGAGGGGGGAGAGAAAAAGGGTTTGAAAGACCGATAGAGCATTAACCAGGAATCCCCTATTGCGTCAGTCTGAGCATTGGTTCAGTGAAATGGGATGACCTATGGAAACTCCATTTACAGGGTTTCCCCAGCACTGTGTTGCTAAGGTTGACACCTTGACAACACCCACCTGCCACCTTCACTAGATCTGCTGACTAATTCTGTTCATATCTCGTATGAAATTGCACAGGATAGCCTTTCTAATCATGATGGTGACAAGTTTCTGTTTCTGGCTAAACTACCACAACCATTCAGCTAGAAACTCTGATTTAGCTGGCTGCTAAAAGCATGAACAGGGAAGAGTGTTGTTGGCAATTGTGCAGAGTGATTAAGTAAGTGTTATAGATTACAGTGGTAGCACTGATGGCCAATCACGATGATCAGCCTCGACCAGATTTATTCGAGCACGCCTAAAAGCCGTCAGTGGCCAGTGACAATGGGGTCATTGATGTTTTTAGAAGCAGATGTCAGTGTGGCACAACCACAGCTAATATTTCTATTGTGCGAACTTTGGTGCATGAATTAATTTTGTTCCATTTACATAGAATGCATGTCTTCACATATCAGTAATCAAGCAAAATAAATGTCATCGATTCTATGCCATAGTGGCCATAGCTGTGGCTATGCCACCTAACTTCTATAAGGGTCAATGCCCCAATGATTGAGCTACGACCCTATTGACGACAAGTAGCAGTAAAGTGGGTTATGTTTTAGGAAATGCTGGTAGTGCAAGTCTGCTTCCTGCTGCCATCAACAAAGTATCTGGGTGATCAAATCAAAATCCGATGATGGCAAAAATATAAAGAGATTATTTCTACCGTCTCTCCCAGCCCTAACTGGTGGCAAGCATGGTGACACACGTGAAACACGGCGATTCAAGGTGCTGAATTGACACAGTCATTCATACCGTTGTCGAGTCCAGAAGCGATTGTACAGCATATTACACAGTGCACCAGGGGCTAAAAACCCCACTGGGCCATATTGCTACTATTCACACTTCACTCTTCTCTCCCTCTTTCATTAAACAGAATTTCCACAAAAATAAATATGTACGCGAAGGGCTGGCTCTAAAAACCACTACAAGAGGGGTAATCCCTATGTTCCCCGGGTCCTATGTTCCCCGGGTCCTATGTTCCCCTCTACCGGGGAACATAGGACCCTTTTTTCAAAAAAGGGTTCTATGTTCCCCACTGCTTCAAAGTGGACTGCTGCCACATGGCAAAGTGCAGGTTGCTGTTGCAACTGTAACAGGTTAGGTTCAGGGATAGTTTTGGTCAGGGCACAAATTGAAACTCAGAGACATTGCATTACGACAGGTTAGGTTTAGGGATAGTTTTGGGAAGGTAACAATTTGAAAACTTGGAAACATACAATGCGGGGATTGGAACTTAGGACCCTTTTTTCAAAAAAGGGTTCTATGTTCCCCACTGCTTCAAAGTAGACTGCTGCCACAAGGCAAAGTGCATGTTGCTGTTGCAACTGTGACATACCCTTTTTTAGAAAAGGGTCCTATGTTCCCCGCTCCCATACAAAGACAGGGGAACATAGGAACCGGGGAACATAGGTACGCTCCCCTACAAGAGGGCAGACTGGTCCGGGATTACGGCGGGAGGACATGTAAATAATTAACTTGGGAAAGAGAAACACTTGAGCCGTGTTATTGCAAGATTAACGGCAGTGCAGAGTAAACCACTCAGATAATGCAGAACGGGGTAGAAAAGTGGTAAGTCCTTCTTCTTGTGTCAAAGTGTGTGAGTGGGCAGATGGGACTGCGAGGGCAAGCCTACTAGTGTGTGTACAGTGTGTGTGTACAGTGTGTGTGTACAGTGTGTGTGTGTGTGTGTGTGTGTGTGTGTGTGTGTGTGTGTGTGTGTACAGTGTGTGTGTACAGTGTGTGTGTGTGTGTGTGTGTGTGCACATGTTTTGAGGAGAATCCTGCGGTTGTGTGTGCGCTCTGAGAAGTAGTCTGTAGCGTGTGGCCCTGTAGAGATATTCACACAAATTCTAGCTGAACCACCCAATAGCTGGTTGAATCTTTGATGAGCTTGAGCAGACCTCAGAAGAGCAGCGCCATCGCTCCCCACAGAGAACAGAGTCAAAAGTCATTTCCCCCAACCGACACAGACACGACAGCAGAATATAACACACGGAAATGGAGTAATTCAGACTGACAAATGAGTACCGGTAGTCATGGTGGATTCTTCTTCCACATACCACACCGCACACACAATCACATTCATGTCGTTCACATAAAATGAGTCTTGTTCCTTCCCTCCATGCAGTTGGTGTACGTTACACACACAGTCCATCACTAGGATAATACATTTGAAAAAAACAATAGTAATACAAGGCGTCTGGCTTTATATTCAAATGCATGCATGGCCTGTGCCTCTATACTGCGCATACTGCTCATGAATTCTTATAGTGTTGGAGGAAAAATAAAGCAGAAGCATCACTATGCTGTCCTGAAAGACTAGACGTGCGATATTGTGACTTGGTTGAGATTTACAGCAGTGGTGGGACACTGGTGTTGAGAAACTACAGTTATGCATCCCTCGTTTAAAGCTACCCGTTTTAAGACGTGTGCAAGTCACTCGTATATACACCAGTGGTTCTTCACATTTTTTTTCTTGAAGCCTGTATGTGCTCGAGACAAGCCATGTCGCCTCAACCCGAACTCGTATATACACGGCAGAAAATTATGTACGTGATTATTATAGTGACTCGTGCTCAAGACATTGATGACCTTGTCGTATGTTTGTGACATCCGTCTTTACCAGACTTTGAAAAACTGTATTACCCGCAAAATAAGTTTCTTAAAAAGTAATCCACCTACGCATTATGAGTGGTAGTGTACCGTAATTAATTAGGTAAAAACAGCATAGTTTGTGCCTGCCAAAATTTGCCCATTGGAAGTCGTTTCATGGCCGAATATCTTTGACAGAGCTCCAAATGACAACAAACAGGGGTGAGAAGAACATAAGGCTATCATGTGAACTCAAGGGGGCAATGTAAAAAAAGAAGGGTTTCTCCTTTCATTGTAATACTCACAAGCAGAATTTTGATCACAACCTCAATGTAGCCAAAATTACACAGCACCCCAGCAATCTCTGGTGCCACCCCAGTTCCAAAAAGCAAACAGACATCTGGATCAAAAACAACTGCCAGTTTGGTTTTTGATCCATCGGATATCGGTTTGCTTTTTGGTGGTGTGCACGTGAAGCAGGACTGCGGACCCTTGTTTCATTTCTATGTTTTTCTTAGACATGTATATCCCAATATACTGTTTCTCTTCTATTCTGTCCCATTCTACACATCTACACATTGTTGTGCCAATTATAGTCAGATGATTCCGTAATGAAGTAAGTTAGTAAGGGATGTCAGCTGCCAAGCACCAAGTTGCCCATCACTGGTTTACATTTGTTGGTTTAGAGATTACCGAGGAAATCATCTGAAACCAAAAGGAAACCACTTCCTCGGTGAATGTGCCCATTACGTGAAAAACACTGAAGGCAGAATATCGAGAGGGGACAGGACGCTCACACGGAACAGAGGAAACAAAACCAGACATGTCTGGATTCAGCTGCAAATCAAATGAGAGGAGGGAGGCGGCAGGCTGGATTAATCCAACTCCGCGCCACCTTTGCAAGGGACTGATGAAAGAGCTACCAAGCTCTCACATGCAAAGGAATGATGAGAGCAAGTGCGCTGCCGGCTTCAAATGAAGCTCTCTGTCCTTTGAACGAGGACTGTGCACAAATAAATGTATGCACGCATGCACGCACGCACGCGTTTTGTATCTGATAGATGATGTCCCACATAAACCTCTCACTACAGACTCTGGTGAATTCATTTTAAAAAAGAATATTGACATTTTATACTGAGATACGTAAGTTATACACGCATGCACAAACACCCACACTGCTCTAAAGTCACTAGCAGACAAGGCAGGCAGTATAAAGTCCTGACTTTACAGTGATGACCGCTGTCAGCAGCAGTCTTTTCTATTACTTCATCTAAGACACACATTCAGTCTCTCACACCCACACACCACACACACAGACACCACAGACACCACACACACACACACACACAATCCTGCCTGACACTCAAGAGAACAATGACAAGAGAACAAAGATGGCCTGCTTGGCAGAATAAAAAAACTCCACTTCCTGTGACTTTCAACAGTGGCAAGGAAGGCCAAGAGCCTGCTCAGCTATAACTGTACTTTATCCAGAAGCCTCCATCCTCCTGCCCTTCAACCCAGCTATTAGTTCTCGCCTGGTAGCTCAAACTTCAGCAGCAACAAAGACAACAATGAACAGCCTCCCTCCCTCTCTCCCTCCCTCCCTCCAGTCCACTCTCCAGGCCTGAAGGCTGCCTCTTTGATACGATTCCCTCCCTCCTCCCTCCTCCTCCGCCTCCCTCCTCCCTCGCCCTGATGGTACTGAGGAAACATTGGCGTGCCATAAAAAGCATGGTGGGTTGGATGCAGCCAAGTCCTTCCAAATGTTTGGGTGTGTGCATGTGTGTATGTGTGCATGTGCGTCAGTGTGTGTTTCTCAGTTTATGTATGCGCGTGTATGAGTATGAGTCAGTGTGTGTGTGTGTGTATGTACGTCAGTGAGTGTGGGCATGCGTTTGTGTGTGTGCATGTAAGTCTGTGTGTGTGTGTGTGTGTGTGTGTATGCGAGCGACCAGTGTGTTTTGAGTGCGTGCCTGTGCCTTCTGCTCTCTCTAATCCGGGAGCCCATCAGTGTCCTGTCCTCCTGAGAGGGGACACTAGGACATAACACTTATATATCACTGCTCGCCGGCTGGATGTTTCACACAGAACCAAAATGTCACCGGTCCCTCTGATGGGGAGAGTGGAGGGGCTGAGGGCTTCCGCACATAGGCTCCGACAAAGTGCTGAGCACTGCTCCGCAAAAGTTCGATTCCATTGTTTTCAATAGAAGCCCGCACACTGGCGCCGATGTCCGCGGACATTCGCCGATGTCGGATAGCAATTAGAAACCAGTTCTATTTTGTCGGCGCCGCCCATTCACTATCAATACTATGTTCGTGAGAAATTTGGTTTGGGGGTCCGAATTATGTCGGAAGCAAAGTGCGCCGCAGTGCTGTCGGAGCCAATGTGCGGCCGGCCTGAGGCCCAGTCACGACGCTACTGCTGACTTTCCTGGAGGGACCATAGGCACTTAACTCTTAGTCCGCAAGCTAGAGTGATTACTTCTTGGATGATGATGAGGCAACAAGGACGGACACACACACATGCATACACACACACACACACACACACACACACACACACACGTACAGTACAGGCCAAAAGAGTGGACTCACATTCTCATTCATGCATTCTCTTTATTTTTGTGGATTTTCATTGTGTATTTTCAGGCAGGGCATCAAAACTGTGCTTGAACACATGGAGAATTACATGCTTTCCACATTTTTTTTTTATTCTAGCTGTTGTACAACAGCAATGTCAGCTGTCTATCCACCTGACGTCAACACGGCACAACTGATGGCCCCACACATTTCAATAAGCTTATTTTTGTCTATTTTCAAATAAAAATGCCTAGTCAGTCATGTCAATCCTAATTGAACATTAAAGTCCTCCAATAACTCACTAGAATAGTAGAACTAGAATTTTGAGACCTAAAACCTACTTTTAAACACTTGCCAATACAAGCATTTTACAGGCATTTTCTTGATCTGATATTGAGTCATAGCAAGTTACTTGGAGAGGTTAAACCTGTATTGGAGGGAATCTGTGGCAGGGTTTTTCACTTTTACTTTTACTTTTTGTATCACTGTTTCACCTAGATAACCAGCTATGCTGACCAAGTGACCCATTATCAGATCAAGAAAATCTCTCTTGTATTGCTTGTATCAATTAAAATTGACTCGACTGACTGGGTATTTTTACTTGAAAATAGACAGAATAATAAGCTTGTTGAAAAATGTGGGGCCCTCAGTTTTCCTGTGTTGACGTCACTGTTTGTCATTTTTTGATATGTTTGGCATATTTTTTCAATAATTGTTTGGTAACACTTTATAATAATGTTCCTTAGTAAAGACTCAGTAAATAATTAACTAATGATGAATAAAACATTAACACATGTTTTTATTATTAACTAAGCTTTATTAATGCTTAATAAAATATCTACAAATGATATCTGCAAGATTTTACACACCTTATAACAGAGTATTTTATTCATTTACAAGCAACTTGTAAATGTTTGATAAATGTAAAATATTAACATAGCATTTCCTAGTCATTTACAAGCATTTATTTACATTTCCTAGTCATTTACAAACGTTTGTTAATGTTTTGTTCATCAATAGTTAACTATTTATTAAGTCTTTATAATGCTTTTTTGCATCCATTATTCTAAAGTGTTACCAATTGTTTTTATTTTTTATATATTTTCATTGTTTCATTGATATATATTGTTATGCACATAATTATACGTGTGTTCATTCACAGTTTTGATGCCCTCCCTGAAAATGTACAAAGTAAATAGCCACAAAAATAAAGAGAATTAAGCTTAATTAAATGAGAAGGTGAGTTCACACTTTTGGCCTGTACTGCATGTATGCATGCACATGACATGCATGCAAAAAATGAAAATGCATCACATCAGAAACAGCCCTGGGCCTGTTCAATCAAATCCATTTGGCTTTGACTAAGACGCTACTATTCTGAGTGATTAATTCCCAAAATAACTTCAACTCGAATATCTTACATAGCATGTCAATATTTCATGAATTAATTACTAAAGTGAAGAAGCTAACCTTCCAATGTTACATCCAATGTACCGTTCTGTCAATTTCTGCCACTGGACAGAGGAAATATCTAAACTGTTTGCTCCATGTAGTTGATGTACAGTCAATGTTGACACCACTTTTTCCAATAGGCCGTGTCTCCCTGGATACGCCATCAGAAACAGCATGTGGGAAGCTATGGTGGAAAGCTAACGAGTAGAGGACCACTGTCTAGTCAGTGCCTTATTAATTAATGACCATTTAAGTCATTTAGACAGTAGAGAGACATCAAGGGTGCTTCCACAACACTAGTTTGATTATTATGCAGTGCACAGACTGCATAGTGTGTGTACAGTGGTCCGCTTACAGACAGACCAGAACAGTGATGGGAGACAGTGAGTGTAAATGCTTCAGTATCCCGTTAGTAAGTTAGTATCAGGATGAAGCTAGGAACAATGGGCAAGGTACCCAACCCCACATTGCTCCAGGACTGTAACCAATAACTGCACGTTGTATTGGATAAAAGCATCAGCTAAGTGTAATGTAATGTAATGTAGTCAAAGTCTAAAGTCTGGGATGTGCATTGCTGTGTGCTGCTTTTCACCCTGCAGTAGCCCTAATCCCATGTAAAGGCAGTTCAAAAACATCCTTGCTTGACCATTGACAAGGAAAGAGTGACAGTGACACTGTGTGCCATTATTTATGCTACACAATGCACAATCAACTATGAGGTCCACCGACACAAAAAGAGTGGGCTAACTGTCAAAACAAGTCCATCAACCCGGCTGGAGATTTAATGTGGCACCAGTGAATGCATTTCAGCAGAGACAAAACCTCTACTCAAGACATTACACTACTCATTATGGGTTAAAAGCCTTTTCCTGCTTCACTGGTAGGACTAGATAATAGCACCTTCTCAGTGCCTCGTTGGCATTGTATTGCATGATGCTGT
The DNA here is from genome assembly GCF_034702125.1 of Engraulis encrasicolus. Taxonomy (NCBI): domain Eukaryota; kingdom Metazoa; phylum Chordata; class Actinopteri; order Clupeiformes; family Engraulidae; genus Engraulis; species Engraulis encrasicolus. The sequence continues at coordinate 23,255,375 of NC_085868.1, forward strand.
GCTTTCACTTTATGTTTCAGAACCACTTCAGAGCTCTTCTATGCCCATTATGAATGAACGTCTCTGAAAGCGAATGGCCTACAGGTGGATTTGAACCTTAGAACAGAGACAGAAAAACAAGATGGAGAAGATGGGTTAACCCAAAACCGATCAGAGGACCTTATGAAGCCATGATCGCCTTCATCTGATAAAGTTAAGAAGCTGTTCAGCATGTCTCCGACAATCCGACCACAGGTAGCTTTTGAACAGAGACAGAAAATAGTAGTGGTTGGGATACACTAGAAAGCAATAACCTACTACATATAAACTGCCAGTGGTCACAGACGTTCGTATGGTGGAGAATGCTGGAGCTTTGAATATGGACCGGAAACCAGGCAGGAAACCCAAATCAGACAGAAACCCAAAACTGAACAGAACTTCATTTTGAGCTTTTTAATATATTAGAGAGGGTTTTATTTTTACTCCTGGTCCAAAATGATTTATGGTACTGTCATTAAATATTCAACAGTGCGACCCAGTCTTAAAAAACGTGACTTACAAGAAATTCTAGTAGAATGGCTTCCAAGGCTGGAAGAAATTAAGTATTATTACAACGCAGTCAGCTTCATACCCTGTGTGACTGTACAACACACTGTACAAAAACACAGTGAGAGGAATTAGATGAAAATCAACAGGACCTGCCTACTGACCCCACAAGCTAGGATTTCTGAAACCAATAAAAAAGACCACCTTTACAGTTGTGATGTTGTCTTACACCCCCATAACATATGAGTGACACCTGGACTAGTAGCAAAAGCATGTGCAAGGTGAAAATTGTGCACGAGCAAGAGACACAAAAGTCCTTGCTGGATGCATTTTTGGAGTTCTAGAAATAAGGGCAAGAGGAGGAAAAGGAGGGCACAAGGTCATCCCAATGTCTGCCAAGTTGAAATCCCTCCTACTGCTCCAACATTATCTAGGCAATTCCCACATCCCCCCCCCCCCCCCCACACACACACACACAGACATTTGATTTACCCCATACATTATGCTCAATCAGATACAATTCTGCTATTTCTTACAGTTTACATAGTAACTGCTGTTAATAGGTATAGCATAAAAGACTAAGAACACTGAGCATCCCATGTCTTTTCCTTTTAAAATAAATCTTACGCATCAGTCCATTGCTGAAATTGGTGACACATTTTGTTAATCAGAGAATGAACCTACTCTGACAGCATTATGATTTGTTAATCGACTCTGACACCATTATAATTTGTTTCCTAGTCACTTAGGCTGTGAACATAATTCAGTCCCTTTCAACATATGGAACTTTTAACGAGGGTCTATTTAGAGTGTCAACAAATATCACTAAAAGTAGTTGATAATTTCCTGTAAACAACACATTTGACTAATTAATCTATTGTAAGGCATTGATTTTGCCTGTGTTTGATTTAAACGGGCATAATTTTGATATACTGTCACTGTCATGGACTGTGTGTTCATGATGGGAAGCCTGTTCAAAGGGAACTGCTGGGCTGCTGGCTCTGCCTCACACGGTGGTCTCTCCATAATTAATTCATGATTTTTTGAATATCAATTATCCAAAAGCCTGTCATGACTCACGACTGAAAAATGTCACATTAGTGTTGGCTAGTTGAGATCATTTGACCACAGCAGTTTGAAACAGTCATAACTTATAGAAGGGGTTTTAGAAACACAGCAACTCATGTAGGCTACACACGTCAGGTAGCATATCTGCATGACTGATGCAGCATAGAACTACAGTGAAAGTGCAAAAAAAAAAGTGACAGTGACCTTGTAGGCCAATGATTTATCCTACAACAACATGCACCTGCATGATCAACTATAGCCTACATGATGAGGTCCACAGAGGCAAAAAGAGGGGTAGGCTAACTGTCAAAACATCAACTAGTGAGAATGTTTATCATTCTGTTACCGAATGATGTTATGTGTTTACCGGTTGGCCTTTCTTTCCTTTCAGTGCTTCTGCCGAGCGAGCACAGTAGAACTATTGCCCAACCTACCCTCCCTGCTGAAACCTGAGAGAGAAAGTAACTACTTGAGTGCTGATGCACTCAGCGATACTAGGTCAGAAAGCCATTCGATGGCTGCCAACTTTATACTCCGTCTTATTCCATTGTTTGGCGTCATCGTTGTGGTCCGTTGTTGTTGTTTATACTATGCCGTTTTCAATATCCTGCAAAGTGATGGGTCGTTGACACCACGGCAGGCACGCGCGCACCCCCTACCACTACTGGACTACGGCGTCGTTTCGGGTGTGTGCAACTACAGACAGAGAACATAGATGGTGTACTGAGATAAGTAGAAGCCAGGAAAGAAGGTGAGCCACATGTAAACATTCATGTGTAAGTTCAGTGACACACTGAAGTGTCGGGGGGAACAGGAAACCCGCAACATTCAAACACAACAGACCACCACCACAGCAACCACCACAAGCTAACGTGCCATGCCATCCCATTGCCTATTGTACTGCTGAACACCTCACACAAAGCCACAATGCACGACGAGGACCAACACAGTGCACGAATACAAATCCGTGGCATTTCATCCCTTCAGTTCCATCTCGTCTCAAACTTTCCCGAGGTTGATTCAACAGCCCCGACGGCGCTGCAGCCATCAACATATTGCAAACGAAGTGAGGGCACCGCCGCTAGCTATCATCAGCAACTCTACCTCCCGTCAAGCTACCACCATCAACTTTGCGCTCAGTTCTATTCATTATCACGTCGGTCTTACCTTGCAAATTTACCCCGATGATTCGAATAAAGCGGTGGTTCGGTGTGAAGCGTGTGCCTTTTGGTTTGATGTGGCATGTATTCGCTTTTGAAACTTTCGTAGTGAATTATCCGTTCGATTTGATTCCTTGGACTCGCAGTCGCCCTTCTCGCAGGCCCAGAAAGTCTGCTGCTAGTCGGCAGCCAGTCTCCCTACCTTCGGCACAACCCACACTGCCTAGCTGAGTGACGTCATCACCGCCCAGGCAAAATCAGCGTTGTCTCAAAGCTCATAGGGATGGTGGGAGAAAAGATGCTGATGACAGAGGTAGTTAGATTAACTTCCTAAAAAAACATCCCGTGACAGGCATAGTGTAAAACCTTCTGCGCTAACGTTGCCATGGGTGTAGGGGGCATGTAGAAAAAGGCTTTAAAGAACAAATATACTTGGATGGGCCACGGCAGGACAGAAGACGTCCCATGAAAGAATGAAAAAGAAAACTTGCACACACTATAGAAGGAAGTGTAGGTATGATACTGTGCAATAGTGCTGCTAAGGAATGTGATCTGAAGACCTTTCATCAGAAAGTGCTGGGCCATGTTCAATAGACAGCAGGCTCTACATTGTAGCCTACCAGATTATCATCCTCTGAACTTCTCGGTTTGAAGGGTGAATTTGCTGAAATGCTTCAGCCAAAATGAACAGCCTACATGTTTTATAGAAATGGCTTAATTAAAACTTTGAGCTTCAGAGTACTGATTTAAAGCCTCTTTCAGAACATTCTAGATGAGCGTCATTTCTCTTGGTTAGATTCCTCCACTACTTTAATTAAATGTTTATGGGAATTAATTAGTTCTGCTCTGTCATGTCACATGTGTCTCCAAGAAAGAGTGGGATGTGTTAAATATGTATGTTTTGGAACATGGTTAAAGGAGCAGACAAATTCATAATGGTTTTGTTAGCACTGTATTAAGTGTTTTCCAGAAGATTGTAATTCACATAATATTGTGCAAAGTCTAGGCTACTTGGAAATCAAATGCATTTAAATAATCTGTTCTTGCTTTTGTTTTGAACTTGTGCATACCCTTCTTTCTTACCCCCAAAAGAACACAATTAAACTATTACTTCTTTGAGCATACATGTGCATCTCCAGAAATCACAATGTCACAGAATGCTTTCAAAATAAAAAAATCAAGTTATTTTGTTTGTTTGTAGTTTTCTTGATTCTGTCTTATAGCTGCTGAAAATCTATACTTCATAATCTGAGAAAATGTAAACATTCCTGCATATTCCTGTCTTCCCCATTACATTACAAAAATACATTTGAACAATGCCAGCCTTCCAAAAATGTTAATTCTCATGTCCCCATCACTTACAGCCGGCTTCCTTGGGCTTGAATCCTAGTGCCATTGCAGTGCAGAATGTGGAACTGTGTTAAAAGGAAACCGTGGCCGGGAGTTTACTTCCTGGACCTGGGATAGACACCTTCATGTGAAAGTGCACTGACTCCAACCTTTGTCCACTTCCCCCGGGAAGTTCATAGATAAGCATATCACCCAAGCTAAATAGATATTCTCCATAGATAAATAAGAATAGATAAAATGCACATAAGTCTAAAAGGAGTCAGCTGAGCTGAAAGTCTGACCATTTACATTATGGTACATTCGAGAGTGGCGGGAACTAGTGTGTTTCTGATCTACAAGGCGAAATGCATTGGAACAACTGTTTAAACGGGGTGAGAAAGTCCCAAACTGAGGCAAATTCCAAGCATCCCAACTTCACCATGTTGGAAATTGAACCATCAGCACAACATTGGCAGTGTAGGATTGTACTGGTTATCACTGGTCTATCACGGTCACTCACCATGTTAAATGCTCAGTATTATTTATTACTTCATCACTTTACTGGTATTGGACCATTGGTGTTACTTGTCCTGTCTTGCACTTGATGTCAGTCTGTAAATGTCAGTCCTGTGTATGTCTATGTCCTTCATGGTATAGAGAGAAAACGTAATTTCAGTTTCCTTGTATGACCTGTGCATATGAAGAAACTGACAATAAAAGCTGACTTGACTTGGACTAGACTTGACCAGTGACATTAATACTATATTTAACAAATTTATTTGGAACAGATATTCTGAGCTTGTTGACAAAACAAGTTGAACTGGATGCTTGCAAACCAATTCATGAACATTGCCGACACTAAACATTGTGTCAACATTGTTCCTTAATGATATATTATTAGATTGTTGTGTTGACATCACAACTTTCAATGTGAGGAAGTCGGCATGCTTCAATGTGGCCCCAGCTCAGGGCTTTAACATTCTGCTTCAACAGCCTTTCCAATGCCTTCCAGCTAGTAGAAGGTCAGTCAGAAACAGCCTAGCTCCCACCGGTTTGTAACTAAACATTTAGGAAGCACCTGCCCACCATTGCATTGGTATTTGATACTAGCTAACCCATTATTGCATTTGTATTCGATTGAATGTTAGAGGCCACATTAGGCATGGCACAAGATTCATTTTTAACTTAAATACGTTTTGTATGTCATTACATTTGTACATGATAACTTGCTGTAAAACTTAAGAGCGCTGATTGGTTAATTTATTCCGATTTGTAAGGCATCCTTTGGCATCAAATAAAAAACTGCCACTGAAAACTATCAGAAATGACAAAAGTAATGTAAATTTCCAAGAATTCAATCAACTCTCATGAAAGTAACCAAGTAAGGAATATACTGCACAGTGCTTCAGTATTTGTCCCTAAGTAATTGCAATGGGCTCCCCCTATTGGCTGAAAGCAGAATTGTCAGTTACTGCTTCAAATAATTTTCCATAGTGACGCTGGATCTGCTTGACTCTTCTACACGCACCCCGATAAAAAGGCACTCCCACTTACTAGGGTAAGGCAATTGAATGGAACAGTCAGAAATGCAATTGAAAATTCTCAAGCCATAATATTGTTTAATTTTACTACAGTATTGAGTTTCCTTATATTCTGTTCATCCCATGGTGTGTTGACACATTGCTCCGTGAAAGTACATTACCACATCTGTCACAATGCAATTCTACCCAGGCCCCGTGATAAGCTTTTTTCACCATCACATCAGTCAAGTTCTGTTTCGAAGTGAAGCAAGTATATTGGACAACCGGTTTAAGGCAAAAACACATTGGTGGTTATGTTGTATATGCCTATGCCATCGGATGCCACTTATAACTGCTTCCGACAGTGTTCAAAAGCGTCTGTCGTCACATGAAAAAAGACCCATTCTCATCTTGCACTTTTGTATTGTTCATAGCAGACCGTCATTTACTGATCTTCCCTGCTGGAAAAATCTAGACTGGGACCAGTTTGATTCCACCTTGTATTACCACTTGGGGGTGTCCAAGAAGTGAACACCACATCTCTTTTCATCTGGCTCCCTCTACTGTCTTTATGTTGTCACTGGAGCATGCATCCATAATGACAACTGTACGTGTAGGTAGGTATACATTAAAAAAATAAATAACTTTAAAACACAAATCTAAAAATATATATATTGTGCAAAAACGACAGTCCTTTGAGTGTCCTGTTAACCATAGTCCATGTCCATGTGAGTTCTTGTGCAATGAACTCACTTTGTAGGCTTCACCTGCCTGCATACATCCACAAATAAGTCCATTTTGTTGCACGTTAATTGATTCCAGAGAGTGAGACAAGTTCACAGTCTTCAGCTCTGAGTCAGCTCCAGTCTCCTGTCTGTTGCAGGCGCTTCAACAACTTCTCCGCTCATGAAATCGTCCTGTCAAAGGGAGAAATGGACAGACAGAAGCAGTGGTTACATTTTGGTACTTCTTCGGGAAAGAATAAGGATCTTCACACACAATTTGGTAAGTTACTACTTCTTTTTTTGTCTCCAAGACAAAAAATCCAGAATTAGAGAAAACATCGTGTTGACAGAAATGCTGCAAGTTCAGCTGCCTCACCAACCTGATCATAGATAACTTTTACTATTAGGGAACAGCTTGGACACGTCGCCACTTCTTCCCCGTTCTCCAAATCTTCCTGTAAGGGCACATCCAAACTTCTGTCACAAATAATTCTAAGATCACAAATGCCCTACCTGCCTCTTGAACATGGGACAAGCCCTGTTCCAACACCAAACAACATTCAACAACAGGGTTTACAACTTGGTATCTACTGTAGCCTATTAGCGTATTGTAACTTACACTTTTCACACCATCTTTCACTACCCATGAGTAAGCGTATTATTTCAGGACTTGACATTAAGATATGAGACTTGACTGAGGGGGTCAGAAATAGCGAGTTTATCAGAATGCTGGTACAACCAGGCGCCACTGCACTTTCAAAGGTGTACTTACTTTGGTAATAGCGAACCTATCTCCGCACGGACACGGGTAATAGTACGTTTCTGTATCTTCGTCATATTCAAAATCCTCTATTTCGATTTCGTCGTGAAAAACAGACATTTCAAAGGTTTTGAGGTGCCACTGGGAACCAAACACGCGACACTCCCTCGCCCACCAAGATGACGCAAATTGACTGACAAATGTCGCTGCAAAATGACATCATAACATCAAATAAGTGCATACGTGTAGCATGCCAGCAGAGGGCAGCAAAGCCGCTTTCTGAGGACAGTCTGACAGTGTCCATCCACACTCTCAGGTCTTCTAATAAACTCATCTGCTAAAGGTAGGCCTAAGATTACATCTAAAACACAATCCTTCATTCAGCCTTCTCCATTACATTGCATTACACACACTAGATGCCATAGAAATATTTCTATCATGACATGCAACTGGAGTCACATTTTATGCAATAAAATACCTTGTTATCCAGGAATATGTCTAATTTTACTCTAATATAGCCAGCACATTGCATGTCGGGGTTGTAAACAATTTGTGAGAAAGTCCCGATGGTGCATGATAAATAATGCAGAATGTAGAGTAGTATTAGCAACAGTTGCCACTGTCATACACATTAGCAACTTATACAGGGCCAAGAAAGCAGCCAGGGGACAAGCAACTTGGCAAGCCAGACTTGCCATAAACCCTGATATTGTTGAGCTGAGGTCAGAATATAACTTTGGCTGCGCTTAAAAGTTATTTAGGGGGAGTTGGCAGTCGGATAGGTGTACAACAGTAGATGCAGTGAGCTGCAATAAAATGGGCCTGTTATAAAGTTAAAAAAAAAAAAAGATGGGCCTGTACAACATGTTGCTGAGTGGAAGTCGAGAACCGATAGAAATGCTGTGAAGTGACCTGCAGTTGATTTTTTTGTATTTATGTTTACGTATTAGAATAGAGAATCTTTGATCTAGGCCCAGTGTACAGTTGCAACACTGACCGCAATGTCCAGCACATGGTAAAAGCAAAAATGATGTAGCAAAAATAATAAAAGATCTTAAAAGGATGTTAAAAGGATATTATTATTACAGCTTGTTACCAGCCTCAGCGAACGACAGGAAGAATATTGGAAAGGGTGAAACTCAACTATTTAACTTGAGGTGAGGTGGGAAATGAGCATATTTCCAAAAATGATGAAATGTCACTGTAGCCTTTTAGTGCAGATGGGGTCGCTGGCGGCCTATTCACTATAAATACTCTACTACATCATAACAACATTGCTATGACATTACTGAGAGAAGATTAAAAGATTAAGACATAGCCATTACAATTTTGGTGACAGTAAGGTTATAACATAGGCTCTTCTCTAAGGGGCCTTTTATATTTAAAAAAAAAATGGCATTGATGGCATATAAATTATGAATTGAAAAAAGACAACCTTACAGAAAACAGAGAATGGTAAGGTATAGGTAATAGGTCATACAAAAACATTTTCTCTCGTGTTCTTTTGTTATCATCTTTTGTGTCCTTTTTGTGTCCATATATCTGTCTAGTTAAGACGTCTTCAAGCAACTGCTGCAGGTGTCATGTTTCCCCTCCCGGTTTCTCTTAAACGGGCTCCCTCGTATTAATCAGCGCCGCATTAAGGCAATTACTTACATTGTCAACACATAAGTCCCAGGCTAAATGAAATGGCTCCTTCTGGTCAGATCACGTTACAGCTGTCCTTTTCAATATGTCCCTGTTTGGATGCCATAGGAGGACCTATTAACATGCTAACCATTCTTACAGTGCCAGCATACGTATATGTCTGTGAGGGACGCAAGTTGGGGCATGTGCAGTTATAATTCATTGCAATAATTAGTAATGGGCAGGTAGATTGACACGACCCACTACCACCTTGGCTATTGAGAGGATACACTTCTTTTTTAAACTCACTTGTTTACCACCACACATGCTTGACACCATCTAAAGCAAATTTGTTTATCTTGGTCTCAAGAGAGATGAAGAGACCAAGGATATGGATCACTGGAACCATATCGTGTGATCTGAAGAGACCAAGATAAACAAATTTACATTAGATGGTGTCAAGCATGTGCGGTGGTAAACAAGTGGGTTTCACAAAAAATGTGTATCCTCTCAATAGCCAAGCATGGTAGTGGGTCTGACGTGGTTTGGGGATGCATGAATGTTGTCAACATTGGCAATCTGAAATACACCTAAAAGACACATACATGTCAACATGCACTGTGACTACTGAAGCAGATCATGATATTCTCCATAGGATTGCATTCAAATCTCACACCAATCTATTTAAGCCAGATGCACACTCAAAATGTAAAAGTTCAATGCAAAGAAAGGTTGAAACGCACACCGATGACCTCCCTTTTAATCCCTTTTCATTTCGAGACGATTCGAGCCAACACGGCCCCTTCTCTACCAGATTTTAATCTGGGGTACTCACTTTTGTGAGAACATGTTCAAACATTAATGGCTGTATTTTGTTTTTTTCTGAGTGAACAAGAAATTTAAGCGGTTAAATATGTTGTTAAAAGGTCACTAATCATTGTGTCAAAGTGACATTTCTGTAATGCTTTCCTATGAAAAGATATACTCACAAATCCGCAAAACTGTGAGGGGTGTACTCACTTTCGTAAGGGCGGGAGGAATAACGCAGTCCTCGTTTTGCGTTCACAACCACATTCACTAACGGACGTGACGTGTGTACTACCTGCATGTGATTGGTCGATGAAACGGTGATTTAGTGTGTTTCCGCCCTGTGAATTTACCTTTTTTTAATCGCTTTTGGGGTCGAGGTATTTGTTTATATTTGACGTGTACGCTCGTGAGCATTTAAAATCTTGTTTTTTTTCTAATTAGTTTGTCTTCTAAACAATGGCTTGTGAAGTGAACATTGATAGCTTCATGCACAAAAATTTCGTGAGAATCTCTATTGCTAAATCTAGTAGCTAGGCCATTCTGCAACTGCGGGCCTTTTTGAATTCCCTGACTTAAAAATACAAAATTGTATGAATTTCAATCCCAGTCATCTCAGAGTATCAAACAAACTTGGAAGAACACATTTTTAAAAGAAGTCGCAAAGAATTATGTATTACACAAGTCATCTATATAGAAACAAAGCAATCTGAATGTAAATTCCCATATCATAATGCTGCGGTAAGGAAATGGGAAAGACATGTTGCGGTAAGGACATTTAAGGTAATATTGAAGAAAAAAGACACTCAGGAAGGTCTGAGGAGTCAGCTTTTTCTCAACCTATTTGCTTTACTCTAGTAACATTTTAATATTAATTTATTTCAACATTTTTATACAAAATGTGGAAATACTGGCCGTTGCGGTAAGGACACATAATAAGTGCTACATATGGAGTTGTAACATTTACTTTGATTTCTTCGAAATTTGGGACACAGATTGAGGGGGGGTCAAGCCATGTGTCCAGTGTGGTCTTCTTGAGTCTTCTTTTTCAATGACATCTAAGTTTGTTTGGCTAAGAGAATTATATTTTCTTATGGCATTTCACAGTTGTTGCGGTAAGGACTCAAAAGTAAGGGACAAATGTAAAAAAAATTAAAATCTAACTAATTATGCTGGAATACAAAAAAAAACTTAACCATCATTAAAAATATATTTTTCTGTAATAGATTGCATTTTAAATTTGTGTATTTTTTAGAGAATAAATCAATTTTAAACATTTAAACATGGATTTTGCTGTCGTGGGACATTAGGGAAAGGGGTATTTTGGCATATATGAAGACATAAAAATGATATTAAATCACATTATTTCTTACCGATATATTTTTTGAAAGTGTATCATATCATTGCACATACATCCCAATACCATTTCTGTATAAATTTTGGGAATTAAGTTTATTTTCATCCTTGGGACTTCAAAATGCCCGTAGTTGCAGAATGGCCCATCTACACTAACCTGTCTAAATGTTATCTAATTATTGAACTCTATTCCTAGTATAACTAAAAGTGTGAAATAAAAATCACATATACAATTGCATAACGTAATATAGCCTACCAAATAATATCACGGAATTGTATTTGGCTGAGTCAAGAAAGAATCAGGCGTGTATTTGAGATTAGGTGGCTTTTGGGAAATGCTATTGGGAAATGTAGCCTAGGTCTGAATTCATTAGGGACCTGGCATTTTCATATTATTTTGTTTGATTGTCTGCATCATCTTACTCAAGCACCCCCATCTCCAGTTGAAGCAAGAAAATGGAAAGGACATGGAAGAAACTGAAGACTCTGAGTGATGACCTGCATGATCCAAAGGAAACTGGTGAGGAACAGAAGAGGGTCATCGGTCCTCCTCAACCACTGCCAATGAAGACAGCAAGGTAACATTTGGGACTACAGTAGAATAGCATTACACATAAATGCTATATATTCACAAAGTTAACCTAAAAAGGAACCTTATAAATGTATACGGCTTTGTCATGTTTAAAACATTCTGTCAAAAGAATGTATATGGCCATAATCATCACTGTTTCCGTAGTCTCAATTTCCTCTGTATTGGCTTGTGCATTTACCTTCACCATGCTGTTATTTTCCCATGTATTTACCACAGACAGTTGTTGTTGTGGTACACAATGAGCTGGTTCCAGTATGTAATTACATTGGCAGGTGTCCCACTGCCGATCCTCTTTGGGTACGCTGTGACACGAGTGACCCCCCTGGGCATGGTATGGCTTGGTGTAGAGCCCATCTCCACTGGCAACAAAGTCACTGCTATCAAGCTGTACACTATTCACAGTAAAAGTGCTTAATTAGCCTCTCTGACTAGTCGTGTACATTTGACCATAATCATACTATGGGCAGTCATGGGTAAGAGGTTAGGGTTTCAGACTTCCGACCCGACATGTTGGTGGGGGAATGTAGTCAACCAGTGCACTGCCCCATCCTCCTACATGACTGAGGTACCCTGATCATGGTGCCGTCCTGCCGCACTGCTCCCTAGGGGTGCCATTGAGGGCTGCCCCCTTGCAGGGTTGAGGCATAATTGCAATTTCGTTGTGTGCAGTGTTCACTTGTGTGCTGTGGAGTGCTGTGTCACAATGACAATGGGAGTTGGAGTTTCCCAGTTGGGCTTCATAATCTGCATCTCAATACTGGATTTTCATTGAAGATTATCATTCATCCAGGTCATTTTAGTCGAAAGATTATAGTTGTATGTCACTGAACTTCTTTTTGAAGTTTCATTTGTCTTTTTTGTTTTGTTTTGTTTTTTTACTTTATTTATGCCCCGGGGCACGAACGTGTGACCTCGTCAACTACAACGGTCCGGCAATGGGAGACACAGTACGATACCGCTGGACCAAGAGACCAGTCTCCCGGTCCAACGACATCGACACTGTATGAGGCTTTAGGAGGGAGGTTTACCAACGTTCCACGCCAACTCTGCTGGTTAGCCTCCGTTACATGTCATAGACCCATATGCATCATACAAGTCTGAGTAAGATAGGTTTTCAGCAGAGGCAGGGGCAGGGGCAACAGAAGACAAGTAATCCTTCATAAGCTTGGATAAACTGATGAACTGATGAAGGTGCACCAGAAGAGACACCACGCATCTGTTGCAATATATTAGTTAGCCAGCTATCACATTCTTTTTTAAACTATTTTTGGACGGCTTTTGCCTTTATTTTCATAGGACAGTGTAGTAATGATAGGAAGCGAGTTGGGAGAGAGATGGGGAAAGGTCGGCAAAGGACCAGAGCCGAACTCAAAACAGGGTCGGCCGCATAGTAGACAAGTGCCCTACCATTAAGCTACGGTAGGCCCCCCTTGTCACTTTCTGTTTTTGTCAAACAGTATGGCCCTCCCACAAAACGTCATATTATTGGTCTAGAGCATTTGTGCAGAGCAAGCATAACATGAGTTGCAATGTGCTGACTCTCTTTCACCATTATTTTCCCACTTCAGTTTGCGGTTACTATTTAGCCATTTTATGTGTTTTTGTGTTGTTGTTTTGTGCAGGTGGAAACCGAGGGCTATGTGCAGTATAACCTGTTTGGCACCATGCAGGTGGAGAACATCATCGAGTCGTAGTGCAGCATTGTCGATGTCTTCAGGTGGAGCAACATGGAGAAGATCCTGCAGATGCCACCACAGTCCTCTGAAGCTGCACTGGTGAGCAAGCACTGGGCAGGCAGAGTATACTTGTTTATATTCATAATAAAAACAAACCTTAATGGCTTAATTTCAATAAAGTAACTCTACTATGATGCTCATGTAAGTGTAATGGATGTTATTTACATGCTTCTTTCAAAGCAGAAGAAGATGCACATCCTGAGCTCAGAAGGATAAATAAAAAACCTGCCATAAAATGTATCTTATCAGCCAATCAGTAGTCGAGACAGGTGAATCAGCTCCTCAGTGAATTTACCTTTGTTAGAATGAAAACATGGCAGATTTGTGATGTCATTTCGAGCTGTATGTGTTTCTCTGTATGTCTATGTACAAACTTGTGCAACATCAATTTGGTATTTTCATTCTCCCCACAGAACAGGAGAACATTGCTAAAAACGGCCATGGCCCAGTGAGGGAAAGTGGCAGAGGTAAGTTGCCCTTAGAAAGTTTAGCTGCCATGGTGCCTCTAGTGTGAGACAAGTCAAGCACACATGCTGTGGCACATTCAGTATGCTTTGACACAAGCCAGCAAGCTAATGCAGCAAGCAATACTTCTGTTGTTGGTCCTGCAGCAGGCCCTTAAGGAGGAGAAGGCAGTCACTCCCACCCAACAGAAGAGCATTAACATCTACAGCACTGCACTGTGGGCCTGGACTGGAGCCGGGATCTGGAATTCACAGTTGAACTCTGGGTCAAGATGCGAACAGTAAGTCTGCTTTTAAAATTTCTGATGCTGTTTGTTAACGACACTAGATGATAACATTAGATGATAACGATGACGGCCAAGGAGATTTTTTTTTAATTATTGCTGTATCTGTTTATCATGATATTTTTCTCATATGAAATGTTGTATGTATGGGGCACCTAAGTCTCCACCCCTTCCGGGCGGCTCGTGGGGCTGGGAAAGCCAAAACTTGACTGGGCTTTAATGAACTGATCAAAGCTATTTTCCGATCCACCTCACATTCCTCCGCCGATCACACATATGCTATACCTCAGAATTAAAGATAACCAATGGTGTGTTTGTCGACTTCACTTGGCAAGCGTTTTTTGAGTTGTGTGCGTGCAAATATATGTAATTATTTGGACTACACAACAGAAGTCGCATGTCTGACGTGCAGCCACTTCAGGTGCAGAGCAGCGGCAGGGTTGACTGTGCCTCGGTTCACGTCAAATATGCGAGGCGCACGTTGTAGTCTCTAACACAGTTTTGCGCGAAAGCTAAAATAACCTTTCTTGCGTGCCTAAAATGAGTGGTCTTACGGCGCAAATCCAAACCTTAAAAATTCACTGCCATCATACAGTATGTGAAATCCGGAGCACATGCCAAACGGGATGAGGATTTAGCTTGACTCGCTCCATTAACTCCCATTAAAGATTTTGAGAGCTTCAGCCCCACGACTCGGAAGTAGAAGGGCGTGACTTGGTACCCCATTGTTACTGCGGAGGCATTTTTCCCTGAAGAAAACTAAGGTGGGGGAGGGTTTAAACGGTGTTGTGGACAGGTGCCGTCTTGGTGCATTCAGGCCGACTGAGAGCCGTGTCAGTGCCCGTTCCCGCACCTAATCGCGAACCAGCCATCGTGTTCACGCCACAGATCTTGTCGTTCGCGAACCGGTTCACAGATAAGCACTAGTGCAGAACGTAACTGGTGTGGGCACCAGCACCGGCTCCATTCTGATCGGCCTGAAACCCACCTTTTGAGGTTTTCTGCTTTGATTAACAATGAGGTCATCTGGTAGTAATGGCAGCTTGTCATTCATAGGTATAACATCTTACCAGGACATCATGGACTGCCTGAAGATGGTCATCTCTGCTGTTACGTGGCCAGGTCAAGCCATGGGTGAGGTTACATACATGCCACTTCTCTCATTTTTCTCTCATCATTTTTGCATCCCATACATCTCATTTGACCAAGGGCGTTTTACGTCCCTTGAGGTCGTCTTATCCGGACCCAGACATAACTGTAATGCAAATGCAATTTCTATTATTTTTTACAAAGCATATCATACTGTATTTCTTGTGAAACTGTATCGCATTAAAATTAATTTATATTTTCAGGGAACCTAGTTAAGGTCTGTTGCAAAGGTGGCATCCTCCAATATGAATTTATGGGGGGAAATCCTTGTTTGTGTTCATAGTACGGCCCTTGGAGGAATGAAAAAAGTTTTCCCACTCCTGAAGTAAGGGAACTGAGCTTTCCCTCTGTCCTCTCTCCCCCAGGTGCACAGGAACATCAGCAACTCTGGGCCTGCTCATCCTGCAGTCGTATAAGCAGGAGATGGAGGAGGGGAGCCTGTCGAGCCTGGCCCCCGTACACATGGTGCTGCAGATGGGCCTGGACAAGATGAGAAAAAACTGCATCAACTACCTCATACAGTAGGTCAGCACTGCCCCACACAGGGCCATGCCACATGACTCATGCATGTGTTTGTGTGTCTGTCTGTCTCTTTGACTTTCTGACTATCTGCTGTCTGGACAAGTATTTTTTTAAACAATCATCAATATATATTGAAAGCCTTTCTATTTTGGTGTCTTTTGTTTTGTATCCATAACCCTGTTTATGTTGTTACAGGAAAGGAGTTGACCACTAATTATTTGCTGGTGAGTTTTATGTTTCAAACGTTTCTATACATGGGTTCACCATGTTTATCAACACAGTATTGTTAGGAGGGGCAAGACACTGGCAGCCAACCACATGAGCTCATTTTTTGACAGACAGCGGTTTCCAACAAGCAGAGGTTGAGTTGTGCACAATGGCCAATTTTCCCATCTCATGTTTTGCTTCATTTATTTATTTAGTTAAAAAATACAGGCAATTTTTAAAATATAGTCAAGTTTTTTTATGACACAAAGGGTTCTACTATGACTGTCTATCACTGTCTCTTATTTTATGTCTTTACTTTTTTATATTAAAAGGTCATCGTAAATCTTGACTGTGTCTTGTAGATCGTGCTTGAGGTACTACAAAACCTGCCCTTATGATTAGGAACACGTCTTTCAGATGGAAATCAGACCTGTTGTGATCAGCAGCTTCTACCAAAAGTAAGTTTGCCATGACTCATTGGTCATGTAATTGTCTCACAAACGTATGTTTTCAAATGTACTTATGTTCAGAAGAGTTCAGGTTCAATACCCATGTGTTTTAAAGAGTGTGTGGAGTCCAGGTGTTGGCTACAGTACTGAGCAGTGTACCGCAGTCCATGACGCCACACAAAGAGAGAATGGTTTCGACGGGGCTGGTCAAGACATTGGGTTCCCTGTGTGATGGTTCTAGACACACACTATTATGGCGGTCCATTTATGTAAATTGTTTAATCGTTAAGTCAAAGTAGCAATAGTAGTAAATTGCAATCATGACCTGGATGACGGAGGGTTTTCATATTTGTCTTGCAGTTGTAATTGTGGCAATCAATGTGGTAACATTTCATTATTAAAGCCGTGTGTGTGTGTGTGTGTGTGTGTGTGTGTGTGTGTGTGTGTGTGTGTGTGTGTGTGTGTGTGTGTGTGTGTGTGTGTGTGTGTGTGTGTGTGTGTGTGTGTGTGTGTGTGTGTGTGTTGCCAGGGCTTGTGAGAGGTGTGGACGTCCTTCCATCTCAGCAGCCAGCCTCTGGCGAATCATGTGACCTTACACCTCAGGTGAGCCCACAGCTTCATCCACATACAATCGCGGCTATAAAAGCTTGTGTTCCTTTTTCATCAACCTAGGTGTGGGAACCCTGAATGTGAGCTAAGTATTGTCCTCCATGGGTAAAACGTGGCATTGTGGTTAGGGAGATGGTCTTTCAATCTGGGAGTGGTACTTCTTGAGAGCTTCTACCTACCTTCTACTAGGGAGTTGGACTTCTACCTACACCTTAATCCATGGCTGAAGTGCAAGGCACAGAACCCCACATTGCTCCAGGGACTATAACCAATACCCTGAAAAATATTAACTGTTTGTCACATTGGATAAAAGCATCAGATAAGTGTCATACAATGTAACGCAATAGCTGTATGTGTAGACAAGACCACGATGCACATGTGCGTCTCTGATGCGTGTGAAGCACGATACATCAACCCTTTGAGGACTTTTTGACACTTCCATTGATAAAACAAAAAAGTGTTGCCAGGCTTAAACTTGGACGTGAGAATGTTGTAAGGTCCTTGTGAAATGGAATTACCAAATGTTCTGTTATCCAAACCCCACTGTAGTTTCAATTGGTCTTCAGTGGTCACTTAATTTAACAAATATTGTACAAGTGATGCCACTTTTATAGTCAATTCGTAAGGAAAGCCAGGACAGAGGTTTAATTTGTTTCCGCACTCTGTGTGTGTGTGTGTGTGTGTGTGTGTGTGTGTGTGTGTGTGTGTGTGTGTGTGTGTGTGTGTGTGTGTGTGTGTGTGTGTGTGTGTGTGTGTGTGTGTGTGTGTGTGTGTGTGTGTGTGTGGTAAGAGGTAGATAATGACTTTCCGAGCTTTGTTTTGTAGCATAAGCACAGGCTGCTTGGCATGCATGTGAGCTTTGTGTGTGATGGTACAGCACGGTTGGCAAATCACAGTATTGGTTGCACTGAACATTGACTGGCAAGTCACGGGCGAGCCCTGTGTGGCGGAATATGCAGGATGACGTTGATTACCGCCACTCTTTTATGTGAAGTATATTACTTTGTACACTTCTGTTGCTTTTGGTGTATTTGTTGTACTGTAACATTACAGTGATGTAACTTGTGCTGATGCTGCTGCTGCTGTTGCTGCTGCTGCTGTTGTACTGTTCCTGTGTATATCATCAGAATTACTCATGTCATGTTACGTTTTTTTTTTTTTTCAGGTGTAATTAGAGGAGCAGTGCGACGGCAAGAAAGAGCTGCACCATGAATGGCCTGGCCCAAAGCCTGTCCAGCTGCTGACAACCTTGGCTGCACCCTGGACATGTCATCCATCAGCCACCCTCCCACTAACATTCTTTTGTTTAGTATTAGAACGTGGTATCTATTTTGTAATGATAGACTTGACATAGTCCTGTGGGAATATAGAAAGCACTTCTGTGAGTCCATCACGGAAAACACTTCCGGTTCCTCAAACATCCGTGTCCATTCCATGGAATTATGTGAGATCAGGTGTGTGTGTGTGTGTGTGTGTGTGTGTGTGTGTGTGTGTGTGTGTGTGTGTGTGTGTGTGTGTGTGTGTGTGTGTGTGTGTGCGCGTGTGTGCGTGTGTGCGTGTGTGTGTGTGTGTCATAAGTCACCTTTTCCTTGTAATTAGACTGATATTATTTGCTGTATTTTTATTAATACTCTGCACTATACAGCAACACTGGATGGATAGATTTTAGGACACTATGATCTACCCCAAGTTATTTCATCTGAACACTTTTGCACCTTGTTGGTTTACTGTGCACTGTACAGTAGTGTGGATGACTTTTTTTCCCCCTTGCAATATTGGAATTTGTGTATTTGTGTTCATTATTATTATTATTCCCTTCTGCATCATTAAAATTAATCTAATATATTCAACCTTGAGTATTTACCATTATTTGTCCCAATACATCAGAACATTGTAAATGATTTTATTTTAATTGAGCACTTCATTTGTGAAATTATTGTCATCATGATGGAAGGGTCACAGTGGCCCACATTTTTGTATTTTCCTTATTGTGAATAATGTAGGGTTTACACAAAAGTTATCATTTGATATTATGAAATTCTTTCGCATTTTGGTATTTTTACATCATGTTTTTGGAAGTAATTAAACAAGTTTGAGTTCATGCACAAAACTTTAACACTTAGCCTACTATATGTGTCTTTATGTTGTACTCTCCTTGACAGTGTGCTCCTTGGTCAAGGTTAGTGAGCTTCGTAAGGCCAAACTGCAGGATGGTCAAATTATATGGACATTCATGAATAATGCTTGGATGGGGCCTATACTAAAAATATGTGAAAATGAAAAAGGGTAGGCTGTAACTATAATGTATTTCTGGACATTCAAAGTGGCGGACATGGAGAAGATCCCTCTTTTCATGCATGATGAACACTCGAATTTGATGGTGGTGGTAAATATTGCTACAAATATTACACAGTGCACATTTAAAGACATCATCTCAGAAGACATAAAGACATAATTGCAATTTACTGTACTGTATGCTCTGTAGAACTCCCTAGTTATGAGTTTATTTTTGCCTCCAGCATCAATCAAGCAGTTAGACGTTTCATACTTTTCTGGACAAATTATGTAATCTCTAACGCCAACATCTGTTCCACGTGCCCATTTTTGTTTTCAATAAGTGGGTGAACTAAAAGGCCTACCATACCAGGGGTGGGGAACCTATGTCTCGCGGTCCATTTGTGGCCTTTGAAGGTGTTTTATTCAGCCCCCCGACATAATTTTGATGTTAAGCAGCGTCACATGAAATCTGTCATTTTGTAAAGGAATCTTAGAAATTCCATTTGCAATAAAACTAAACTATAGGGTCCTAGAGAAGGTGGGGTCTGTGTAAAGGTGGCCGCCTTCCATATAAGCCTGAAGTTCAGGGGGAAATCCTGGTTTGTATTCATAGCCCTCTGAGGACTTCTACAGTCCTTGGAGCAATTTGAAGTGGCTCTTTGAATGAAAAAGGTTCCCCACCCCTGCCATACGCTATCCAGCCTATGGGATTTGTGATCCTTAGGGTTAGGGTTAGCGTCTCTAACTTTGTTTCATCATAGGATGACCAGATTTGGTGTGCGACATCAATGTGTCAAACAAAATATGGGATAGGAGTCTAATGGTTGATTACTCATTGTTTAACTCAATAGCGCCCCCTAGAAATTCATTTTTTCCCATCTTTTAGCGCCACCTACTGGCAACACAGAACAACCTGATGATACCAAATGTGGCATGTGACATCTTTGTACGTCACATAATAAGTATGTAAAGTCAAATTACAGCTTTCATAGTCACAGGCTCCATAGCGCCCCCTACAATTTCATGCATTTTCTCCATTTTTCACAACTTTGGCCACACCCCCTTGACATACAGAAGTACATACATACTTCAGATTGGAAATGTCACTTATATAAGTCACAATGAACATATGAGTGCAGTCAAAATGCAGCCAAAACATTTGCAGACTCAGTAGCGCCCCCTAGAAATTCACTTTTTTCGCATTTTTCCTCATCTTTGGCCCCTCCTACTGGCAACACCTAATGAGGTAGATGCCTGAAATTTGGTATGTGAGATCTATGTATCACACAGAACAGGAAAGTGAAGAAAAATTACAACTTCTATGTTCACAGACTCTATAGCGCCCCCTTGAAATTTCATGTTTCTGAACTTTGGCCCCGCCTCCCAGCAACATACAAGCACGTAGAGGCCTAATATTTTACAGACAAGTTTATCACTATAGACTCTATCAAAATGTGTGCCATATGCTGACATTCAGTGAAAAAAATGGCATTATGCATATCAAGCCCTAAATGGCCCGGCTGCTCTTTCACTGATAGCTTTTTAGGATGTCTTTGGACTCAGCATTGAAAAAGCATTCAAAAATTGGTACAAAATACATTTTTTTTGTAGATCACACATTTCTGCATCAATATCACTCAAAATATTAATGTTTTGATATTTTAAATAATTTATAATAATTTTTAACCATTAGAAGTCATAACCGTAACATGCAAAAATGACGCTTTGTAAGCAATTCTGTTGCCCCACAGTGGCTAATGTAAGTCAAATGCCTGAAAATGGTTTGATTTAAGCACAGCACACATGAATCTATCAATTCAAGTGCATATTTGGATGTATGAGTAGATTTTCAGTGATTTATGTACTTACAAGTATAAAAAGTCATAGTAGTTTGCTGCCAAAATGATGTATTTCCAATCATCTCTGCTGCTCCACAGTGGTCACACTGATTCCAATGACTGGAAATTGTTTAATTCTAGCCCAGCACACATAAATGTATCAATTTATGTACACATGTGGATGTTTCAATGGATTTTGAATGATTTATTGACTTATAAGTGCAAAAAGTCATCTAAAAATGATGTATTTCCAAACTTCTCGGCTGCCCTGCAGTGACTACATTGAATGAAATGTCTGAAAACTGTTTTAATTCGGCCCAGTATACTTAAACTTGTCAATTCTACTACAAATAATGATGTTTAAGTTGGTTTTGAATGATGTATTTACTTATATGTATCAAAAGTCATAGCCCTTCACTGCCAAAATGATGTATTTCCAACCATCCCTAAATGTCAGATTTTTTTTTTAAATTCAGCACAGCACACATCGACTTGTGAATTGAAGTACTTATGTGGATATTTAAGTGGGTTTTTATAGGATGTATTGACTTTTAAATACTAAGTCATGGTTCTTTGCTGCCAACATTATTTCCAAGAATCTCTGCGTGGATATAGGTTCATGTTAGCAGCACACACCCACCGATTGATTTCACTAGAATATGGATTTTTAAGTCAGCTTTGAGAGAAGGTTTGTGGGCTACAAAAACAAATAAGTGGGAAAATTACTTGTCTGTATATTTCCAAAATGTGTCATATTTCACATCAAAATACTGAATAGTCATTGATTTCTGAGTGGCACACAACTATTATGCCTAACTGCACAACTCAAAATAAACATTTTGAAGTGGGTTTTGGGGTATCTGGGGTGTGAATATAATCAGTAGCAAAAGCGGTCTGCAGGCTTCAGTGTGGTAGGCTTAAGTATAGAATATTATATTATAATACTTTTGTAGCCTGCCTGTTGAATGCCAAAAGAGTATTTTAGGTAAATTTTAGGTCTCTTCTGCCCCTGACTCAACTCACAGTTTACTTTAGTCTAAATAGGCCTATGTTTGTTTTGAGAGATTGAAGGCATGCAAAATCACCAAAAAAAATGTGTGAAATATGACCTACAAATAGGAAAACACACAAAAGTATACACTGAAGAAGGCTCTGCGCACCTATGCGTGGGTCCCTGATCACGTTTTTAAATTAAAATAGCCTTGTTTGAATAAAGGCTTTTTATATCCTTTGGTCAAGAAGATTTCCTTGAACCCCACAGACTAGCTCAATCGCCCAATAGTGTAGTTTTAATCGCATGATCCGACCCTTGTGACATGTGCACTAAACAAGGATGGATCAGATCAACAGCCTATCAGGCCTATGCCCAGGGGTCAAAATGCCAAGGGCCCAGAAGCCCAAGCTTCTATAGTACTATTTCCATTGTTATAGAGCCTTTTGAATTGCATTTTATCCATTGTCTGGCTCAGGGACTCATGAAGTCATAATCCCTGGTGATGAACTACCACACATCTCATTTAGGAGGATGCAGTCACTGAGAGACCAACTTGTGCACACCTCAGACAGCATTTTTGGACAGGATCCGGGCCAGATGTTGACTAATGTTTGGGCAGGATCAGCAGAACGGATCTGGCCCAGTGTCTCGTTTACAACTACCCAGCGCAGCGCTGGATCAAGAATGGATGAGGGCCACAACTGGCCTAGATCAGCTAGAAAGCCTACCAAAACGTGGATAAGATTCGTCCCGGATCTGTGCCTGATCCATATTACACATTTGGGGCTCATCTGACCCTAATCCTTTTCCTACCTGGGGCTCATTTGGCCTTGATCCATTTCCTATCTGGGGCTCATTTGGCCCTGATCCGTATTCTGTATTCATATAGGCAATGGCAAATATGTTCAAAACAAATGAGCTGCTCACAATTTATGCATTTTAGTATTATTTATTGTTTTGATAGCGTCCATGTCAGTAGGCAATCTCTCGGGGTTGATTCTTCACACACCTGTGAAAGATACTACACACAAAAAGCAGATGAAAAGAAACACTACAGTTAATATTCAACTGTCTGTGCAGGCACAAATGACTGATTATTAACTGAGAAATAGAGAGGCCACGAACATTATTTACAATGAACTTTGATGGCACCTAATCCAGGTTGTATATCACAAAGCAGTTATTAAAATCAATCACAATGTAAGATCACACCGCACACTGCTACCAGATGCACACTTATGGACACGCCCAAAGTTGCATAGGTGTACAGCTATTGACAAAATGTGTCTGATTGCACCCAATAACTTTTGCTGTCACACTCATATGTAATACATATTTTTTCCCCACCCCACATATCACTGACCACTTGTCCCGCAACAAAAACAATATCCCCTCTGAATAACTGGTCCACTGAACAAGGACCAAGTAGATGCTTCCCAATATACAAGCAGCAATACCAGTCTCAACAAGCAAGGCAGCCTCAAGCAAAAATTGGAATTTGCGCTGAAAACAGGCACAGGCGATTTTCCTCAAACCTACAAGTACTCTCCGGGGACATTTTCCAAAGTTTTCATCTGAAAAAGAAATGGGGGAGGGGCAACAAGCAAAAAAAGGACAGTAGTTCATCACTGAGCAGCATAGTTGGAATGATATATGCACAAAATGTAGGCAACAATTTAGGAGATAATGTCGATTCGAATCTGAAGTGACAAACCTCATTGCCATCAGCAGCGGGCATTAATAGTGCAACAGGCAGTTATCAAGAAATACTTACATCCAAATATTGAGAAAGCGCATTTTAAGTGAAAGGATGTTCTTGCAACATCGTATAGGGCTGTATAATAATTACTTTTAATGCATCATAACATTTCCAAGCCAAATGGACTGCAACTGTGGAACACCTGCACCTATTGATGTATGAGAGCATTCTACTGCAGCATTCCAGAATTCCTCAAACTACAGCTCACAAGACCTCACAAAATATGGCATATTGTAATATTTTGATCCAGTGGTGTAGTTTCAATTCAATTCAATTCATTTATTTCTTCAGGACATTGCACATTAATGAACATAAACATACATATACATATATGTAAATGTGCCAGATTGTAGCCCAAA
This sequence comes from Engraulis encrasicolus, assembly GCF_034702125.1. Classification (NCBI taxonomy): domain Eukaryota; kingdom Metazoa; phylum Chordata; class Actinopteri; order Clupeiformes; family Engraulidae; genus Engraulis; species Engraulis encrasicolus. The sequence continues at coordinate 23,279,490 of NC_085868.1, forward strand.
GGCTAATTTCCATCTGGTGTCCAAAATAGGCAGGCTAGATGTTTACAAGCATTATAAATTAAAATCCCAAACATACATCTAAAACCAAAACAGACTGTTAGTAACAAAAGAAATGAAACACAATACAGACACAAAAAGCATGTCAATAAGAGAGAGAGAAAGAGAGAGAGAGAGAGAGAGAGAGAGAGAGAGAGAGAGAGAGAGAGAGAGAGAGAGAGAGAGAGAGGAGAGAGAGAGAGAGAGAGAGAGAGAGAGAGAGAAAAAGGCCCCAAGATAGGGCTATGTATTATGTGAGTAGTTTACCTTTTTGTGGTGGGTATACTGTATATTTGAGCATGTTTGTGGTGGGGTATACTGTATATGTGTGTATATATACTATTCTTAATATTGATTCAATTTTAGGTGGGTATACTGAAATCCCTGACATTTTCAGGTGGGTATACTGCGCACCTGCGTTCTATATACTGTGGACTACACCACTGTTTTGACCCTACCCTACAACATGACAAGGAATGGATAAGAAGTTACAATTCCTTTTACTCTCTCTCAAACCAATTGAAACCCAGGTGTTGATCCCTCAGTCAAAGAGTAATTCTTACCCATTCCTTGTCATGTTGGTTGGTTCCTTCTGGAAGGCAGTGGCAATGATACAATGGCTATAGACAAAACAACCACACAGTCAAGTCAACATTACACTTACTGTGGTTGGCAGCATGCGTTTCTATGGTCTTGGTTATGTAGGCACACTTCATTGGAAAATTACACCTGGAAATCTGTGAAATACGTATATGTGTGATATGAAATGTGTTCAATAACTGTTCAATGTAAGACCATAATATTATAGATTAGACCCTCTGGTGGACAGAAACACATGCACCGCAAACTAACCAACAAATGAACACAAAAGAAACTCAGACTATCGCATATTTCTCTTTGGTACAGGCCCCTAAATATAGTATTTTAAGAATGATGAATGGTCTATGCATTGTGATGATGTAGGAGATCACAGGAGAGCCTACCTCCTTGATGAGATGGGGAGCGACTGGTGAAGTTGGCTGGAGGGATGGGGTCATCTAAGTCGATGCGCTGTGGTAATAGAGAGCCGTAGACAGAAGGATTTTAGACTGTGGGAAGTAAATGAGTGAATGACATAGGACATTGAAAGATGTGGTAGAATGCAACTTTTATGGTGGAAAACACTCAGGAAGCAATAAATGCTCCGTCTTTTTCTGGCTGGAGATGCAGTGTGCTCTATGGCTGTGTACCAGACGGTAGTGTGTGTAGCTCTGCTCCGCCAGAGGGTGCCGAAGCTACACACATACCATCTGGTGTGAACCAGGCTACTGTATGTCATCAAAAGTTGACCATTCTGAACCTTTGTCAGAGACAACACACTGAGTGCGTTACAATATGCGGCCTTGCCTCCTCCATTTGTGCTTGTTTCCTCGTACCAGGAAGTAATATGTCATGATGACATCACTGACAACAGCATTATATTTCAATATCTTGCAAAAGCTCAATTGTAAACTCGTTTTCTCATTTGCAATTGGGATGGTGAATGAAAAACAGTCCCTCAAAAGTTGTTGTGGCTAGGCTGACAGCTGGGAAACTTTATCGTTTTCTCCACGGAGGAGGGGCCAGGAGGCGGGGCGAGGAAACAAGCACAAGTGGAGGAGGCAAGGCTGCATATTGTAACGCACTCAAACAATGGTCCTCAATGCATTTAGCAACCCTCAGTGCCTGTGTGAATGTAAGGTTAAGGTTGGTGTGAACCAGGCTAGACATACTGTACAGTACCGTGCGTACTGAATATTTACTTTTTTGCACATGTGGCACACTTAACATTTTCAGATCACCACACAAATGTAAACATTAAACAAGGATGACCCAAGCAAACATAAGATGCAGTAGTTTCTCAGTGATCATTTCATTTGTTAGGAGAATAATGCCATAAACCTACACCAGCCTGTGTGAAAAAGTAAGTCCCCCCCTTGTTGAATGAGGAAATATCTGTGATTAATCATATTATTTTGGACAACTGAGGTATATTTCACAGCAACCCAAGTCTGGCTGCTACCAGGCCTTTCAAATAAAGACAAATTCTTAAGTGTGCCAAATAGAAGTAAAAGAAAACAAGTAAAAATCAGTTGGGGGGCAAAAACATATACATGGCACTGTATGTCCTTGTGTATGAACCCCCATTCAGTCAATCACACGCATCAGTCAATCACAAGCAAGGTCAACCATTGAGAGAAGGAGCCTGTATGAAGGAAGGGTTATAGATCGCCTGACATGGGACCACCATGGTATATATTGCTTTTGAAAGGTTCAAAGTATATTATTAATTAATATATATTCACATATATTCAAGAGTTCAAAGTTCCATGCACAGCTCCTATGTGCTGGTAGATGCAGGACTGTTCAATACTTCAAAAGAAAGGAGTCTACCTTCAAGAAGTACACCTTCTTCACTTAATGCTCGTTTTATTAGAGCAAACAACGCGTTTCGCCTCAGTGCGTTATCAGGGTCACTCAGGCGTTGTTTGCTCTGATAAAAGGAGCATAAAGTCAAGAAAGTGTGCGGTAAACTTCTTTCTTTTTATATATTCACATATACTTTAATACATCATACTGCACACACATGATTGCTGTATTCCATGCTGTATGTGTAACTAGTCAGAGAAGATTGTTCAAGCAATGCCAAAACCATACATATGTACCTTAAATTGACAAATAGAGGATGAATGGTTCAAAACTAAGTGTAGGGAAGTATACCAAGACCCAAACCTTTTAAACACCTGCCTCCTCCTCCTCCTCCTCCTCCTCCTCCTCCTCCTCCTCCGTTGAGCCTGGCAGCATTTGGGATTCCCATGTAGACCTGTGAAGAAACCAAATTTGGCTGGATGACTACATGACAAAAAATTCTTGCAGGAAACAATTCAGTTGTTTTTGAACAATCTAATGACAATGGGCCGTTCTCATAGTCTGAAAACAGTACGTCTTAACATGTTTCATTGAACCAGATGGCATCAAACACTGAATGGTCCCAACAGGTCCCATCTTGTTCAATGATACATGGTCCAATGATACATGCTAAGAAGTGATCTCACCAGAGTCATACAACAGATGGAAGAACAGAAATTAAGTTAATTTAAATGGAAGAATAGATATAAAAGTCAGCGTATTTTAAAAAATGGTGGACTGATCCTTTGTAAGTGACTACCGGTAGGCCTACCTGTTTCAGGCTGGTTAGAAAAGACAAAAGGAAAAGGTTGACTGAGCGCTCTTGTTCTCCAACTTAGTAAACTCCAAACTGTAGGTGCTCTTGAAGTAAGAAGACTAAAGTCCTTTCATTTAGAGCGTGTTGGCACTAGGGACGACTTCAGGCAACTCCACAGGTCGACAAAGATTGTCCTTAAGGATTGTCCTAAGGACAATCCTTGTCGACCTGTGGAGTTGCCTGAAGTCGTCCCTAGTGCCAACACGCTCTAAATGGTTAGAAAAGACTTTAGGCTGGTGAAAGGCATCTCATGCCTGCCACTTGACTCCTACTTGGAGTTTATGAAGACATGGGCCTTGGTCAGTTTACAAGTGGTTTGAGTAGTCAGTGGTTTTAGATGTCTATACGTCTTAAATGTTGTTGACTTTGTTCTACGTTGTTTTCTCAGTGGTGCTGTCCCTTTCTGTCTCTTGTTGATTTTTTTGTACATGCAGTTGTATTTCTACAAATAGAGAACTTAAAAAAAAAAAAACATTGCAAACATGTTTTTTTTTTAACTATTTGGTTGAGAAAATCATTGCACCACACATTATACTGTGCTGTGTGCTTCACAAAAAAAACCCAGGCAAATCGTAACAGGCTTGTGTTTGTGCATATTGGAGCCTCGACTTACTCCTCCTTACTTGCTTCACCTGATGGGTGGACTGCCACAGCCAGACACACATCTTCTGCTACTTCTGCTCCAGCTGCAGAGAAAGTAGCCGTGTAGAGGTAGGGGGAGAGAGTGGGTAAATTGTACATGGCATCAAAATATGAATAAAAACAGCTTTTAGTATTGGTAAAGAACACTACTGTTTAGAAGGTATTAGTCTTGCTCACCGCTACGGGGTCATCCCTATGTTCCCCGGGTCCTATGTTCCCCCCAACCGGGGAGCTTAGGACCCTTTTTTCAAAAAAGGGTTCTATGTTCCCCGCTGCTTCCAAGTAGACTGTGGCCGCATGGTAAAGCGCAGGTTGTTGTTGCACCTCTGGCAGGTTAGGTTTAGGGATAGTTTTGGTCAGGGCACACATTTACAACTCAGAAACATTGCATTATTGACATGTTAGGTTTAGGGATGGTTTTGGGAAGGGCACAATTTGAAAACTCGGAAACATAGAATGTGGGGAACATAGAACCCTGTTTTATACAAAGACAGGGGAACATAGGACCTGGGGAACATAGGACTCGGGGAACATAGGTACGCTCCCACTGCTACATCTCACACAACACATGTCACCTTGGTTTCTTTCTTTTCTTTGTGTTTGTCCGTGACCAGACAAAGTTGCAGGTGTGCTGAAGAGTCGCGAGCTGACAAAAAAGTTCAAGTTACAATTTAACTTGTAACAGTTCATTATTGAAGCGGGAACCTTCCATGTTAGATGCACCTAAATGTCCAATGCTAAAATGGAAGTCCAATCAAGTCCAAATTAAAACCCCAGTTTGTGCAAAGCAACTAAATAGAGCAGCAAACGACAGCATCAGTAGAGTCAGCAAGCGAGTAAGCAGCAGAAGCAGCAAGGGGTCAGCAGCAGAAGCAGTGAGCTTAGCACAACAAGCCCAGGTTACCGTCCCTTCCAGCAGTCGGTTTCTGCTCCTTACTTCACTGGCACTGGCCGATGCCTCCAATGGGGAAAGAAAGAGAAAGGGTCTCAGCAGTGGGAAGAGCCTTCACAGCCAGCAGAATATTTAGTACGCTAAGTATTTCAAAAGCGTACTTACGTTGCGTGGGTGTGGCTTAGCCACGACCCAGATGCAGGATTGAGAGCGTTGCGTACCCTGTGTGGAAACCACAATCCAATGGCGTGCCCTCCGTTCTGTTCCACCTGCTCTGCTGTGACCTCTCCGCCGTGCTGTCTCTTTTCTGTCTGGTCACATCTGGTCTTCTCTCTAGATCCCTATACATGAGTTCTAAATTTTGTTTATAACCTGACTGCACAAACTTAGCTGCGCACAACTCAACCTCTGATTGTTGGAAACCGCTGTCGGTCAAAAAATTAACTCACGTGGTTGGCTGCCAGTGTCTTGCCCCTCCTCATAACATTGTGTTAAACACTGAGAACCCATGTATGTATAAAAGAAAGTAGCCACACCTACCCCCATCAGTAGCACATTGAGCCTACAAACCTGTATTTGAGTTTGTAATGGAATCGCTTTGGCATTGTCCTATCTATGGCACCTGCAAGTCGTCACCGCACCCCAATTACAAGACACAACAAACAAACATTTCACAGCAGAAGTGAGTGCACCGCAAACCACTGAAATCACAGCCAAGTCAGATGATTGTTTGCAATCAGTCCAATCAGCTGGTCACTGTCTCCTGCCCAGGAAAAAGGTGAGGGTAGTTGGTTATCAAATGGAAATTCACAAGCAAACAAAAATCAAAACAAAATGTGAAACCAAGCACTGCACAAAACAGGGTAAACACAATACTAAAAAATACACACCATCATGTAATATCATGTAGTACACAATTCAACACACTACATTACACAATACGACAATAAATGAAATGCAATAATACATACAGGACTGTTGTACAATACAAACTGTAATGCAATGACACACAATCAGTAAAGGAACTTCCAGAGCTGGTGTGTGACTGTGGAAAATTGTATGTGTGTTTGTGATACTGCACAGTATTGTTGTATTGTAGTACTGTTGTCGGCCTAATTTGTCAGTTTACAAATTGTTCACTAGTAGTGTGTATATCCTTTAGGTTATAGGTTAGGTTTTAGGCTTATTACATCGTCTTATTACATTACATTGCCCCTTTCCCATATAACCCTTTGAACTTTAGAAAACAATGCGGCACATGTGAATTTAATATATTCTGATTTGAAATATTTAATTCACATGCATCATACAACAAGTATTAGAATGTTAAACAAATTCATTTTAAAATAATACTGGTTAAGGATACATTAGATTAAACTAGCTTAAACAAACCCAGATTGGTAACCACTGCTTTCATGCATTTTGAAAACAAGATCTAGTACTGAGCATAGTACTGAGCATTGATAGTAGGCCTAGCCTATATTGCTGTATGTATGCAGTCATATAACAAACAAGATAACAAAGGGAATGCGAATAAAAACTAAATGCTAAGTATGTACAGGGCTACACCAACGATTTTACACCATGCCATATCAGACTTTCAACTCCATACAACAATATATTAATGTTACGACGTTATACAGAGGTGTGGAGTGAATTTTGCAGCTTACTCAAACCTCTCCGTGTATTTTTCGGGTATTTAACATATTTAACACAGTAACTCACGATCGCAATCTTACAGAGTGTCATTACAAAGCCTACCTCAATGCCGAGAACGCAACGCGAAGCAATCAAAGTTCACAAGCCATTGTTTAGAAGACAAACTATTTAGAAAAAATAACCCGCTATCTTCAATGCTCACGAGCGTACACGTTAAATAATTATAAATAAATACCTCGAGCCCAAAAGCAATAAAAAAGGGAAATTCACAGGGCGGAAACACCCTAAATCACCGTTTGATCGACCAATCACATGCAGGCAGTACATACGTCACGTCCCTTAGTGAATGTGGTTGTGAACGCAAAACGAGGACTGCGTTATTCCTCAAGGGCGGACCAAATTCTGGGGGGCCCTTATAGAGCTTGAAAGTCCCGCCCCTTAGTTCCGCATTTCACAGGACCTAAGCTCACCTTCTAACTGCAACATGGTAGCGAGTAAATATCTTCCGATCTCAGTCATTACATGCGCTGGCCTACAAATATGCTGTTTAAGAGGTTAGATAAACATGCAGAAGTATCAATGTTTTGTTCCGAGGCCGTCTGCATGAAAAATGTGAAGAAACACAGATTTCTAAAAAGTTTAGGGGTTCGTACGAAAAATTAAACAAAAATATCAGAAACAACATATGTGGAGCTCGTGGCACAAATCGAAGGGAATCGAAATATCATTTTAATACCGCCATTGGATTACATGCTACGATTTTCGGCTAAAAAAGCCGTTGTACGGTGTTCATTTTAGGACATCCTCAGAAAATACTTCGTCATCCTCAGACAGATGTTTGTCATCCTCAGATAGATGTTTGTCATCCTCAGACAAAACTTTGTCATCCTCAGAAAAAACATTGTCATCCTCAGATAAAACTTTGTCGTCCTCAGAAAAAAAATGGTCATCCTCAGACAAAACTTTGTCATCCTCAGACAAAACTTTGTCGTCCTCAGAAAAAAAAATGTCATCCTCAGACAAAACTTTGTCATCCTCAGACAAAACTTTGTCGTCCTCAGAAAAAAAATTGTCATCCTCAGACAAAACTTTGTCGTCCTCAGAAAAAAAATTGTCATCCTCAGACAAAACTTTGTCATGAGGATATGACATTTATTTAAGCACTTTGAACCTACTTGATGGTGTAGTGGCATAATATTGTCTGCTTGTAACTTTTGAACCACTGGACCAATTTTCAAAAACTTGGTATCCCTGTAATCCTTGGGCTGAGGCGAATCCAACGCATCCTATGACGTCATTTTCTGCCTGATAGTTTTTCCGCCATTTTGGATTTTGTGAAAATCAATAAAATTGCTATTTTAAGCTCAAATTTTGTTGAAATTTCCTGTAAGTTGGTACACATGATCTCTGGACCAAGCTGAACAAAAGTTATTGAGTGAATTTTGCGCAAATGTTTTCGTTTGGCCCTTGAAAGCCAATCAAAAACGGCCTAAAAGTCACCAAACAGGAAGTGAGGTCATATCTTGGGAACCCCTTGTCAGAATCTCCTGAAAATTCACACATATATTCTTGTCTATCTCATGACCTATCAAAGGTCTACTACATGTCTCTAGCTCAAACTCTCTTGCGCCACCAACAGGTCAAAGTTTTAGCTACATTTTTGCCTGTAACTTTTGAACCGTACGCTCAATTTGAAATCTGGTGGTACCGTTCACATATCAGCAGTCATAAAATGTCCGCCATTTTGGATTTTGTGAAAATTAAAAAATGCTTTTTCCTACAAATTGAGTTGGATTTTGACAAACACATTCTTCACAGTCTGCTGAGTACTCATTAAAATATAGGCCCTCACCCCAAATCCTCTAGCAGAGCTGGCGATTAGGGTGTACTGCAGTTAGCAAAAGGGGTCATGCATCAAATTTGGGCTTGCTTGTGTAAATTCACTGTGCGTCCCTCTGACCGTCTGCCTGGTCGGCTCTCTCTGTCGCCGTGGCGACTTGCAGGTTTTCTGTTTTGGCCTGAATTGCTGCTTGCAGCTATATTTTATATTATTTTTCTTTTTTATTTGGCAATGTTGATATGCTGGCTATATAGTCAAGTGCATGTATGACTTAACACCCCAAAAAATCTAACAAAAGTTTTTTCAGTGGTTTAAAGTACTATCAGATATACTTAACAGCCAAAACCAGATTCAGGAAAGGCCTCTTTTTCAAGATGGCCGACACCAGGCCCTTATGGACTTAAGATTACATTGAGTATAGTGGTGTTTGATGCATGTTTAGACCAAGTAATGTTGTAATAAGAACATTTCCATGATACATATGTAAAGGGTTATAAGGGCAGTTTGCTGTTAAAAAATTCCCATTAAAACTGTATGGTACACTAATATTACTACTATAGCCTGCCTTCTGTAGGCTAATTAGCGCTAACCTCTTCTTTGTGTGTATTTTAGATTTTTTGAATTATTATTATTTTCACATAATTTTTCACATCCTAGCCATCTGGGCTGTGCAATGCCTCGCTTTGGAATAGTGACCCTGTGTTTCCCACAGAAATTTTGGAAACCATGGGGGCAGGGCAGCCGGGATTTATGTAATTGGGGGGGGGATTATAGGTCTACATTTCAGCCATTTATGTTTTGAGAAATTACATAAGATCTAACCCATGACATGTTTTACCCATGTACACTGTCATTTATATATTTAAAAAATGCAGTACAGAGAATAATTTCTGTTTGCAACACACTTCATTCGGCCCTCATGCAGGGGTCTATGCAATGAAAAAAACAAAAAACAAAATAGGAGCACAGATAACAATTTAGGAGCACTGTGCAATTGTTAACGCACAGATGAAAAGGGTCTATGAGAGTAGGCTATGCCTTTTTCCCCACACACATAGGCGTTCACATTCTACATAAGGGGTGCTGGTCACAGGGCCAGTTTTTCAAAATTCCTCCCAGTAAAAGGGCTGAACAACATATTGCACATTTATGTCTATATTCACATTCATTACACATTCATTTCTATATGCATCCCGATGTCTCCTCTGTTGTGTCAATGAAGGCCTGTCGCCTAACTTATTATCATACAACTGGGAGTGTAAGAAACTCATCCCAACTGTCCCTCCTCTGAAGGTTTTTATTGCTCCCAAACCCAAGTTAACTACAACAACTTGACTAGGCTTTTGATCCATCTGTCTTTCAAGCACTCATGGTTTTCTCCATAGGATGTATTTACTCCAGGAGGAAAATGCAAAGGAAATCGTTTTTCAAATCGTTATATATATATATATATATATTACATTTTACATTACATATAGTAGGGTTGGAAAGGGGGGTCTACGCGCACCCCCCGGCTTTTTTTACGCCACCTGATTTTTTTGTATCTTTAGAGTGTCTACTTACAGAATCTGCCAGGTGCCAAGCTGAAATAATGTCCCATGGCCTTCATCCTGTCAGGTGCATTAAATGGTTAAAAATGAAGGCCATGGGACATTATTTCAGCTTGGCACCTGGCAGATTCTGGAAGTAGACACTCTAAAGATACAAAAAAATCAGGTGGCGTAAAAAAAGCCGGGGGGTGCGCGTGGACCCCCCTTTCCAACCCTACTAATATATTACATTTTTGGAAACTATGGCGGCCAAATTTAAACTATGGCGGTGTGCCATAGTTTCTTCAATGTATGGGAAACACTGGGGACCCTTATTCCACATCTGTTTTCACTCTGTTCAGGGTTTGTTCACACAGTGTGTCTGGAGCTTATACATTTTGTATTCTGGCACTTACTACTTATTGATAAATATAAATCTAGGTCTACTAGGTCCTTACTATGGTTATATTGGTAATAAATCCCTTATTGTACATGAACAAGACATTTGCCAATAAATGTCTAACAACAACTGTCTGATTTTGCTTAGTACATGACTTACAAGTTACTTACACAGGCATTAATATTGTATGAATAAGTGCTAATAGATGTAACGCTAAAATAAAATGTTGCAGTTTGTTTAATGGCAATTTTTTGTGAGGACGACAAAGTTTTGTCTGAGGATGACAATTTTTTGTCTGAGGATGACAATTTTTTTTCTGAGGATGATAAAAGTTTTGTCTGAGGACGACAACGTTTTGTCTGAGGATGACAAAGTTTTGTCTGAGGATGACAATTTTTTTTCTGAGGATGACAAAGTTTTGTCTGAGGATGACAATTTTTTTTGTGAGGATGACAAAGTTTTGTCTGAGGATGATAAAGTTTTGTCCGAGGATGACAAAGTTTTGTCCGAGGATGACAAAGTTTTGTCTGAGGACGACAAAGTTTTGTCTGAGGATGACAAAAAATTTTGTGAGGATGACAAAGTTTTGTCTGAGGATGATAAAGCTTTGTCTGAGGACGACAAAGTTTTGTCTGAGGACGACAAAGCTTTATCTGAGGACGACAAAGTTTTGTCTGAGGATGACAATGTTTTTTCTGAGGACGACAAAGTTTTGTCTGAGGATGACAATTTTTTTTGTGAGGATGACAAAGTTTTGTCTGAGGATGATAAAGTTTTGTCAGAGGATGACAAAGTTTTGTCCGAGGATGACAAAGTTTTGTCTGAGGATGACAATTTTTTTTGTGAGGATGACAAAGTTTTGTCTGAGGATGATAAAGTTTTGTCCGAGGATGACAAAGTTTTGTCCGAGGATGACAAAGTTTTGTCTGAGGATGACAATTTTTTTTGTGAGGATGACAAAGTTTTGTCTGAGGATGATAAAGCTTTGTCTGAGGACGACAAAGTTTTGTCTGAGGACGACAAAGCTTTATCTGAGGACGACAAAGTTTTGTCTGAGGATGACAATGTTTTTTCTGAGAACGACAAAGTTTTGTCTGAGGATGACAAAGTTTTGTCTGAGGATGATTAAGTTTTGTCTGAGGACGACAAAGTTTTGTCTGAGGATGACAATGTTTTGTCTGATGATGACAAAGTTTTGTCTGAGGACGACAACATTTTTTTCTGAGGCTGATGCTGAGAACTGATGTCATTTTTTCTGAAGACGACAACCTTTTTTCCGAGGATGACAACGTTTTTTCTGAGGACGACAATGTTTTTTCTGAGGATGACAAAGTTTTGTCTGAGGATGACAATTTTTTTTCTGAGGACGACAAAGTTTCGTCTGAGGATGACAATTTTCTCCCTGAGACTGACAGAGTTTTATGTGAGTCTGATACCTGAGTCTGATATCTGAGAATGTCCTAAAATGAACGCTGTACCGTTGAGGTCCCATGAAATCGGGGGAAGTGACGTCACTTTCAAGCTCTATCCCTGGGCCCGGGCCAACTCCCCAACAACAGCACACCCTTCAGCTTCCCTGGCCTACTGTCAAAGTAATTAGTGGACTAAGTGTTCTAAAGAGAGAGCACACTATGCCAGTCCTGAAATATCACACTGTCCTGAAATTGAAAAGAAAGTCGTGTAACCACCAGCTGAAATTTGGATGGCATTGAAACAATAACGCAGCCCTGGGTTCAGAGTTGATACGAGACCATCATCAAATCAAACTATGATTACTAATTAATGTTAATTGCTGTCTATCCTGTTGGGAGGAAATCAGTCGTCTATTCACCAATCACTGTTGGCAGGCATTCACCCGCAGCTGAGGCAGTGGCGCTCCGGGACACGTGTCCTATTGGAGACCGTTCAAATGAGACAACTGGTTAAAATCATTAAGGCAGTGTCAATGCCATTTACGCCTTTGCACTCACTTATCAAGAGATGGTGGCAGGAGATATGTGCTGATTATCCTCTAGGTGAATAAATACATGTTCACGCCTGATGCACACACAGCATCACAGGCACGGAGAGGGTACGAATCCGCTTGGGTTCTATTCCCAATTCGCCGCCGGCCACCATGTAGTTGGTGTGAAAGGACTAATTTGTGCTCACGTATTCATAGCTGTTTTGTGCAGACACCAAACAAAAATGCTTCCACACCACCAGTGGCACACACGACCTCAGGGTGAATTTGGTGTCAGCTGCCTCTTGCCATTGAAATGTGTTATACGGGTGACTTTAGGAGTAATTTAATTGCCTGTGTGAAACCACCATTAAAAATAAACAAACACACAGAAGATCCAATTTAAGGGTGTATTTTTCTCAACCATGATTCATTTGAATTTCATTTCATTTTATGTCATTTATATTTCTACAGGACAGTGCACATTGATGAACAATGAAAATATGCAAGGGTTCAAAGACATCAGCCCATCACTGCCAGCTGCAGTCCTTTCAGCCAGATGTTACGTAATCCTAATTGAGTTTAATCGGCTTGTTCCATCATAGCAATGGAAGTCCAGTTATAGGCTGATGTTTGTTTTCACGACGAACCGAAAAAAAATCACATCCTTTTGTTTGGGGTTGAGTGATGCGTCTAGTCTACCTCTCCTGTTTCGCGTGGAGCTCTGATTGTGTGTTGACAGGCCCATCCCATCAAGGGCACGTCTCTAACAACTAAAGTAAACTAACAACTAGAGATGCACAGGATCCAAGATCCGGTTCCGGATCTGGCAGGAGAATAGGGTTTTTCACAGGATCCGGATCCGGCAGGATTTTAAGCAGTGGATCCGGTATCTGGCAGTTACCTAAAAATCAGGATCTGGTGCATCTCTAGCCTAGGTTTTTCAGTCAGTCTTTCACAACCCCAATTGCTGCATGGAGTGAAAGAACTTTGGAAGTGGCCAGTGCAGGCAGTGTGGCAGTAAGCCAATGAGTCTAAAAAATAGTTTGAGCCAACGTAATAAAAATGGCCCACGTGTGCGAGTAGGCTATGTGTTTCAACCCTTTCGTAGGATCCGGTATCCGGTTCCGGATCCGGCAGGATCTTAAGCAGTGGATCCGGTATCCGGCAGGATCCTAAAAATCAGGATCCAGTGCATCTCTACTAACAACCGCTCCCCTGCAGCTCTCATGGTGGACCTGTGCGTCAGAGAGGGATCACATAGGCACACACACACACACACACACACACACACACACACACACACACACACACACACACACACACACACACACACACACACACACACACATAGGCAGATACACACATACACACACACACAAACACACACAGATTCACGCACCCACACAGACACACGAATGCACAAACACACACACACACACACACACACACACACACACATACACACACACACAAATGCATACAAACACACACACACACGAATGCACACATGAACATGCACAACACACACACACAAACACATAAACACATGCACACACACATATGCGCACATGCACACACATACAGTACGTACACTCACACAAACACACACACACACACACACACACACACACACACACACACACACACATGGACACACACGCACAGCAGAGGCTCTCTAACTCCAAAATAACACACACAACTGTTGCGGTGAGACAGTAGAGAAGAGGACAGGGCAGCCATGCAAAGTCAGCCCCACATGGGCAGGGTTAGGAGCAAACAGGAGTCCTAAGCCCCAGGATATTAGATGGGCTTCAAGTGCTGCCTGTGGTATATACTGTCCAGTAGAGCCTATAGCCCTGCTCTTGTGTATAGACCAGTGCGTCATCGCGTCATCACCTCTCCTCTCTCAGAGTGTCAGGCAGCCATGGACATCTGAACCTGCCGTGAGAGTTTTTATCCATCATTTATTTATTCATGTATAGTAGACAATGTGCTCTGGAGAGAGAGAGTGTGTGTGTGTGTGTGTGTGTGTGTGTGTGTGTGTGTGTGTGTGTGTGTGTGTGTGTGTGTGTGTGTGTGTGTGTGTGTGTGTGTGTGTGTGTGTGTGTGTGTGTGTGTGTGTGTGTGTGTGTGGATCTGAAGTGCATTGGATCTGAATGAACAATCATGACCGTTCTCTGAACCGATTCGACCGAAGCCAGAAGAAATTTGTAACATTTCTAAAGTCTTGCACAGATGCACAGATTCAGAACACCCACTTGCGTTGTGCCGAGGGGCTTTCAACCAAATGCCGACACCTTATTACATAATTGGCTGAAGGGAATGATCTGGAACGTTTTGAATGACATTTGCCTCCTCAAATTACATCAAATTCGAGATATGCATCAAGGCGTGGTCAGATCGTTTTCTTCATCACTAACACAAACAACTCCAGCCACCTGGGACGCTGCAGTTAAGTGCGCCGTATCAGGTGGAGCGCATTACAGTAAAAATAGAGCACGGAATTACATGCATGCATTCCAGTCTGTTTGTGGAGAATCCTTATTATGTAAGAATGAGTGCATCAGGTCCAAAACTCACAAGAGTGTCATTATCGAGCTTCCAAGGGCAAGGTCGTTTATCAACACCTCTGTGTTCGGATAGGCCACCTCTGTACAGGCCATCTCTGGTGGTCAGTGAGTTGTGAATTTACATGATATATCACAGTATTACTCTTAAAATGCTAACTTTTAAAAACTGAAACAAGAGTTAAAGGTGTTACAGGTCTATTTCAAGTAGAGATGGATCCAAGATCCGGTTCCGGATCCGGCAGGATAATAGGGTTTTTCAGACTATCCGGATCCGGCAGGATCTTAAGCAGTGGATCCGGTATCCGGCAGTTACCTAAAAATCAGGATCTGGGGCATCTCTACTTTTTACGTAGCCTAGGCTTTTCAGTCAGTCTTTCACAACCCCAATCGCTGCATGGAGTGAAAGCCCTTTGGAAGCGGTCGTTGAAGGCAGTGTGGCAGTAAGCCAATGAGTCTTAAAAACAGTTTGCGCCAACGTAATAAAAAGGGCCTACGTGTGCGAGTTGGCTATGTGTTTCAACCCTTTCGTAAGATCCGGTATCTGGTTCCGGATCCGGCAGGATCTTAAGCAGTGGATCCGGTATCCGGCAGGATCCTAAAAATCAGGATCCGGTGCATCTCTAATTTAAAGTGTACATTTTCAAGTCAAGGCTTTGACAAAATATGCAACAGTATTTCCACACAACTCTGAACTCTGGAAGTTCCCCGGTCCGCATAAGAATTCCGTAAGAATCTCATCACACTGGTGAATCGGCTACCCATGTAAGACCAAATTAAAATGAAATCATATCTGATATTAAATGCCTAAAATGTAACCAGTGAAAGCTTATGGAGAACACTATTTAGCCTGCGATGCAATATCAACTTATTCATTTGTTCATTTAATTTGGTGTACATAGAGAAAAAGACTAAGTACAAAAATTATATGATGTTGAACATGTTTCACTTTGGGACGACCATAATGTAATCTCTTCTATAATTTAACACAGGAAAGAATGCGTTTGACTCAATGTGGTAGGCTTGTGGCGTAGAGTAGGGGCAGGTTTCCCAAAACCAAAGTTGCTATTATATCTTCTTTGTTGTTCGCAATGCAAAGCATACATTGCTAACAACCAGCCAATGGTAAGGGGAAACACGCTCCTCTCCAGAGTAAGGTGGGGAAGCAACAAGGCATTACAGTCCACATTATCATATTATGGCACATCATAAACATTAATAAAGAAGTTGCGATTATGACTCCACCTAAGTCTCCTCCAGGGAGTGTTTAGAACACATTAAGTCTGAAAGATCACATGTGTGGGCAGCCTCTGCCTCTTTCTATATGTGCTTCCCAACATATGATGTGTGTGTGTGTGTGTGTGTGTGTGTGTGTGTGTGTGTGTGTGTGTGTGTGTGTGTGTGTGTGTGTGTGTGTGTGTGTGTGTGTGTGTGTGTGTGTGTGTGTGTGTGTGTGTGTGTGTGTGTGTGTGTGAGTGAGTGTCTGTGTGTGTATAGCATGTTGTCAAGCACCCATAGAGGGTGGCCCTAAGGTCTGTAGACAGGGCCGCTGACAGCTTTGTCAAGGCCCGGGACAAAGTCATCTGAAAGGGCCCCCCACTCAATACATGCTCTACTCTCTAATATCTGCCCGCCCAGGGACCACAGATGCAAATTAGCTCTGTAACTAACTCTGGTACTGTAGCTGTCCTGTACACGACCCCTGTCAAATAAACCAATAAACTAAACTAAACTACATTCAACATAATGAGGACCCAATTCTGAGCCCCCCTCTTCCCCTGGGCATGGGACAACTGGCCCCTTTGCCCCCCCCCCCCCCCCCCCTGTTGGCTTCCCTGGCCCCAAAGGCCTGTAGAAACTGTGTGTTGGCCCGGTGATGGATCAGGGCTTCAGGATGGATCACCTCCAGCCCTGCCTGCCCTGTTGCCCTTGAGGAGGATACTCTGAGAGGCAGGCACAAGACAGACGCAACAGCTGTGGTGGTATCCCCCCAGCAGCACTCCCCCCCCCCAAACACCCCCTCCCCCATCCCCCACTCCACCCCAGCCCCTCTTTTTAATCTTTCGCTCCCCCCTCACTCAAAAGGCAAGCTGACAAGGGGGGGACAAAGTTGTCAGTTGTCCCAGGCCCAAGGAGAGAGGAGGCAAAAAATTGGTTTTCATTACGTTGTATGTATTGGAAGGGGGGGCCCTTTCAGATAACTTCGTCTTGGGCCCAGTAATAACTCTCAGTGCCAGGCGGCACCCACCTCCTGCTTAGGCCCCTACATCAAGGAGCTTCCCCCATCTCTGTTGTCTGCCAGGAAAGAATAAGAGAGAACATTCCCTCACATTACATAACTGCACTGCATTGCACATCAAAGTGCCGCCCAGACATGGACTAGTGCATTGTAAACATGTTAAGGCTCCTCAAAGAACCTTCTGGTGGTCTGTGGGGAACCCAAGAGTTCACAGAGAATGCCCAGAAGGCTCTGAATAACTCTGAAGAAGGTTCCAGAACCCTTATGCCTCTTTTCCACTTCCAATTTTCTGGTAGGCCTATAGCTCAACACAGCGCGACTCGGACGGAACGTTTTGCTTTTCGAATGAAAGGCTCAGTCGTAAAGCAAAGCAAAGTGGCAGCGGAGTTACACTTTGTCGAGCTGTTGGCCGACCAGAAAACCGGCAGTGGAAAAAGAGGCACTACTGTAGGGACAGACATTAGGCATTGAGAGAGCTGAAACACTGTAACCCGTCTGGGAAGCACAGATTGCGTTCGACCAGGGAGAGCGACCAACCTAAAGCTTTGTTTTTGTCGCTTCTTTGCCGCTTGCTCTTCCATACAAAGTCAATTACTTCTGCAGCCTTCCGGGCCTTCAACGACTACTCTCTGTTCCTACAGTAAGGGCTTCCTCCACAGTGGCAATCCAAGCCTTCCTCAAATAGGGCTTTCAGGCCGACCAGAACGGAGCCGGAGCTGGTGCCCGCACCAGTTACGTTCGGCACTAAAGTGCTTATCTGCGAACCCCCCGTGTTCATACCGGGCTCTGAACTTTTTCTGCACGTGACTGCTGTGTTACCCGGATGAACCTGCTGACGGCCACGCTGTGTCACGGTTCTCGGAGGAAAACCTAGTATTTTCCGGTTCGCATTGCGAACCAACTTTCCGGTTCGTGAACGCAAATATGTGTGGCATGAACACGACAGCCGGTTCACGATTAGGTGCGGGAACGGACTCCAGCACGGTTCTCAGTTGGCCTGAACACGTTAAATGAGCCTTTAGGGGTGCTCCAGTTTCCACACTGTGTAGGAACTCCTCAAGGTTCTCTGACGAACCTTTTAGAAAACCTTGGGGTTCCTCTAAACGCGTATAGGTTCATAATAGAACCTTTAGGGAATCCCCCACAATGGCAAATGAGGATTCTTTATGGAAATTTATTTTTTTACGTCCACTAAGGAGGTTATGTTTGTTTGTCTATCTGTCTGTCTGTTTGTTTGTTTGTCTGTTTGTCAGCAGGATAACCATTGCCTAGAAATCTAGACACCCCCAGTGACCGCAAATGCAGGGTGAATTTTGACATTTCAGTTTCTAACTCCACAAAAAGAAGGCAGAATGATTTTAAATGAAAACAGGATGTAACATAGTCAAAATGTTCTCTCTGAGTGCATTTCTAGTTTTACAGTGTGGCGAGAGCATTAGGCCCAGTTTCACTGACTACTGTCTTTATGGTTAATGAAAATTGTGTTCAACTGTACTGTCACTTCTTGGATTTTACTGACTTTTTAACAATTGCACTGACCCGTTTCTTTGTGGTTGACGAAAATTAGGTACTGTATTCTACTAAATCCTAATCTGTAAACTTTGCTTGACTGGGCATTGGGCATTCAGTATGTATTGTGTACATAATGACGGTCATGTGTCTTCTATCTCCTAATCATATTGCCAGTTGGAGAGGGAATAGTTAATTCCATGTAGACTACAGTCACAGACACGCTTTTTTGTGGATTTGATCTTGTGTGTGTGTGTGTGTGTGTGTGTGTGTGTGTGTGTGTGTGTGTGTGTGTGTGTGTGTGTGTGTGTGTGTGTGTGTGTGTGTGTGTGTGTGTGTGTGTGTGTGTGTGTGTGTGTGTGAGCAAGAGGCAGGAGAAAGAGAGAGAGAGAGAGAGAGAGAGAGAGGTCTCTCCTTTAGTGCCGTTTCTATAGTGCATCATCACGTGAGTTCTATCAGACGCTCTGCTACAGTATGTAAATCTGAATCCAAATGGAAATGTGTCTGTCAATGATGCATTCATGTAGTTAACATACCTTCCAGTGTGTATGTGTGTGTGTGTGTATTTGTGCCAATTTGTGTGTTTCCAAGACGTCTATCTGTCGTGTGTGTGTGTGTGTGTGTGTGTGTGTGTGTGTGTGTGTGTGTGTGTGTGTGTGTGTGTGTGTGTGTGTGTGTGTGTGTGTGTGTGTGTGTGTGTGTGTGTGTGCGGCGTGTGTGTGTGGGTTCCTCATAATAATGCAAACCCATACAAGGCCACTGACCGGTCCGCATGAAGCCGCGGGCCCCCCTGAGCACTTCAGAAGTGATTCTGTATTTATAGCAGTGATACAGGGCCAACACGGCCCATGCAGGATTGGACTGGCATGAAAAATCAGGGCGGGCGGGCGTTTTCATCCAAGACCAGTCCGCCAGGCATTGAGAGAGATAATGAAGCCTGTGGCAGCATTTTTAGTCTTCTATTACAAGCTATTTTGAACCACAACAGCCAAAATGAATATTTAAATCTGACTTGGAAAAGTCTGCTGTTGCGGAATTAGTACTGGTACCACTACATTGAGGGGAGGACCAGGCCAAAACCGTCAACAGTCCACCGGGCAAATGCCCTGTATGCCCTCTGGCCAATCCGGCCCATGCTGCCCTGCCCTCCCCACCGCACGAGCCCACTTTAGTCCCCCACTAATCCAATCAAGAGAAAAAAGGCCCGACTCCTCAGACCCCCGTCTCAGTCTGCCTGCACAGGGGCTGCTCTCACAGAGACACAACAACAACAATCAGAGGTAAGAGTGTCTGTCTGCTGTGAACTTCTTCAAGCATGTCTGAACTAAATTCTCTAACGTCTCTCGCTTGCTTGCAGTCTGCTGCCTCTCACACTGTCGTTTCTCTCTGCCTCTTTTGCTGCTTTAGTCTCCTTGTTTCACTCGCTACTCAAATTCAGGCTGCACTTAGGTACGATTCTGTTTAACTTCTCTAACTTAGTCTCTAACTACTTTATGTACGCTCCCTCTACATGCCCTATCTATCTATGCTTTATCACTCCGCTATAACTCCTGTCCGCACCCAGCAGCCAAGGACATGCAGTGCCGTAGGTCAACTTCTGCTTCAAGCATCTCTGTCTACTACAACTAACATGAACTGTCCCTTTTCAGTCTCTCTCTCCCTCTCTCTCTCTCCCTCTCTCTCTCTCTCTCTCTCTCTCTCTCTCTCTCTCTCCTCTCTCTCTCTCTCTCTCTCTCTCTCTCTCTCTCTCTCTCTCTCTGCTTTTGCACCTTTGGTTCCATGCACTATTAAATCACTTACTATACATACTGTATGTCTGAGTTCTCATAAGTCTCAGAAGTCTCAGTTTGCAAGCATCCCTAAACTAATCTGGTCTAACTTGCTCATTCGCTCATATGGTCCTCGTCTCTCACAAAGTCCCTTTTTATTCTTCTTGTTTCTTGCTCTTTGTCTTCTCACAATTTCTATGCAAAAGTGCTTTCTTCTTTGCTGTTACTTCTTAGCTGTGTATCATAAAATCAAAAAAACATTTTCAGAAGAATCCGATAGGAAAAATCTCTCTCAAATTGTTTGTTGCGTTTGCTACAAATGGTCAGGTTGTGTGAATAGTGAGGCTATGTTGTTATGCCAGATGCCTTCATCCGTCTGACCCATTGATTGGCATCTCCTCAGAGTCACAGGGAACGCTGTCTAGTTGTCACTGTAGGCTACTTGTAAATGGCCTAGGTTTTTTTTTCTGCATTGCATGCGAGACTGTAAATAGTGCCACGGGGCTTAATGGACCTTTCTCTCATGGCTAAGACTAAAACCATAGCTCAGGTTCCAAAGCCCTCCGTTCTCATTGTCTGTAATTAGCCCGATGTGTCATCACGCCCTGCCGAAGCAGATGGGGAAAGGCCTGTGTGTGTGTGTGTGTGTGTGTGTGTGTGTGTGTGTGTGTGTGTGTGTGTGTGTGTGTGTGTGTGTGTGTGTGTGTGTGTGTGTGTGTGTGTGTGTGTGTGTGTGTGTGTGTCAGGGGTGGAACTTAACATTTTTCCCCACCAGTCACTGTGGCAGGTAGATTTTAAAATATACCAGTCACTAGCCATTTTTACCATTGAAAGTGACTGGTGGGTTGAAAAATGTACCCGTCAGCCCTGAAATTTACCCGTCCTTGGCGGGTGGACGGGTGCTTATTTCCAACCCTGGTGTGTGTGTGTGTGTGTGTGTGTGTGTGTGTGTGTGTGTGTGTGTGTGTGTGTGTGTGTGTGTGTGTGTGTGTGTGTGTGTGTGTGTGTGTGTGTGTGTGTGTGTGTGTGACTATGCTGAGAGACAGGGATGGCCAGGCAGTGCAGACAGCTGGTGCATCCTAATGTATCTTCCACATGCAGAAGACAAACGATGATGACGTCAGAAAGGGACTTGGAGGAGAGATCAAAGCTGAGTTCAGTACCATGAACTTTCTACTGTATTAGGGGTCTAAAGATACTTTTAGGGTGAAATGGCTTTTGCACCCGGAGTATTACATGGGGAAATACGTATCTTGAGAGTGTATATATTTGGGTAGATGACGTGACGTGTAAATTTTGCTGTCGCAGGCTCTTAAAATTAAGTAAATTCATGCTTTCAAAATTGTCAATGCTTTAAATGATTTAACTAATGTCGTTGTTGTGAAAAAGTAATGTGTAATAAATCCAGAGCTTAAATAAGTATACTTAATTTTGAGTCAAATGTCACATTTGTCCTATGGTGTGACTGAGGCAAGCCTGGTTCTCCATATTAAAACATTTTTAAATAAATAATCAAAGCTCAGTCATTTGTCTAAACAACCCTGGCATGTTTTTCAAGGTGTCTATTTTAGCAAGTGGCAATGCTTAATTTTTTCCCTGTTTTTCTGAGACCGTATGGACTTACGAAACTTTGTCGCAGAAAACAATGTCCTGTGGTGTGACATCATATTTTTGGTTAATTCTGTGGACAATTATCTACTGTTGAAGCTCCAGCGGTACATAAATTGTGACTTTAGACCCTTAAGAAGCCAATGGCAAGGGTGGATTTTAGATTTTTCTCTCAGATTTCTTCAGTCAATCAATTATGTTTTGCTACCACAAGATGTATTAGTTTTGTAGTCCTTTGGTGTGACAGCCATAAAATACATTTTGACAATAGTGTATATTTTTCATATTTTTTTCTTATGTAGATGTATGAAAATGCATCTTACTAAAGGTGAAATTGTATTTCAGTTGGCAACGACATGGCTTTAAATTAACTCAAAAGCTCAAAAGTCCTATGGTGTGATGGTAAAAGTCCTATGGTGTGATGGTAAAAGTCCTATGGTGTGACACTTTGGAGTATCACACCAAAGGACAAACAGGTCACACCAATGGACTAGATATTTGAGAAATAGCTTTTAAAAACAACTGGTAGTACATATTTTGTTTTGTTTTGTTGTTTGACTAGATAAATATTGTGTATTCAAATTACTTATTCCTTTATTGGCCTTTGGAATTTATACTTTGATGCATTGTTGATGAATATTTGCTGTTGATTTTAGATACTGTCAAATGATATAAAATGTCATTAATGGTGCTTTGAAACCATAAAATATAACGGTAACAGTGAAGGAAAGATCAGTGAGAGAGTATATAGAGGAGTATAGATGAATAAAGTATGCTGTGGAGAGCTCAATATACAGCATAAATGTGCTGTCCAGCTTGAGATACCAAACAGGCACTGGCCACTACACACTACAGGTTCAATGGTGTGACAGTCATAGCATACCTACAAAAGTGTGATGGTCGTGCCAAGGTCACACTTCAGTATGAGTCTTATGAGCTCTGCAGGTTACATTCAATGACCGCATGGCTGTCATTAAGAGTTATGATAGGCTGATAATCGACGATTCAAAGACTTATAAGTGTAAAGTGTAGGTCCATATTGACTACAACATTATATTATGATCAAAAGACAAAATAATCATGTTGATATATTTGTTTCTGGCTCAGTTTTGCATTTCTGTCCTTTAGCGTGACATGAATGTCCTACGGTGTGACATGTTTTAAACGCTCAAATATTTGTTTGAGCTAAACAATATGTTTGATAAACACTGAATATTGCATTAGGGAAGAACAAATTATCGTCCCTGAAAAGTTAGTATAAATTCGGACAATTTTGAACATTTAAAAGAAAGATATCCCTGTTTTTCCTAGAAGGTTTCTAATAATCTCACATCTAATGGGAAAAAAAATACTTAAATGGTAATTTCTCATTAAATTAAGACTTTAAAAAATTGCAATAAATATGAAGAGTGTAACAATGTTCATAAAACTCCATCAAGCCATTTCTACATGACTTAATATATTTATTTCTTAACGTCACACCAAAGGACATATTTTCAGCAAATTGCTTTATCAACGTAAATAAATAATCAATGAATAGACCAACATTATGGCCACTTGGATTTTTTGAAAGATTAATTGCTGCACTACGTAGACATATACTTTTTCCCCTCATAAACAATGTTTTGTGAAAAAAATGTTTTTTGCTGCCTGTCTGTCATCTACCCATTTATTGATTTATTAATTTATGCAGAGGATATTCATACAAAAAGGAGTTCAGTGCTTAACATCATCACCGTTCCTCTTTGAGGCCCAACATGTGCTATGAAATGCAATGCAAAGATTTTGTTGGAATGATACAAAGGAGCAATTTATCCACACATTTAGATTGTGAAGCGCTAACACCAGAGTTACCAAGCATGTGGCCATTAGCTCTTCCATTCCACTAATGATGTCTGACCAGAAACATGTGGTTGGGCTCTTTTCATTAATGTATCATAATTGTAGAACACGTGTCTTTAGAAAGAATGGAAAAGACTTTGAGGACAGCACATTGGCTATTTCGGTTTCAGGAAAACTGATTAAAACACGGCAACTTGTAACCGTACAGTAACATAATCAAACCTGCATGAACTGAGTCTTCGCTGAAGCACTTAGCACCCATGTTCCATTAATCCCTGCCAAGTCTATTTCTGGAGCTTTTAAAGCACCGATATCTCTCTTTATGGGAAACATGCCCCACACATTTGTCCTTTATCCACAACAACAATAGGGGCAGCACCGTCTTCTTCTTTCTGTGAGAGATTACCGCCTGGCACGACCACAGCAGAGGGGTTTGTTGGACTAGCATGGCCTTGCCAGACCTGAAAAATGATGGGCTGGTGGATGTTAACAGATAACTGGCTAATCAGCGAATGGAGGAAAGATGAGGGATGGGGAACACTCATTTCAAATTTCAAACAAATTTCACCCCTCTCACCAGTAATCATTTTCAATATTTCAAAGTGTTACCTATTGGTTAAAATATGTCAACAGTGTTTACCCCTCCCTACGGTAAACGTTTCTCAATTCGGCCATTTCTGACCATCTGTACAGATGAAATGAGCACAAGGGTATGGTAAGACCATGGATATACGTAGCATAGTGGGGTTGGACAGAGGTGAGCCAGGGGCATCGTGGTCCTTGCCAGGGGGCCCTGGGAGCACAGTCATGGCTGTAGGCTGCAGGGTGAGGGAGCCAGGCGGGATAGAGGGAGCTTATCTCCGCGAGACACACTCAACAGCTGCATGCCTGGGAGGCGGACTACCAGCGCTCCTTTTGGAAACCAGCATCATCACCCACCTACTTCTGTCGTATATCAAATTCCTGTGATAATAATTTTCAGAGCTTATATTACTGTGTGAGAATAACGTGTTCCAGCACAGGCAGGGCTTCAATAACCCATGTCAGTGTTTTCTAACCTTTTTTTGTCTGACATATCCCTTAAGCCTCAGCTGCCAAATTTGGGTCCTGTGGGCCAAAGTTGGTCCTCAAAGCTTTTTTTTTTGCTGATATCCCACCATTATTCACTTTTGTCCCACCGTGGGGAACAATTCAGCCTGCCCAAAGCCTTTTTTGTCATATCATGAGTAACCCCTCACACATTCTATAAGTTACTTAGTCCTCCATCTCTGTGTGACTATGTTATTATTCATTTTTTCCCCATGTACTCCCTGCAGTGTGCCCCTGTACCCTAGTGGTGCGTGTACCCCTGGTCGGGAAACAATGTCCTATGTCTTTCAGGGTCATTCTTGACAATGAACTTGAACTGGTTGTGCAGAAACACTTTCAGCCTCCATGGCCTGCTGTGTTCTCCTTAACAAAGTCTGTGTTTTCAATCAACAACATCCCTTTTAAAGATCATCTCTGCTTACCTTTATAGCGGATATCAGAAGAAACTGAAAGAAAATGACTGAGCGCTACGATTGCCACTACTGCAAGGAGTCCCTGTTTGGGAAGAAGTACGTGTTGCGTGAGGACAACCCGTACTGCGTCAAGTGCTACGAGAGCCTCTACTCCAACACCTGCGAGGAATGCAAGAAGCCCATTGGCTGCGACAGCCGGGTATGATGTTACTGTTGTTAAGTGTTTTCAGTGAAGAGTGAATAGGGCCGGTGACAGTCCCATGATCTGCATGAAGAGTCTACCACCACCCTATGCACGCATGATGTATGAGGGTATCTATGACTAGAAAACACAGGTGCTTTAGTGATTCCTAAAATCTTTGAAAGGTTTCATGGAGAAAATACCCACTGTGTTGAGGCTTATTCATGATAGGAAACAATCTTCACCTGAGAAATGGTCCTTCAGACATTCGGATCATAAAGGATAAAATATGTTTACATGTATATGGCTCTGGTTCTTTACAGAACTCTAGGCTCAATGCACTGAAGAAAATGGTTATTCTTCTATCGCATCACTATGAATGGATTCACATATAACCATATGCACTACACCAAATTTTGAATGTGTTACGACTGTCTCCCATTATAAAGAAGGACAGGCCGAGGGGATGTGAGTGGTATTACTTGTTGAGTCACTCGTGAATGCCGGTCCTGAGATAGAATGGGAAAGGTCTTCACAGGAAATATCTATCGGAATCACATGACCAAATGTGACTGTGCCAGATAGGCATCTATTTCAGGGGTATCATCTCCTAATCCCAATCCTCCCAGTCAGGGAAGCCAACAGGAGGGCACAAAGGGGTCAGTTGTCCCGGGCCCAGGGAGAGGGGGGGGGGGCAGTATTGGGGTCCTCGTTACATTGCATCAGTTTGGTGGTGGGTGAGGGGATTTGACATGACTTTGTTACAGAGCCAGCCAAAGCTGCCAGTGGTTCTGCTTCCAAACCTCTACTTGTGACCAGTGCCAAAACAATAAATGTCAAATGTGACATCAATGCATACATTACAGTACAAAACTCCCTGTCTTACCAGGGCTGCATTGCATGCATTGGCTGCATGGTCAGATTGCTCACTGTTCAAAATAGGGCTTTGATCCAGATTTATATTCCACTGACAGCACTGAAGGTCTGTAGAGGAAATGCTCATGTTACCTATAGCAATCATTTTGATTCAGAGTCTGCAACTCTTTCGTTAGTGTTATGGATGGACTGACCATCACTGAGGCATTTTTTTTTATGTTCTCTCTGACTGGCACAAAAATGAGCTAGGCTCTTTGACATCGCAGTTTAAGTGTACCTTTCCTCAGGATTTTGACCATGTTATTATGACAGGGCAGTGAAGAATGGGACAGGAAATGGGTGAAAAAGAGAGATGGGGTAGATTGTGACCCAGGCTGACCCATAGGCAACTGCTCGCACAGAATATGGTGCAGGTGCATGAGGGCACTTTGCAGGAATTGCACAATATGATATTACATTACACTTAGCTGACGCTTCTTTTTATCCAAAGCGACTTACATTTATTATCAGTACAGGGTATTGGTTGCGGTCCCTGGAGCAATGGGGGGTTAGGTGCAAAGTTCAAGAGAGTCCTTGTGCACAAGCCCTCAGTAATGCAGGTGCAGGTGTGAGGCAGGAGAAGGTGAATCAATGAACAAAATTCAAGAGATACCGCACACTGCTTACTTTTCTTCACTTTATTTTTCGTAGCGAACAACGCGTTTCGCCCAATGCATCATCAGGTTCGCTCTTAGGTGCCTTGAGCCATGGAGTGAGATAGGCAGTAGGAGGGTGCAATTCAAACTGGCAACCCAGTGATCTAAAGCCCCTCTCCACCAGGTCACGGCTATCCCAGAGTTCAAAGCTGGGTGGGGTCACTTCTCCTCTTCTCTACAACAAGTCCTGAAGTCTCCATTAGTGTAGTCAAGGCTCCGCTGATCTGACTCTTTGTTTTGGTTCTCCCGTGCAGGATTTGTCCTACAAAGACCGCCACTGGCATGAAGACTGCTTCCACTGCTTCAAGTGCAAGCGTTCTCTGGTGGACAAGGCCTTCTCCACCAAGGACGAACAGCTGCTGTGTACCGAGTGCTACTCCAATGAGTACTCCTCCAAGTGCTACGACTGCAAAAAGACCATCATGCCAGGTCAGTGTGTGTTTCGAAGAGCTTTTAGTGACTGTGTTTTGATAGAGAGTATGACAGGAGGGAGAGAGAAATGGGGCAGAGCTTTGGGACATGACCTAAGACAGCCTCAAACCTTGGCCCATGTGTGCAAGCCCAAATCTGGGGTGGCTTAGCACGCTGCACCCCAGTGTCTGTTTCAAGGCTTTAGGGAATGCCATCAATGACTTTGAAAAGATTGCCTTACGTGCATATGAACTCCAGCTACGTATCTCCCTTTTCCCTTCAGTGGGTCTAGCTCAGAGATGTCTTTTAATGGCTTCGTTGTCTTCAAAAAGGTACCCCCGTTCTCCTGTCTTCATGACTCGTATTATTATATTTTTCTTTGATATAAATAGCTCCCATTGCGAGATGGGTTGAGTTTAGATTCAACACTCCACCCCCATCCCCACCACACACAGAGACAGAAACACACACAGCTCTCCCCACCCTACTGCCTCTGTCACACACTGACTCTCTGACTCTCTGTGCAAACTTCACATTGCAGTACCCAGGGGTGATAGTGAATAAAAATCCTGAGCCTGAACTTTTTTCCCTGCCCTAACGACGACGACAAGATACTGCATAGTGACGTAACCTAGGCCTATTTTGACACATTATTAAAACATCTAATAGCCTGTGTATGACCATTATTCAAGCCTGATAGTAGAAGAAAACCCTGAACCTGTAACACTTTCTGAGATAAGAATAACCTAATGGCTAATTATTATCAATGTTTTTATTTTTGCAAACTCTGTCAAGCCTGAAATCAGGCATGGAGCCTGAATACTATTAGCCCTGAATGCACTATATATTCTCTATGAGAAGCGATTTCGTTGCCACAGAGTATTGTGGGTAGGTATGTGATGTAACAACTTAAAGAAACTCCCGCACACTGACCATTTCACTGTTCTTTCTTTAATAAACAATGTTTCGGTACTAGACCTTCATAAGGCAATCGATTGCCTGATGAAGGTCTAGTACCGAAACGTTGTTTTTTTAAAGAAAGAACAGTGAAATGGTCAGTGTGCGGGAGTTTCTTTAAGTTGTTGCTGAGTGACCCATGGGCCATCTCCGACGCACCTGCCAGCCGAGGTGTGCGAAAAAAAGTTTAACGTAGGTATGTGATCTGACATGAACGACCTGTGCAGCATATCCAAAAGTTGAGAAATCTCCAAGAGTATAGCAACTTTACTTCGTGACCATATCGCGAGGCGAGTGCCAAATATCCAAGCAGTGATCCAGACACAATATAGAGCAGTTTCACATGTCACTATAGCCTATAGTTGACGAAGTGTCTTCGAGGAGGGTAGTGTAGAGTTTGGGTCGGATTGGATTAGAGTTTGTTGCATCACATGAGATGATATATGGACCACTACCATTGGTCACAGACAGACTCTCTGGGTCCCTTTCAATATCCTATCTCCCGTCCACTCCTTTTGATTGGGGCTTCTTGCTCTGCTGATGCCCACCCCCGCCACCGTGGAGAAAACAATACATTTTCCCCGCTTTCAGCAAAGGCACAACTTTTGGAGCGCTTTTACTAGTGGTGTCAAAAATGATCGATTCAGCGATGCAATCCAATGCGGGGCATGGACGATCCAGAATCGATCCGGCAAGTTGCAGAATTGTGCTCTTGGGGCGCTGTGGCGCAGCGCAATAAGGCCCCCACATTTGGGGTTACAACCACGGGGACCCCGGTTTGAGTCCGGCCGGGGTCATTTCCCAATCCCACCCCGTCTCTCTGTCCCACTCACTTCCTGTCACCATCTCAGACTGCCCCATCAACTAAAGGCATAAAAGCCCCCCAAAAATATTTATATTTATTTAAAAAAAAGAATTGTGCTCTTGCGAGATATTGAATATACGTCTATTTTCAATGACACCGTACCTCTCTCTCTCTCTCCCTCCCTCATGCTGCATACATTGCTCTGGGCAGGCTCCAGGAAGATGGAGCACAAGGGGAACAGCTGGCATGAGACATGCTTCGCGTGCCAGCGCTGCCAGCAGCCCATTGGCACCAAGAGCTTCATCCCCAAGGAGAACAACAACTTCTGCGTGCCCTGCTACGAGAAGCAGTTTGCCATGCAGTGTATCCAGTGCAAGAAGGTACAGCAGCAGCACTGGCAACATTTGCAGGCTACAGTTCATTTACAAACTCGGTGAAACTACACACGGTATAGTGTGAGTTGGGTGCCATTGCACTTGAAATGTTTTCATTATATAATGTCAATGTGTTTGTTTTATTTGTTTTTTACTTTCAATTTTATTTTAGATTTTACACATTACTATTTGTAACTCTCGTTATTTTAATGCATCACATATTGTAGGTGGCATACAGGCATGTCTGTGCGCATTGAAGAAGTAAAATAAGGCCTAATGCCTCTGCAGACAGTACTTTTAATATTGTCATTTCATTTAATTTCATTTTGGGGGCTTTGAAGCCTTTACCTGGACAGGAAATTATGACAGAGTAACAGGAAATGAGTGGGAGAGAGAGAGAGGCAGCGAAGTAGCGGGAAACAACTGGACTCGAATCCAGATCCCCGGATTTATGAAATGGCTCCCCGGCCCACTGAGTCACGGCACCCCACCTTCATTTAGTTTGTCGTATTTTCTTCCTCCTCCATTAGCCAATTACCACGGGCGGTGTGACGTACCGGGAGCAGCCGTGGCATAAGGACTGCTTCCTGTGCACAGGCTGCAAGCAGCAGCTCTCTGGCCAGCGCTTCACCTCCAGAGACGACTTTGCCTACTGCCTCAACTGCTTCTGCAACCTCTACGCCAAGAAGTGCGCCTCCTGCACCAGCCCCATCAGCGGTAAGGCCACTGATGTTGTCACTGAAATAAAACAGAGTCCTAAGTTTCACTGATGAACACCTACTAAAACACTGCAATTATGAAAAGAAGTGCAGTAGGCTACTGTTAGTAAAATAAGTGATTTTGCACATGCCAAAACAAATGCAAATGAATGCGACTGTGTGTTTGCAATTCTAGGTCTTGGTGGGAGTAAGTACATCTCGCTTGAGGAGCGGCAGTGGCACAATGACTGCTTCAACTGCAAGAAGTGTTCTGTGTCCCTGGTGGGCCGTGGCTTCTTGACGGAGAGAGACGACATCCTGTGCCCTGACTGTGGTAAAGACATCTGAGAATGCAAGGATACAAGAATGCAAGGCAACAAGGATGCAAAGATACAATGACGCAAGGATGGAAATATATTTTATTGTCAGTGTTACATGGTTTGAATAATACTAGGATATGCAGTGAACCTACTGATTATGTTGTCATTTTATCCAAAAGACAATTGTTAGGAATGCCTCACTCTGTCAGAAAGTAATACCACATGTTGAAAGCGCATTTCAATTATATTTTTGAGCTACACTAACAGGGTGGGCATAGTTGCTGTTAATTAATTGAAGTCTAAGTTAATTTGAGTTTTGATGGTAGGCCTATTATTAGGTTTTCCTGCATGATATGCCTCAGTTAAGTGAAATTGTGATTCTTTACTTTAATTTATTGCCCTTTGCTGTAAGGTAAATCTATCGTTTGAAAAGATAGCCTACTATGTAAATGTATTATCTATGGTTATTTTTTGGTTGCCAATTGAAATATGTTGTGTGTGTTTATTAACAAAAATGTGTTTAAAAGGATAACACTCAGATATTATTCATTGTAATAAAATGCAACGTGTGAAGCATTACTTCATAATAAATGTATTATGAACTGGCTTTGCTTTATTTTGTATTTTTTAATAAAGTAATAGACTATAATGGGGATGGGCCGTATGGCGAAAAAAATCATTGCGATATACATAGGCCTACAGTGCTACTGTACATGGGGTTATAAAGGCGTTCCAGTCATCAAGTGCCCACATGGTTAATTTGAGGCCTGAAGTAGATGGTACCGTATGGTAACTTTGTCTCAAAGCTCTTTTTGAGTCCCTCCTATTTTATCTTTTAAAGTCTGAGCGCCCTAATTTTTTTTTGGAATACGCTGTACAGTTCCCAAATATGATGGAAAATCAATTATAAGTCCCAATAAAGCATACATCCCAAGATCTGGAACCCCAAAATGGCAAGACTCTTCAACACGCGTTTCACAAATTCAGTTTTTAATTCTTAATATAGCCAAAAATAATCAAGGCATGCTATTTGTAAGTACACCATCTGGTAGAGAGGGTCATATTGAGGGGCCATGGTGATTTTTAGGCCTGTATCTTCCTTCAAACTAAAACCAGAGGTGTCAAAATCTGCTTGTAAATTTTGTATGCAATTCACAAGTTGGCATGGCACCCCAACTTTGGAGGGCTTCATCTCTGCAACCGTTGGACGTAGGGTGCTAATACTTGGTACTCTTTCAATTGACCTCAAAAGGTACCTGTATGTGAGATATCGGGTAAATCGGAGAGGGTCATGTGGGGAGATTCTAGGGAATCATGTGAATTGACATGGAATGACCATAGCCTATTAAAAAATATTACCCTAGGCATGTATTTTCTTTTCAACAATGTTTAAGGCCAAAAGTACACATATTTCTAAGAACTAGCCTACCCACACGGTATAGCCTACTGTGCATGAACTGGCCGCCGCCGCACACTATTTTACTAGTGCAAAGCAAAATCATGCCCATGCACCATGCTGGCATGGTGTGTCGTCACATTGAGCGATCCAATGAGAGAGCACGATTCACCCAAACGTGCCTGTGTCATCTGCTTGCGACTGCGCAGGAGAAGCACCACTGTAAATAAGTCAATTTAGCCACAGAGATTCGTATGTATGTTCTATTTTAGAGACAGGAGACTCGATTTTTAATTTTAGAACGTGTTTGTGGCATAATGCACATACCACACGTGGCTGCAGCAAAAAGCAGGGATTGTATTGTGACTGACACCTTTTCTTGCAGCTAATACTTGGATCTACTCTATGCAAGTTATATTTATTTGTACACAGAATGGGTGAGGAGAATATTTCTAAGCACCTCATAAAGCTGGTGCAAGACGGACAGTTGAACACGCTTCAAAAAGAAATCAACAATGACGACGACATCAAAGAGTTGGTGGTCAGAGGACATTTCGGTAGGTCTGGAGATACGGTCTTGCATTATGCGGGTAGACACGGACATTTGGATATTATTAAGTATTTAGTTGAAGAAATAGGCATGGACATTGAGCTGTACAACGGTGATTATAAGAGGCCACTTCACGAAGCCGCTTCAATGAGCCACGCATCCTGTGTCAGCTACCTGCTAACGAGAGGAGCAAAAGTGGATAGCTTGAAAAAGGCAGATTGGTAAGTTTCTATTGATTCCCACTCGATGACAGCGACGACTGTTCTTCGAATAAAACCCAGACACTCAATGTTCAATGTTTGGACTACAATGGTTTGTCATTTTCAATGGAGCTTCATAGCCTACCATAGACATCATTAAAGAACACTGATGTCTGTTCCACACATTGACAGTAATGGTCCACACCACCAAAGCACCAAAACGTGTCATGAAAAGTGAAGTGTGGGTCACCAGATTAAACAAACAAAAACAGCTGGCAGAAAAGCATAAGGATATCTGGGCTTCCATAACTCCCATGCAATTCATGTTTTTTGGAGCTGGAAGGCCAAAATATGTATTTACCGTATGAGGGGAATAGTTCGAAATGTGGCAATGCCTCTACAATCCATGAAAGTTATAATATTGATGGAACTATGGAAATAAATAAACTTTTTCATGATATTCTAATTATATGGCCACTAGGTGGTGTGTGTGTGTGTGTTTGAGTCAATAATGCACATACATTCAGTGATGACATAGCTTCTAAACGGGTCAATTTAAATACATGTTATTGTTGTTTTCTAATGCTGACCCTACACACTATAGGACCCCCGTGATAAATGCATGTGTTTTTGTTTTTTTTAATGATGCATCGATATAGCTTTTTAAAAAAACGATACAAGTACGAGTACATTATTGTGTGTACTTGCCGATACCGAGTACCGATACCGATACCTTTTACCACCAAAATACAATGAAAATAAATGCATGGCCTTGTTTTTTCCCACCTGTGATATTTTTATTGTCCTATTCCATGTAGATTTAAATGTTATTAAATGTATAAGGTGGCACTTTTTTCCATGCTGCTTTCAAGTCCAAAGAACATGACGATATTTACTCGTAGCTGGTATCGGCAAGTGCTTGGCGAGTACGAGTACGAGTATAATGAGCAGTATCGGGTGCCAATACCGATACCAGTATCAGTATCGGTGCATCCCTAGTTGTTTTCCAATCCTGACCCTACACACTATACTATAGGACCCCCCTGATGATGGCCTGCACCAGGCGTAGTCTTGAGGTGATGGAGCTGCTGCTGGGGGCTGGAGCGAGCGCCTCCCTGAAGAACAAGGACGGCTGGACGGCCTTCCACATCGCCTGTCGAGAGGGAGACCCAGCGGTGATACAGCACCTCCTTCTGGTCGATAGTGAGATCTGGAGGACGGAGAGCAAGACCAAGCGTACGCCTCTGCACACAGCAGGTTACCCATACAGCAGACACCGGCCACACACACACACACACACACACACACACACACACACACACACACACACACACACACACACACACACACACACACACACACACACACACAGTATGCCAGTCCAGGGACTGCCTTTTAGCTACTGTATATAATCTGTTGCAAATCTTTTAAAAGTGTTTTGTACTAATGAACTTTGCACATGTTCCCTGTTGCAATAAACCAAATACTTGTAAACTAATTCAAGTTACCTGCACTGAAACATACTGTATAAGCCCGCAATCAAACACACACATAACTGACTTCCTGTTAAAGGAACAGACCACCCTTTTTTGATTTTCACATAATTGCAGTATTTCCAAGCATTATTCATGAATGTGCATATCATTTTCGTCTATGTGTTTGCATTGCCCTGTTTGACAGTATAGCCAAATTAGGCATAGTAATGCAAGTCTATGGTACAAAATAAAACATCATCAAATGTACTTATAAACCACTTTAAAATTAATGTAACATTCACCAGAGTATAAAACAGCAATTTAATTCGGTCCAGTGATCACTTGTGGCTTGATGCTAAAGATACCAGTTACTTTCAGTGATTATGCTAAGCTATGCTAATAATTCTGATCCAATAAATCTAAGTACTGAAAACAAAGAGAAGAAAATGATATGCACATTCATGAACAATGCTGGGAAATACTGCAAATATGTGAAAATCAAAAAAGGGTGGTCTGTTCCTTTAAGCAAACATTTACAAAACACACTCTCACAGACATACACTAGCACACACGCATATGCACATACCGTACACATAAAAACCTCGAACAACTCCCAGTTAGAGTCATTTGTTCCGCCCCAGACACACTCCCACTATTGACCTTCTAATCCAGCGTTTAAATGGAAATATGGGTGGCTGCCCTGCTTTTCCTTTTTTTGGAGACATGGTCTACCTTACAAAGGCAAAGTGCAGTAGCTATGCCAAAATTGAAACTGTGAAAAAGGCCTTCAAAGTATTGGTATTTGGTTGGATATTGTAGTTACTGAAAATTTGACATAGCAATATCTCTATAAGGGGAAACGTTTGGACCATAAGGCTTTGTCACAAGATAAAGGAGGTGTAATGAAGACTATTTTCAGTAATATGCAGTTACTGCACTTTGCCTTTATAGGACAGTGTTATTAGACTCGTTCATGCTGCAACATATTCCTCTCTCCCTCCTCAGCCATGCATGGATATGAAGAAGTGGTCCGGATTCTTCTAGAGAGGTTGGCTTCATTTTAGTTATGTGTGAATGAATATAGATTAGCGATCATTGTATTCAGGTAGCCCAGGCATATTCAAAAGGCTGCTTTGGGGCCAGATGCGGCCCTTGGACAGCAAGGCTCTGGCCTCCCACGAGGTCAGAAGAAAATGAAAACATATGCTATCTGTGGGCGTGCATAATTAGCGATCACTAACACTTCAGGTTGCAGATATCTCTCCTATGCATTCACATGAGAGTGAAATCTTATCTAAAACAGTCTCATAATAGACAATTACAAGGCTACTAAGAAATGGAGAAGTGAATATCTGTTCTGTCTGGAAAGCTATCCACTTGTTTCGCTGAGAGCCATAAGTAACAGATTAAGACTTTGTCTTTACAGTTTTGTTGATAGTAAGGTTATGGCATAGGCTCTGTGTAAGTTATGAAGGAGTCCACAGGTATAGGCACAAAATCTATTTTTTATTTCAGGATGAAAGCATTTTAAATCAACCTTAAAATACATTTAGGATTTGCTTTTGTCATATTGCATCTTCTGACCATGGTCATTTGTCTTGTGGATTCTTGAGTTTTTAACCGTTTTATATTTTGATGACTGATAACACGCTTGTTTACAACTGACAGTGGAAAGTGAAAGTTGTTTAACATTTGACCACAATGCACCTGGTGTGTGTGTGTGTGTGTGTGTGTTTGTGTGTGTGTGTGTGTGTGTGTGTGTGTGTGTGTGTGTGTGTGTGTGTGTGTGTGTGTGTGTGTGTGTGTTTGTGTTTTTTGCAGGTGTGAGTATGGCCGAGATAGCAAAGATAGCTGTGGTGTGACTCCCTTCATGGATGCACTGAGAAGCGGTCACGTCAACGTCGCCAAATTGCTGTTGGAAAAACACCAGGTAACAAAAAAAATTAAACAAATGAAACTTGACCAACCTCATTTGAACGGCTTGATGGAACCTGCAAAGCTATTTTGTTCTCGTGACGTATTCATTTTAAGGCACTGTATTGTTAGCAACTGGACTTATTATTGGATATGTATAGCAGAAATGGGATAATGTATCGTATAAATGACTATATACTGCATATGTATATATTATATAAATATATTTTTTTATGTATGTGCGTGCGTGTTCGTGTGTGTGTGTGTGTGTGCGTGCCTGCGTGTGTGTGTGTGCGTGTGCGCGTGTGTGTGTTGTTGACAGGCCTCTCCTGTGGCGGTGGACGTGTTGGGGGTGCCCCCGCTGCACCAGGTGTGTGTGACTGGCCAGGAGGGGGCGTTGCACTACCTGGTGGGGGAGCTGGGGGTGGACGTCAACACCAAGGCCACCAGGATGCAGCTGACCGGCCTGCACTACGCCGCCAAGGTGAATGAACGGCGTGACGTTTTCCATGTGCATTACGCCATTTTTTGGGGGGGAAAACATTGGGGGGAAAGCCAATGCAAGTCAATTGGGGGTGTTGGGAAAGAATAAACAAAAGACAAGGACCTGTAGACTAGCGTTGTTCACATGCAACATGCAGAAAACGTGTTGTGTTGCCGGCTGTTCAAATAATATAGCCAAACAGCCGTGGCTGAAGGATGGACTGTGTTCAGTTAGGGTAGCCGATGTAGCATGTAAGTTAATGAGACATTCGCTTGCTTTCCTCCACAAAGAGACACGCAAAGTACCCGGATGGCCGTTCATGCATTTACCTCACACTCACTCAGGGAAGCCGACAGGGGTGGGACAAAGAAGTCAGTTGTCCTGGGTCCAGGGTGATGGCTGAGGGGGGTGCAGAATTGGGTCCTAAGTACATTGTATGTAT
Organism: Engraulis encrasicolus; assembly: GCF_034702125.1. Taxonomy (NCBI): domain Eukaryota; kingdom Metazoa; phylum Chordata; class Actinopteri; order Clupeiformes; family Engraulidae; genus Engraulis; species Engraulis encrasicolus. The sequence goes on from NC_085868.1 coordinate 23,316,491, forward strand.
TGAGTGGGTGGGCCCTTTCAGATGACGTTGTCAGTGGCCTGCACTACGCTCCCAAGGTCAATATACAGTACACACGCATCCAACACTGACTATACACTGACTTATGGAATATGTATATACAAACCCCAACTCCGATGAAGTTGGGACGTTTGGTAAACAGTGAATAAAATCAAAATGCTATCATTTTCAAAACATTCAATCTATTCATTAGATGGAGAATAGTGAAAAGACAACATATTAAGTGTTAAAACCGAGAAAAAATATTGTTTTGGGGGACATATGTGCTCATTTCTAATTTGATAAATCTAACACGTCTCAAAAGAGTTGGGACGGGGACAATAAATGGCAGCAAATGTCGAGGAAGACTAAAAACAAAACAAAAGACAACACTTAACAGTTAAATACATTAACAGATGAGATGATTTTATATAAAAAACAGTGTTAATTCCTATCTTGGACATGATTTCACCAGCTTAAATGGTGGGTGTATTCCTTGTCATGTTTTGCAATGTTTTCCTTTCTGTAGTGCTTACAGTGTGACAGGTCTTGACCAAAAACCCACCATTTTATCACCTGCTGGTCCTTATACTGTTAAAACATAGTAGAGAATGCAATATGATCTTACTATGTGGCAGTAATCGAAGAGCTCCCATCAAAAATATAATGCAAGAGTGGCTTTTCATGCTGTTTAAAACCCATTTATACCATTCAGCACTGTATTTAACTCTACAGATGAGTGAGAACATCTTAACCAATGCACTACTGCACCCGCATGCCATCATGTAGGCTGACTTTTGAAGCTAGCACTAACACAAGTTGGATGGTCCATTTTCACTGTAGCACAGGATGTGCAATGCTCTATTATTGTCAAAAAGAATGGACTTCTACAACTTCTGCTGACTTCTGTAAGCAAAGGACAGTTTCCCATGTCTTCTGGGTCTATTTCAAGTGAGCTCAGGTGCTTAGGAGAATGTTACACCCCTGTATCATTTTCATGCATTAAGCATTCTTAATATGGTCAATTTTCAATAGCTCTAATTCCTGGAGTGCTAGAGTGAGACTACAGCCAATATATATTTCATGATGTCATGAACCTATACAATGATTTTATTAACAAAAATATGTCTTAAAAATACTCAATCATGGTAAATCAAAGGGAATTCAAAAATGTATGTAATAACTATGGTAATTATTCCCTTTGCATCTTTAATTCTGAGTGACTCAGCCTCTCTGTGATGATCTTATACCTGGACACCTATATTGTCCGTCAGTACAACTCATTTTGAAATGTTCTTCTTTGTTGTTTTATCTTATTTGGATGTTTACTAAATTTCACTGATCCCCGTCCCAACTCTTTTGAGACGTGTTGGATTTATCAAATTAGAAATGGGTACATATGTCCCCCAAAACAATATTTTTTCTCGGTTTTAACACTTAATATGTTGTCTTTTCCCTATTCTCCATCTAATGAATAGATTGAATGTTTTGAAAATGATAGCATTTTGATTTTATTCACTGTTTACCAAACGTCCCAACTTCATCGGAGTTGGGGTTTGTATGTACATGTAATGTTGAACAGTGAAGCGTATAAACTAGGGCTGTAGAGATTCACTCAACTCACTGTTCTTAAACATATTTTTTTCAAGGAATTAATTTGCTTTTTCACCTTTGCCAACATTGTCAAACAAAAGTATAAATAAAGACTAGAATAGTTAAAAGTTAAAAATAATAATAGCGATGATGATTTGAAGCATAAAAGCAGCATCACATCATATCAGTTGTTTGCTTTCTGGACTGACGGGTAAAATAACTTTGAAAATAACTTTTGAGTATCACGAGACAGCGATACAGTATCATGACTGCGTATCGCGATTTCTCCGTTCAATACAATATCGTTACAGCCCTTGTATAAACAATATATAACACATTTACGGAAACAAATGAATGAATGTGTATACATTATTGTGATTATTCACACACTGTAACACGTGTTCTCTCTCTCTAGCTCTCTCTCTATCTCTCTCTCTGTCTCTCTTACACACACCACTATCCAGAGAATTTGCCCTACGTTCCTGTGAGCCATCTATGGCCACCATTCTGCTTTCAGTGTCATATCCTGTTATTTTGGACAGTCATCAAAAACCAGCATTCCTGTTGGCACAACTTCCTGTGTGTGTTTCTCTCTCTCTCTCTCTCTCTCTCTCTCTCTCTCTCTCTCTCTCTCTCTCTCTCTCTCTCTCTCTGTCACTCATTCACTCACTCACTCGCGCACACACACACACACACACACACACACACACACACACACACACACACACACACACACACACACAATCCAGGGAATAGTGATTTACATTCCTGAAATAGTGACTTACGTTCCTGTGAGCCATCCATGGCCACCGTTCTACTTTCAGTGTCGTAATCTGTCATTCTGAACAGTCATCAAAAACCAGCATTCCTGTTGGCACAACATCCAAAGGGTTTGTGTTTGTGTGTGTGTGTATGGGTAAGGAATAGAGAAAATCAAGCCCTGTGTACATGCAACTCCTATGTACCGTATGTGTAAAAACATTGCATGCATCTCTCTTTCTCTCTCTCTCTCTCTCTCTCTCTCTCTCTCTCTCTCTCTCTCTCTCTTGCTCTTACTTTCTCTCTACTATCCAGTTACCCAGGTTGTTTACAATTTGTATAAAGCTCTTGTGTGTGTGTGTGTGTCTGTGTGTGTGTGCATTAGGAAGGACACACCAGCACCATTAAGACCCTTCTAGAACTAGGAGCAGATCTGTATGCTACAGATACAAAGGGACGAACAGGTGAGAAAAGAAGGAGATAAAAAAACATCATGAAATCACACTCAGACTCACCAATACCACAGCTGACTGTGTTGACCATTACTTCAGTATTTCATATAATGTTATGGCAGTGTAGTCCAGTAGTGATTGTTTGTAGCGTAAATATTGCTGCTGAAGTGTGTGTGTGTGTGTGTGTGTGTGTGTGTGTGTGTGTGTGTGTGTGTGTGTGTGTGTGTGTGTGTGTGTGTGTGTGTGTGTGTGTGTGTGTGTGTGTGTGTGTGTTTGTTTGTTTGTTTGTTTGTTTGTTTGTTTGTTTGTTTGTTTGTTTGTTTGTTTATACTCTTTGTCTGTGTGTGTAGCATGTTTGTGTGTGTGTGTGTGTGTGTGTGTGTGTGTGTGTGTGTGTGTGTGTGTGTGTGTGTGTGTGTGTGTGTGTGTGTGTGTGTGTGTGTGTGTTTATACTGTGTATGCGGGTATGTTTACGCGTGTGTGTGTGTGTGTGTGTGTGTGTGTGTGTGTGTGTGTGTGTGTGTCCTCCTCCAGCTCTACACATGGCCAGCATTGGTCAGCATGCGGCGACGGCGGCTGCTCTGCTGTCACTGGGTCTGAGGGACTCAGCCGACGCATCCGGAGTCAGAGCAGCTCAACTGGCCAAGAAGCCCGACCTCAGAACAGTGCTGCAGAGTGAATGAGAGTTGAATAGATGTTTGCGCGTCTGCATGAGTGCACCTGCATATGTAGTATGTGTGCATGTGCAGATACACTTGCTAGACCAGGGAACTTTTTATGCCACATTTTTTTCATCACCACCATCGGACTACAACTCTGAGCTCGAGGCGCAGGTGGTTGCTCACTGACTGCTGATATTGTGTGGAAGGAATAGGAGTGTTCTCTATCGGCCAACAGCATAATTACAGCGGATTAATTCAGTAGTGTTTTGAAAAATCTTGTCATTATTTATTTATTTTTGTAAGTATGTTTTATCTAAGGGCCACACTGAGTGAGGAGGCGGGCCACATGTGGCCCCCGGGCCTCCAGTTGCCCATCCCTGTGCTAGACTGTACTAGCCAACCTGGAGTAGTACACTCACTGTGAATGCAAACACACACATGCATGTGGTGTATATGCACCACACACAGAGAGAGACACACACACACACAGAGACACACAGTAGGACTCATACAGTCAGCAGCACACTGGACATGCCAATCCCATATCAGCACACACACAAATGTCCACCACGCACATGGATGTACACACACACACAAACACACACAAATGTCCATGCACATGGACGTATACACACAAAAGTGTGTGCATGGATGTACACACACACACACACAAATGTCCATGCACATGGACGTACACACACACACACACACACACACACACACACACACACACACACAAACAAGTATGATTATACGCATGGATGCACAGACGAGCAGAACTGCGTATGTGTACACAAAGACACAAAAACACATAGACTTTAATGATCAATGAAGTGTACACAGACATTTCCACATGAATGGGTCTTTATCAGGTGTGACTGTATCTTGTGTAGGAGGAGTCTACTTGTCACACACACACACACACACACACATTTGTTGCTTGTGACTTAACATATGGAAATGTGTCCGGCCGTTCCACTGAAACCTGATGCCTTGAAGGAGAGGACGTTGGCTATAAACGTGCCATGTATAATTAATCACCACACACACACATGCATACACGCATACACATATGCATACATACACACACACAGAATCATACATACACACACAACATAGACTGCCCGCAAGTCCTTGTGACATTTTAAATATCAGATCTGTGTTAGTTGCCATGGAAACTAGAGAGTAACCACTGAGCGTAGGGCCACCATGTTTTCATTTCACTTATCCTGTGTGTGTGCTTGTGTTGGGGGGGTGAGTCTGTGTGCATGCGTATGTGCCCATGCCTGTCTGCGAGTCTGTGAATCTGTGTGTTTGTGTGAGAGAGAGAGAGTCTGCAAAGGTGTTTGTGTGTGTTTGCATGTGTGTGAGTCTGCGGCGAAGCTATGTGTCTGAGACTCTGAGTATGTGTGTGTTGGAGTTGAGAGAGAGAGAGAGTCCGCAAAGGTGTGTGCGTGCGTGCGTGCGTGCGTGCGTGCGTGCGTGCGTGCGTGCGTGCGTGCGTGCGTGCGTGCGTGTGTGTGTGTGTGTGTGTGTGTGGGGGTCCATCCATGCACTTATGTTTGTGTGTGGCTCCCTGCCTCGCGAGGCTAATTCCCTCGGGCGGGGGGGAATCTGTCTGACAGAGTCGGCTAGGCAGGCAGCATGTGCAGGATTAGCTTGCCAGTGCAGCCTGCGCCAGATTGTCCCTCTGACCCTGTGTATACTTCAGTCATGTGACCTGGTGCTTCACTATTGTGTACCACTGTCCTCTTTTGTGGTGTGGGTGACGCCGCGCCAGAACTCTCTGTGTGTGTGTGCGTGTGTGTGTGTGTGTGTGAGGATCCTGCTTGTCAAGATCGACCAGCTTCAGTGAGGTGGCCATCTGTACTAAAGTAAATAATAAAGCACTATAGCAAACCAATACACTTGTGGTTTACTGTGTGACCAATTTTCAGGCATAGAGGAAGTAACAGGATATGAGAGCTCCCTTGACAAACAAAAGATGACACCAGCACACACACACCCCTCCCCCATCACATTGTGTCAATTTGACTAAACAAATATTACAGATAGTGATCCACTGTTACATGCCAGTTAGTGGCAAACGAAAGCATTAAATGCCAATTTTCACCTAATTTGTGAGAAATAGAAGGTACATGTTGGCAATCTGGGTGAGTCACTCAGCCTATCGCTGACAGTACACGTTTCCTTTACGCGGCTGACGGATGGCTACGTAGCTCCTCCCTTGCCGTGCAGCGGACCTGCTTGACGTTGCAGAGCAGCCCTTTCATTCCAACCCTACGAGATCTCCATTTTCTTCAGCCCGAGTCTAGGGAAAAGCGGGGTGATTATCTGGGAAAATGAATGAAGAATACGACGTCATTGTTCTGGGGACCGGCCTGACGGTATTACTCTTTCTCCTTAATCGATGCACCTTGTGTTACCTTCTTTATTTGGGCGATTTGCAACCCACTTGCCAGTCAATGAGCAACTACACTTGGCCTGCTACACTGCCTAGTTAGCTAGTCTGCGAGCTAGCTCGAGCCGATAGTACGGTGTCCATCAAGCTAATTTTGACTAGCTAGCTGTCGAAAGCGGGCTAATTGTCCCACCGGCTGTTACAACGTTAGCTTCTTAGCTAACTATCCTCAGGAGGCCTCAACCGTGATTTTTGCCATTATATTATGAAATGTTGCAATACATGCCGTCGTCAACTTCATTTGGCATAATCTTGGTTTAATATGGAACGAGCAACAAAACTCTCGCGCTCCTAAACTTTCTTGGGCTAGGTAATGCTACCACTTGAGTAGATTAGCTTGAAATCTTCTGAATTGACGGGCTAACTAGCTAGTCTGCTCGTCGGCTTTGACACAAAGTTATGTCCCACACACCAACGTATTGCCTAAAACAACTTGTTTTACATTAGCGATGTGGATGTGGACAGTTTACTGGAGCTTAGAGGCGTGAAGCACCTGCTGCACTGTCATGCGGCTTGGCATGAATGTTTGGGTGTTGACTAGTAGAACTAAATAGGGAAATGCGAAAGAACTTGGGACGTTGGTAGCTGTATGAGTCAAGTTATGCTCGTCTGTCCAAAAGGAGTTGCCAGGGCGAGATCTTTTCAAACTTTGAGTCACGACGAATCGAATTCATCGGAAAAGTCAACTCAGTCAGTCTATAACACTGTCAGACCCGGAGATTTTTTCTGCTGGCATATGTCCCCGTGCAACCTGTGATGTAAAGTCTATGCTGGGCGAATTTTTCGCCGACATTACAGCGTTTCCCTTCCGGATGTGTTGACAAGAGGACCACACAATGCACTGGATGCGCCTTTTGTTTCATACGCGCTGAAGTCGCTTGGCCTGATGAAGAGCATTTTAACCGGTTATCGAATATTTCATGACAGGATCCCATCTATAGGGCGCGAAATTTTGCGTCTGTTGCAAAGCATGAGACGGAAAACTCGTGATAAGAGTTACAGTAGTACAGGGCTGCTCCGGTTGGACTCTGACTGGCTTGCCGGGCCGCTTCCGGTCTGCTGATACGAGTCTAGCTGCTACTGGCGGCTGTCTGCGTTTGGTGGCAGATGGACGTGCCAGAACTCGGAGCATGCCGCCTGCCAGAGCCAATGCATGTCGTTAACTGTCCCTTCTGCGATTTTCAAAGCGCTAATAGTTCCGCAAACTGTTCAGAACTGTCACTCCATTCACTTCCACCCCCGCTATCCCACGGCCCCCATTGTCACAGGAAAAGGGAGGTGGGTTAGGATGTATGCCGATTTCTGTGGTGTGTGTGTGTGGTGTGTTGTTCGCCAAGTTAGGGATACATGGGAGCAGTCACATTGCTGTGTATGTGTATAATATATATGGTCGGTCGCAGGGTGTGGTGGTGTTTTTCTCTCTTCATCAAAGGGAAGTGAAAGTGAGAGGGGAGTTGCAAGTTATCAGCAGGTCCTTCTGTTGTGCCAAAAACGTGTGCGTGTGTCTGAAGAGGGGTTGGGTACTCTCCCGGATTGACTTCCTCTTCCCAGAACTATTCACCAACACAAAGACGGACCAGCTCCTCTTCTGTTCTCTGCCCACCTCTTTCCTGTCTACACACACACACACACACACACACACACACACACACACACACACACACACACACACACACACACACACCTACCTCCCCTCATCCTGGGGTTAGCACAGAAAGGTCATGGCAGTGGAGCAATGGACACTGGAGAACCTAGGAGTCTGGAGGAGACGAGTCAGAGGAGGAGGAGTAAGGGCAGAAAGCTGCCCTCTTAAAGGCCACAGATTATTGGATAAACGCAGCCTACCGCTTCTTGCTGTTGCGAGTGCGACGGCTGCTTGACTCTCAAACTCCTACTTACTCTCTCTCTCTCTCTGTCTGTCTCTCTCTCTCTCTCTCTCTCTCTCTCTCTCTCTCTCTCTCTCTCTCTCTCTCTCTCTCCCTCTCTCTCTCTCTCTCTCTTCATGTTGGCCTCTAGTTTGTGTTTTGGGGTGTCAAATTAGATAACTTGGCTTGTAGTCATCACATCTGAGAAAGTGCAACAGTAGTGACATCATAGAGCGGTGTTGGGCGGCAGCCAGCCAGCCAGGAGAGCCAATCAGCCGTAATGATCCACGGCCGACAGCCAATCAGCTGTGACACCCCTCTGTAGTGCTGAATTTCCTCAGCCAATCAGAGGCGATCGATAGATCAGAGCCTCAGTGGGGTTCCAGCATGAAAGGAGTGAGCAATATGCCAGCAAAGTGAGTGAGTGGGCTTCAGTTGAAACGAGTGACTGATGTAGAGCAATGCCTTCTAGACTCGAAAGAGTGACATTTTTTGGACTGTCAGCAAATGAGGGAGGTTCATTTGAAATGAATGAGTGGGTGGGCTTCTGTCTCCTTCAAATGTCACCACACCATATGGGTGTGTGAGGGTGTTCTGGTGATATGCCCAAAACATACACCTCACACAGAGAACCGTAAGTGCTAGCTATCCTAATACAGGCCATTTTATGGATCCGTTCGAGGGAGACAAAACAGTAGACACATTCTTGTAGATAATCTTTACTACTTGTTCTGACTATAAATACTCAGGGATCCTTCATGGCTAACTGCTTTCAGGAATACCCGCACTGTACTGCTCTGAAGACAAGATTCTGCTCAGTCATGTTGTCTTAATATTATGCTGGTGCCATAGTGTGGTTGTCATTTGCCGTGTGGTTTGTGTGTCTTGTGAATTCTGGCGCTGCCCAGTCAGCAGGCTTTAATGGCAGTCCAGTTGACGTTTAACATGCCGCTCTTTTACCACGCACCTGCCACTGCAACACTTTTTTCCTCATCTCACCGTCACCTGTCCACCATTAACCAAGTCACGAGGTAGAGGTGGGATGGCAGAATAGAAGAACCCAGTCATATTACCTGAGGTCATATGATGGGTGTAAAAGCATGGTCTATAACTGGTTGATGGAAAAGAGGGACGGGTGGGGGGCAGTGTGCGTCAAGCTTAGAAGAGGGAGAATCCAAGTAGGGTTTTTTTTGCACAGCTTTTCCGGAGCTTTGTAGAATTCTTGATGTTTAATAGAAATATTTAGCAAGCTGTGTTTCTTTGGTAAACAAAATGTAATGTAATGTCTTTCAGTGGGACAATTTCTTCTTTTAGTTAAGCATGAATGTCTTTTTCTAGTACATACTGTATTTTCATCAGTACAGCTACATTCTTGAACAGAAAAGGCAACCTTTTCTCTTTCCATGCTGACCAAGTGTCAGAAGGGTTCGCTTTTACTATGCCTTGCTCAGACACACTTAAACGGGTCACATGTCAGTCACAGTGCCTTGTTATGGCTGAAGCAAAGCCTACGAGCATGTCTGTGTGCATGTCCATCCTTTTAGCAAAACTAGTCGCCTAGGCTGCGGCATCCAGCGCATTTAAATGTGGAGAATATTCTGCTTTGAATGAAATGTTGGCAGTATTCGATTTTGAGCAAGAGTTATGTTAACTCTTAGTTATGTTCATTCCAAATATGGCCATGTTTCAAGAAATATCTGCCGTGCGCTGCCAGTGTAAACAGAATATTCCAGAAATGGTTTTAAACTGAATATTCCCTTCGAAATTGGAATACTGCATGCATGTAATAACTGCTGTCAGGTGTCTCAGAGAACATTGAGGACAGGTACTGCGCATCCAAATTTGCTTTGTGCAGCTAAGTTATAGGCCCAGACTGAGGAGGTCAGCATAGCGAATTCAGAAAGTGCCTTTCACCCGGTTACAAGTTGAGGAATCATGGAAAAGACTTTGGCAACATTACTTTAAGCTTGCCCGTGCCAGATTTCAGAGGTTTTGGAAAGGGCAACGGCATTGCCTGCCTGGTTTTCACTGTTGCACTTACAAAAAAAATAAATGAGCGTGTCCACAATCTCTAGACGACGTCCTTCAGTCAGGGCTGTGGTTGTTATAACAACAAAAGAGAGAAAATAAACCCTGGTTGAAGGCCAATTGGCAAAAATACAGCATGTCAGCTTTTTAGATTTGCCTTGTATTATAGGCTTTCAGGGATGCTGTCCTTCAGAGTCTTAACCAACATATTCTGCTACACTGACTTAAAAAACACTCTACTGACAAATATCTGTGTCCCTTCATATGCTTTCCACAAAATATAGAACAAGTAGACCACATGTGCACAAAGACGAGTCAAAGCTGACCAGATGTACAAAAAAAGAACAACAACAAAAAACGAGAAAAGAGAAAAGCTTAAGTAGCTTAGTAGACCATGTCTACAAACACATTTCAGTGATTGGTTAGTATTCCACGCTCCCGTTTCCTAATATAAACTCTCGTGGGCCTAGATGCACACAATATTAGGGTGGTGGTTAAAAAAAAGAATCTCAACTCACGATTGGGTTCGTATCACGATTGACTTGCGGTTCGATACACCCCATGATTTCTCATTTGAAGCTTGGAAGCACTATCACATCAAAGGACAACAAGGATAACAAAATTTGAAAGGGCGTATCCCGACACTGCCACCTTACATCACGATACAATGTCGTGACTTTGAGTATCGCGATTTCTCGGTTCGATCCAATATCGTTACAGCTCTATCAAGTAGTACACAAAGGAAACAAATTCCTGTCATGCAAATCTCCTGTTGATTGACCTACACACACACACGCGCACACACAAATGACATGATTTCTCCTGGTCAGATAGATTACAAAACCTCAAGCACAAGAGATTAGGTAATTGAGATGAGATCCAAGATTACAAACACAAACAAGCGAAAGGGAATCAGTCCGGGGTTATGCGGTGTTACACACTGTGTACTCCAACACTGCACATGCTCAATCTCAGCTTCCTGTAATGTTTCTGCCACACAGACATACACCACTACTCACAATGCTCGTGCTGCTGTGACACACTTTCAGTCGACTTGTGGGTTGTTTACATTGATGTGTTTTGGGGGGGTTTTTTCATTGAGGGTTCATATCTGACAGTAGTTTGACGTAATAACCAGTGTCTCAGCAGGCTCAGGCATCTTGTCACTCCAAAGTTTCCCAGTTGTCAAGCAGCACAGAGTGGATTTTAGGGGACTTTCCCCCATTCAACATCCTGATTACACTTGAGAAAATAACTTCTGAATGATGTTTTTGATGACGACGTCCAGGCTCTCATCATGAGGACAGAGGAAAGGAGGGCGGGGAGGGGTACTAGACTACCCACTGGATACTGTAACATTCCCCTTGTAGCTATTCACCAAACATTTCCTTAGTAGAGTAGTTAAGATAATTCAAACTCTGTCCACTGAATGCAAAGGACTTTTGGTCTCCTAAAGCTAGATTTATGCTTCGCTCGCATAGAATCTGCGTCCGTCCGTTTTCTGTCTATGCGAGTCCACGCCCCCCTCTCAGAGGCTCTGCGCCCGTCGTCTAGCGCCTCGAAAAAATTCTAACTATCCGTCGGACGGACGCGGAGTACGCAGACAAAAAGGCACTATGATTGGTCGTCTCGCTACTTCCTTGTTCTGTTCTTGTGGCAGCGCCAATGCCAGTAGTTTGCGAGAGCAGAGCTGTACTCTGTTAAAAACTTTATTAATGCCTTGTGTGTAAATGTGTGTAAATACACGAAGCTAAGTAACAAACAATGCATCAGTTGAACACTCGTGGCACAATGCCTGCGGTTTTACTACCGTTCCTCCACCGAATGTAAACACACATTGGCAGAATCAACGGTCTTTATATGCTTGCATTTTCTGCTCGTGAAAACAGACTGGGTATGTCAAATAATGATACCACTGCATTGCCTTTGCAATTTGTGTGAAAATACCTAGCTAACCGGGATAGAAAGCAACATTGCCTAATAATGACCGCAGTGCTTACAATGTAGTGAAAGTAGCCTAATCGCGCAATTTCAAATGTGGCTGGCAACGAGACCTCGGACCTCGCAGAGCTCGCAGATGCATGAATACAAAATTGGTTCGTGGCCACTCCCACGCGACTTCTCACGCTCGCAGTTGCTGAAGTCTAATCTGACCTTAAGGGGGTGTTGTCCCCTCCTTCTTCTCTTTCTGTGACATTTGGTGATGGCTTGCATAAAATGTGCGCTACCGCCATCTACAGTGCCAAGGGAATTCCATTTATTGTCAACCTAAAGACTCCAAAGATCTCATAAAGGGGCGTTTATCTGACATCACATGGATCCAGGAAATGCACGGGCTTGATGTATATTGCTCTACTGGACAATTAGTTGTTTTCACCTTGGCATCAGCCGGCTGTGTGTGTAACTTGTGTCTCTTCACAGCAAGGTGTTCAGGGAGGCTTCAGGAGAACTGTGATGTGCATGCTGATGCGGGGCAGGTGTGTGTGTACGCGCAAGGCAAGCAGATGCATCAGTGTGTTTAGGGAGAAGGGGAGGCATCAGGCCTATCCATCGCAGGGGTCTGCAGTCAGCATTACTTAGCCAGCTGTGAGTAGGTGTGTGTGTGTGTGTGTGTGTGTGTGTGTGTGTGTGTGTGTGTGTGTGTGTGTTCGCTGAAATGACATCCCATGGATGGGTCAGGAGCAAGTAATTTGTGTGTCTGTCCACACGTGTACACAGTACACGCATACAGGCAGATTAATACTTTAGGTCAGGGTTTGAGGGTTGAGGAACCTTTTTCATTCGAAAGGCCACTTCAAAAGTCATGCAAGGGCCATACTATGAACACACCAGGATTTCCCCCCTGCACTTCAGGCCTATATTGAAGGTGGCCACCTTTTACAACAGCCCTCACCTTCACTAGGTCCCCTGAAATATATATCATTTAATTGTATTGCAAATATAATTTCTCAAAGATTGCTTTGCAAAATATTTCATGTGAAATAGCACAACATTAAAGTTACGCTTATATCGGGTCGGGGACCGGATAAGACTACCCCCGGGCTATAGGTTTCCCACCCCTCGGTACTCATCTTGCTTTTTGCTTTCATATTGACATCAGAGATGAGAATGCATGGTCTAGTCATGCCAGTCTTGTTTTTAAATACACTCTCTCACACAGAAGTAGAGGTGCACCGAAAATTCGGCCGCAGAAATTATTCGGCCGAAAACGCAAAAAAAGACACTTTCGGTTTTCGGCCGAAAGTCAATTGAGTGGCCGAATTGGAGGCAGAATAGAAAATGAGCTGAAAATGGGCATTAATTAAACTAATTTCAGTTCTACTCTAACATTTGAAGACTTCAAATACGCATTCATTTTCTTTCAAAAACATGTCAAAACATGTATTGTAAACAATAGATTTTAAGCAGTATTTAAAAATAGTGAAAAACCTAACTTTCGATAACTTTTGACTGAATTGTAATATTCGGTTTCGGTATTCGGCCAAGTGATTAATTATTATTCGGTTTCGGTTTCGGCCACAAATTTTCATTTCGGCGCGCCTCTACACAGAAGTGTATTCAAACATTTTTAAACGCTGTAGCTCTTGTACGTCATCTCAATAACTTTCTTAACACATGGGTGCAGAATTGCTTTCCAGTGTGTTCATCTCATAGAAGGAAGAACAACAACCACGTCGAAAGTCAAAAATAATCTCAGCCCTTCTCGTCAGCTCTGTTGTGGTCAGTGTAACAGTGCTGCTGTGGCTAGAGCTTGTCTTGTTTTTTTCCACATGACCTGTGACACTTTCACAGACCGACTGATATGTCTGAACTACAGCCCTATTGGTGATTATTAATTTCCGTTGCTAGTTCAATAGTCCAAGTATGAATTTAATGTCTGCTAAGCAGGTGGAGATCTTTTTTTGCGGCATTTGTATTCCTGCAGTGTACTGTGTGTGTGTGTGTGTGTGTGTGTGTGTGTGTGTGTGTGTGTGTGTGTGTGTGTGTGTGTGTGTGTGTGGAGTCTCATGATGTTGAGGTACTTAAAGCTTATTATGACCTTTGCCTTGAATTTGCATTCTCTCTGACACACACACAAACACACATACATGCACACCGTACTAGTGTTCATGTTTGCAACCAGTGGCACACCTGTTCAGAGTTTCAAAAAAATTCCAAGTATTTACTGACGCCTCAAACTCTTCGGCCATCTCGAACGCCTTGGCCATCCAGTTCCAAAGTCAATAGCCACTTTAACATTGCACAGTGCTGGGTTCTACGCTTACATGCATAAAAAGTTGTCGGAACTTCTTTGGTACCGTTTTACTTTGGCAGCGTTCTTCACCTGGGCCGTAAGTTGAGTGAGCAGCCACTGGGAGTGGCCATCTCCTTGTCTTTTGAAAACCCGTCATGGTTGACAACTCAAACTCTGGCCATCCACCAAAGTCAATAGGAGCAGAAGCCCCTACTGACCTAGAACCTTATGGTTCTCATCCTTTCAGCTTAGAGTCCCACAGGTAGGCTGTACAATGATGTACCCCCCTCTATAATGCAGGTCCTTTTCTATTGTGCAGGGGCTGTTCTTTGCCATAGATTGTAAATGGAAAAGGGATAGTCTGCTGTCCAAAGCCTAAAGATGTCCTACTTGTGCAAACAATTGCTGATGTGCACACACACACACACACACACACACACACACACACACACACACACACACACACACACACACACACTTTTCAGCCCAGGAATGCTCCCTTTGGGCTTTTCATCGGGTTGCGAATTCAGGATCATAGAGTGCACAGGCCATCACCTGTGGTGGATGGTGAATTCTGTCAGTGACGGGCGAATGTTTACATTTTCTTTTTTTGTATTTTGTGACCAATTTAATGCCCAATTTAATTGTCTTGTCACAATTAAGGCTGGGCTTTATTTGTGACAGGACTATTAGAGAGCGGCAGGAAATGAATATAGGAGAAAGGGCACGATGGACTCTTTTCTATCACGATAACGATATACTATATCTTTCATATTGCCCAGCCGCCCTACCGATTACAGGTTAAAGCTCTCTGATGCACATGCACACCACAGTGCTCTGATGTGACTGTCTGCGGTGCATGCACGTGCTGACGTTACCTTGGGCGTCAGTGAGTCACTGCCTGAGTCTGGGTGTGTTCTGTGTGCAAGGCAAGTGTGTGTGTGTGTGTTTGTATTGTGTGTTTGCATGCCTGCTGTCCAGTGTTGTGAGAGGGCCTTTACATATCCCTCTGTACATACAGTAGCTAGCCTAGCAGCCGGAGCCTTACAGCATATTCCTGTAAAGCCTGCTCTTCCACGGGAAAAACCACACAAGAATGTTAAGTAGAGCTCCGCTCTCCGTTTGTGGAATGCCTCCACCCCGTTAATGCAATCCAGACACAGGGCAGGAGCGTGCACACACACACACACACACACACACACACACACACACACACACACACACACACACACACACACACACACACACACACACACACACACACACACAGACACACACACACCAACTGGGGATGCAGGTCCACTAAAGCGTTTTGACATGAAGGAATCCTATCTGCATTCCGCACTATTAAGACTGTGGGTATTCTATTCTTTATCTTCTGCCTGTCTGTTGTCTTTGGCGCACGCACGCACGCACACACACACACACACACACACACACACACACACACACACACACGCACGCACGCACACACACACACACTGTCGTGACCACACACCTGCAGCTGCTCACCTCCACATGAACCATGTCCACTAGATGGAAGGGAATGGGATCACACATTGCACACACTTTCATCACGCACTTCTCTTGGCTTCGTCGGGAAAGATGAACTGCCTGTCATGGTGTCTGTTAACATTTGTGTGTGTTGGTGATTGAGGGGAAGGCATTTCTTTGCATAAAGGTTGATTCATCTTGAGGCTGTGACCCCTCATCTCTATACCTTTTTTTTTTTTGCTTGAACCCGTCTCCCCTTTTTTTGTGGGTTTTTTTTTTTTTTGGCCGAATAGGAATGCATTATGATGCTTGCTTATGGGTCAAAGACATGCAAAATGAAATGGTCGTTCAGTGTAACGGATACCTTCTGCTGACTGTCTCTTGTTATTTTATTTTTTTTCCAGCGAATTCATGAAATCCTTGGCTGTCATCCATTCACTTGAAACAATTTAAAAATCGTGTTTTTTTTACCGTTACAGTCAGCAGAAGGTATCCGTTACACTGAATGACAATCCCATTTTGCACGTCTTTGACCCTTATGCATTCTGTCAATTGGACCACCTCTTCCAGGTTCTTTGTCCCAAGAATAATGCATCCTGCTCAGTGTTTCCTGCAGAATTTTCGTTAGTCAAGGAGGACGGTGGTAGGGGGCCCGCTGGTATCAGACGCGCATTACTATGATCACTGGAAAGGCTATTCTGTGCATTTTCACAACAAATATGATTCGAAAACCCTATTATACAAGTATACATTTTTGTTGAAGTAACTTACATTCAGCAAATTACTTACAAATTATACCCACAATATAAAATCTGTGTTTCCAAAGCACCTAGTCCACATGTTATGGGTTTGTTGTCAAGGTGGGCGCCTTAAGTGCTGGGGGGAACCCTGCCCCTCTTCCAACTTTGTGCCCCCAGTAGAAATGCATTCTAATGTCTGTCATTTCACCCCATGTCTTTTCCTGACTGTGAATGAAGGAAGGGAAGGATGGCACTCTTCAGATTTTTTTTCTTAGTTTATTTGCCCTTATTGGGTGAATAAACTATGAAAAAACCTAAAGAGTGCCGTCCTTCGCTTCCTCCATTCATTTATGGTTTATGTGGGATTCATTCAGCACCCGGTTAAGAACTGTGAGAATCAGATTAGGCGATAGTGGGAGCACGTCTCCACCATTTCTTTCTGATTGTGTCCAGTAGGAATGAAGAATTCCACTAGGAATCTGTTTTTTCTCATGTCTTCTTGGCTCTCTCTGCAGTAGGCATGCATTTCATACCATCTGAGCCTGCTCTTTTCCGGAATGTAGCCCATGTTTGTAGGAATGTATTTTGTTTGACCCTCTTCTTTTCCTGGGAAGCATTATGATGTTTTTTCGTCTTGTTTCTTCCGGATTGTTTGTCCCATAGGAAAATATTGTAGAATTTGAGTCCACTCTCTTCCTGGTTGTGTGTGTCCAATAGGAATGCGTTAGGGATGCACGATGTATCGGCCAGATGTATTGGTATCTGCCGATATTTGACATGTCTCAACATATCGAACATCGGTCCGATGGGTAAAACTGGGCCGATGTTAATGGCAATGTTTTTTTTATACAAAAGATTGGACTTGACGGTGACTTTCATTGTTTGTCTTCTAGTTTGTCTCTATTTTCTAATCTAATTTCATCACAGGGAGTTAAAACGTGTTTTTGGAAATAAGAGGAAAATTCTGTTTGTTTGCATCATTGTCAGTCTGTATTACATCTCTTTAAAAAAAAAATTAAAAGTTAATATCGGTTATCAGCCAAAACCGCAATATCGGATATCGGTATCGGCTGAAAATGTTCACATCGTGCATCTCTAGAATGTGTGATTATAATGTGTCCATTCCATTATCTAAACCAGTGGTTCTTAACCTGGGGTGCGGGCACCCCCTGGGGGTGCGCCAGAAATTTTAGGGGGTGCGCGGAATTTTGTTTGAGTTGAGGTTGTGACCAAAACCGGAATTTTGTTTGTGTTGAGGTTGTGACCAAAACTCTGCTTGTAAACATTATAATTAGGCCAAATTAAAAGCAAATTTGCCATATTTTGATCCCAATTTAAAGTCATTAAGGTATTTTTTAATGTATCAAGCAAGAATTATTGCAATTAATCACTTAAATAAGTTTTTAGTGCATATACAAGTTTGCTTTGGGGGTGCACGGCTTGTCTTCGGCACAGCGAAGGGGGTGCGCTAAGAAAAAAAGGTTGGGAACCACTGATCTAAACTACCGCCCTCGTCGCTCCTCGACTTGTGCTTGTGGCCTTGTGCTTCACTGATGCTCCGTCTCGGTCGAGAAAACAAAATCATTTCCCAGCTGTCACAACCACACAACCACAGCAGCCACAACAACTTTTTGGGGGACTTTTCTGCATTCAACACCCCGATTGCAAATGAGAAAATGACCTTTGTAAGATATTAAATTTGAACTTCTATCGTCAATGACGTCTTCCTACATCACCACAAGGTCACGAGCAGGCAAGTGAGAAAGGGAGGACGAGAGTCTGCATATTGGCCTTCAGCTTGTTTCCTCCTGGTTGTGTGTCTAATAGGAATGCATTCGCATGTGTCCTCCTGGCTGTGTGTCCAATAATGATGTATAATGAAGTCTCTTGCATTGTGTGTAATGGTGGGGTGGCGTCCGCGCCAATGTCTTATCCTGTGCGTATCGCTCGGTGCGTAATTCCAAGAGCAGTATAATGAAAAGGAAGAAAGGAGTCGCACACTGGAGCTGAATGCAAAATCAAAAACTGTATTAAACAAAGCCGAAAAAAGTAAATAAAACCGACAGACGGGACAAACGTTTCGGGTCTAGCCCATCATCAGTGTTCCCAGTGTTGCATTGTGTGCCCAGGAATGCATTCTCATCTCTCTTCCTGGTTCTCTGTCCAATAGGAATGCATTCTGTCTCTTCCTGGTTCTCTGTCCAGTAGGAATGCATTCTGTCTCTTCCTGGTTCTCTGTCCAATAGGAATGCATTCTGATGTCTCTTCCTGTTTTTGTGTCCAATAGGAATGCATCCTGTCGGGGATCATGTCCGTGAAGGGCAAGAAGGTGCTGCACATGGACCGCAACTCCTACTACGGCGGAGACAGCGCCTCCATCACACCACTGGAGGATGTGAGTCTCTATCGCACATGCGTACACACACACACAAACGCACACACACACACACACACACACACACACACACACACACACACACACACACACACAAACACTTTGGCCTCTTTCAGGCCCCTGTTGGATGCGAGTCCCACACACACACACACACACACTCTTTAACTCTTACTATGATGGAGAGAGAGAGTGCTTCTGTTACACCACTGGAAAGCATGGAAAGATATGACTGATCGATAAGTAAGGGTTAACGTTCGGCGAGAAGGTCGCTACCGTGGAATAGCAGCACGACAGAGAGAATCTTTAGACCCCGACGCGGAGCGGGGCAACAGCTAGGTAGCCAGGACAACAGGTGTAGTCTATCACAGCAGCTGATTAGAGTCTTGTTGAAAAGTCGCTTTAGCCAACGTTGGGGAGCCCCATTGAAATGAATGGAGCATTCGACCGATAACAGACATTATTATATGGTGTGACGTCATCGGTCGAATGCTCCATTCATTTCAACGGGGCTCCCCAACGTTCGCACGTCTGTTATTTTTCGATAATGGACGGGTTGGTCTATAACAGACCGCTGTCAATGGCAACAAGACTTTTCACTGCTAAAGCGACTTTTCAACAAGACTCTAATCAGCTGCTGTGATAGACAACACCTGTTGTCCTGGCTACCTAGCTGTTGCCTATAGCGGTGTTCCACAATGGCACTGTTTAGTTTTGCGCAGCAACAATCTTTTTACATTGAAAACTATAATAGACTTAACATTAAATAGGCCTAAAGAAATGTCCCCGCCATGTGTGAATCATTTAAGTATATCCATATAATAAGCGGGTTAACTTTCGGTGAGTCGGTCGCTTTGTGGAATAGCAGCACTTCAGAGAGAACCGCTCCGCGTCGGGGTCTAAAGATTCTCTCTGTCGTGCTGCTATTCCACGGTAGCCTTCTCGCCTTCTCGCCGAACGTTAACCCTTACATAATACTGTTCAGTAAGTACCATATTACATGTAGGTAACGTGTGCATTAATATGTGTGTGGCTTTACCTCTTGACCATATTATTTGTAGGTAACATGTGTGCCTTTACATCTGTGCCATATTACATGTAGGTAACGTGTGCATTAATGTGTGTGTGTGTGTCTTGATGTCTGTGTGCAGCTCTACAAGCGCTTCAGCCTGCCCGGCAGCCCACCCGACTCTATGGGAAAGGGCCGTGACTGGAATGTGGATCTCATCCCCAAGTTCCTCATGGCCAACGGTAAAACAAACACACACACACACACACACACACACACTCGCTTACTGTAAATTATGTGAAGGAACACGCATAGACATAATCCTTCATGTACACGTGTACACTTTATCTCTCAAGCACGCACATGGGCATGCACAGTTAACTGACTTGCTTATTCCATCCTTTCCCATACAGTTGAACTCACACACTCACTTCGCTCTTTTTCTAGCCGTATCTGTCCTTTCCTTCTGGTGCACACTCAATCTTTCTACCCCTTGCACTCTCATTCTCTCTCACACACACACACACACACACACACACACACACACACACACACACACACACACACACACACACACACACACACACAGCTGCCAAGCGTGCGTGTGTGTGTGTCAATCAGCCAGCCAGCCACTGCTGCAGTCTCTAGCACAGCTGCTCCTGTTACCTTGGCAACACAAATGACCAGATTGAAGGGCAGAGAACATATTTCACAGCAGACATGCATACAGTAGTCACAAGCATACAGTAGACACAAACACACACAGACTACAGCCTACAGCCTCGAACTGACAGTGTTTCAGCTTCTTAGCTGTTATTTTATCTGGCTTTAATTTTGGCATGTTTCTGTAGATTGACGTGAACATTCAAGGCTGAAAATGTTACAATTACAGTTCTGGGGTGTGTGAATTCTTCCATGTAGGTACTCCCTCAGCTGCAGGACAAAAACCCCATGCTTCCTTGTTTGGCTGGCAAGGTGTGCCTGTGTGTGTAAACACCATTTCCCCATATTTCCTGCAGTGTGTGTGTGTGTGTGTGTGTGTGTGTGTACCTGTACGAAGGCATTTGTTTGTGTGCACCTGTATGCACAAATTCCCAACGGTGTGTGCCAGGTGTGAACACGGCCACACACACACTTAAATTCCCCGTGTGTACACACACACACACACACACACACACACACACACACACACACACACACACTAATATTGGCTGTTCCCTCTGCAGGCCAGCTGGTGCGTATGCTGCTGATCACGCAGGTGACGCGCTACCTGGACTTCAAGGTGATCGAGGGCAGCTTCGTCTACAAGAAGGGCGCCATCTACAAGGTGCCCCAGACCGAGACAGAGGCCCTCGCATCCAGTGAGTGATGTTCACACACACACACACACACACACACACACACACACACACACACACACACACACACACACACACACACACACACACACACACACACACACACACACACACACCATAACATCTCCACAAAGACAAAGGCCCTCGCATCCAGGGAGTGATGTATGCGCACGTGTACATGGTGGAAAAACGAAACACCCAACAAACTTGACAATACAGTATCTCCTCTTTCATAATAATAACCATTAGGGCTGTAACGATATTGGATCAAACCGAGAAATCGTGATACTCAAAGTCACGATACTCTATGGCAGGGGTGTCAAACTCAAATTGACTGAGGGCCAAAATCAAAATCTGGAACGAAGTCGTTTTTTTTTAATGGACTAAAATTGTGTGTACATGCACTTCATATTCATAGTTAAATTTCGCACACACTCTTTCCAGTCATATTTGTTAGTTCAAATGTATCTGCACATCCCGTGACACAAAAAATTTCATGTTCAAGTCA
The DNA here is from genome assembly GCF_034702125.1 of Engraulis encrasicolus. Taxonomy (NCBI): domain Eukaryota; kingdom Metazoa; phylum Chordata; class Actinopteri; order Clupeiformes; family Engraulidae; genus Engraulis; species Engraulis encrasicolus. Next base: position 23,338,043 of record NC_085868.1, read on the forward strand.
TGTTACGCTGTACATTAAGGTGTATGTGGGCCAACTGTAATAGATATTTGAAACGGGCCGAATAAAATGGCTTTGCGGGCCAAATTTGGCCCCCGGGCCTGAGTTTGACATCCCTGCTCTATGGTGATGTAAGGAGGCAGTATCGTGATATGCCCTTTCAAAGTTTTGTTATCCTTCATTCCGGAAAATGACGATATGATGTGATGGTGCTTCCAAGCTTCAAATGAGATACATTTTATAAATCGTGGGGTGTATTGAACCTTAATGGAGTCATCCGGTGTGAAATGGCTTATGTTGTGTTAAAACATGATGATGAGCCCTAACTTTTGCCACATACCTCGTCTCCATAGGTCCCCTACATTCTGAAGTCCGAGCGCTATTCAGAATTCCAAGAGCTAGGGGGTAGAGGTGGGGTTGGGAGGCAGGGTGGTTTAGGACCATAGGCCTCAGTGAATAAGTGTGTGTTCACTTGACATCTCATGGATCCAAGAAAAGTATGGTCTCTACTTTTTCTAATGTCTCTGGTGAAGCCTCTTTATGGTAATTTGAAGTGAGGATAATTGGCAACACCCATCTCCAGCAGTCTGAGAAAAACAAGGCACAGGGGGGCAGAACCCACATAGGCAGTAATTGAGCCGATCTTCAAAATTCTCAAGCTCAGTGGGATGTAGACATAAAAAATATGAAATGAACTGAAAAGTAAGAGCTAGATAGCTTTTTTTCAAACATTCCGTCACAATAGGAAGTTCTGAAGTACGGGTGTGTGTTGCTTGTGTTCTTTAGGTCTCATGGGCATCTTCGAGAAGAGGCGCTTCCGCAAGTTCCTGATCTTCATTGCCAACTTTGACGAGAACGACCCCAAGACCATGGAGGGCCTGGACCCCAAGAAGACCCCCATGCGCGACGTCTACAAGAAGTTTGACCTCGGACAGGACGTGGTGGACTTCACCGGACACGCCCTGGCCCTCTACCGCACAGACGAGTGAGTAATACGCATGCCTGAAATGCAGAAACGGACAAAGTGCAGTAACTACATATTTTGTCAAAATTGTGTTTAGACTTGAAATGATCTTCATTACACCTCCTTGATCTTGTGACAAAGCCGTATGGTCCAAATGTGTCCTGTTTTAGAGATATTGCTATGTCAAAGTTGCAGTTACTACAATCAGAGATATTCTATAGAGATATGCCAACATAATAGGTTTCTATGGGCACCTAACGCGACCAGGATCCGGTCTGCCTAAAGGGGCGTGTCATAATGCTCCTACAATGAATAGAACAGTCCTTAGGTCTGCCTAGGTCTGCCTAAGGGGGGCCATAATAGAACCAGGAAACAATGGGCCAATGGAACCTCTCTCTCTCTACTCTCTCTGCTACAATATCCAACCTAATGCTTTGAAGGCATTTTTCTCGGTGTCACTGCTGGTGTAGTTACTGCACTTTGCCTTTGTGGGGCAGCACTGCGAGTGTGTGTCTGTGCGTGTGTGAGAGAATATTATCAGAATAATACACTTAAAAGTTTGCTAGTGCAGTGTTTCCCAGCCTTTTTTGTTCTGCGTACCCCCTAAGCAATTTTGTCATATGATGAGTACCCCCCTCACGTATGCTATATCTATATCTGTTCCTCTATCCCAATGTGACTACAGTCCATGCATTTGTTAAAATTACATTTTTCCAAGTACCCCCTGAGGTGTGCTCGCGTACCCCTAGTGGTACACGTACCCCTGGTTGGGAAACACTGTGCTAGTGGTTTAGATTTCAAGTGGTTTGCCTTGCCTGTTGTCTCAAACACATTGACCTTGATTTATTACGCTATCGTATCTCGGAAAACGGATATAAATTGAACGTAGGTTCATTTCCGCGCAAGGCTTGGCATTTATCAAATTTCATCGTGAGTGCAGGAAAGATCATATCGCTACAGCAGGTCTGAGGCCATATATGCAGTTTTCAATTTTGGCTTGAGGTAACTACGATGGCCAACATGAGCAGCAGTTATGGCACAGCAAATCATCATAAATATATTGTAAATATATGTCTTATTAATTAACAAAAATATTGTTAAAAAGAAGGATTGTGTATCTGTGAAATTGTTCTAACCTGCGTTCAGTCTGTATCACCTTTTGTGTCAAGTCAAATCAAGTGTACTTTATTGTCAAAAACCTATGTAACAGAAGTTTGAAATTGCTTTTGACCTGTGTGTGCGCGTGTGTGTTCAGGTACCTAGACCAGCCGTGCATCGACACCATTAACAGGATCAAGCTGTACAGTGAATCCCTGGCCCGCTACGGCAAGAGCCCCTACCTGTACCCCCTCTACGGCCTCGGAGAACTGCCACAGGGATTCGCCAGGTAAGGACACACGCGTGCGCGCGCACACACATACACACAGCTACAATTAGACCTACAACTTCTACACACACGTGCACACACACGCATCCACAAATACATACACACGCACGCACACGTACACACACCCATGAATTTGCACATGCAAGTATGTTACTTGTGTGCTCATTCTTGCAAACATTATACCAATGCCATCTAGTTAGCATTACAGTACACACACACACACATACACACACACACACTAATACGTACAGAACTACATCTGTGGATTTCCAGCACATATTGATAAACATTTTTTGTCTGTTTTACAACTCTTGCAAAAACACATGGTAATGAAGGTTAATTATATCACCTCTCCATATCTTTTTTTCCATCCCTTTTTTTCTTCTACATTTCTCCCTTCATCCCTTTCTTTCCCCTTTTCCCCTCCATCTCAGACTAAGTGCCATTTACGGAGGAACCTACATGTTGAACAAGCCCATCGAAGAGATCATCTTTGAGAACGGAAAGGTTGTCGGAGTGAAGTCAGAAGGAGAGGTGAGCAAACTATAGACACACACACACAGACACACACACACACACACACACACACACACACACACACACACACACACACACATACACACACACACACACACATTATACACACACAGACACTGTCACAATAACAACCAAACCACTTAGTGCTCCACCCTTGTTTGTGTGTGCCAAGTCATATCATCCTTTAAAACCTTTGTGTGCACCCACGCGTGACGTGGAATTAATAATGCTAATGAAATGCTTTAGTCTACAGCTGGCTTTAAGTCATTTCTGACAGTCATGACAAGCTGTAATGTGTGTAATGTCTCGCTCCTCCTCCAGATTGTCCACTGAAATTACTTGATGTACTAATGTCAATTACCATTTTGTGCGTTTGTCCAACCAGATTGCGAAGTGCAAGCAGCTGATCTGCGACCCCAGCTACCTGATGGACAAGGCCAAGAAGGTGGGCCAGGTGATCCGGGTCATCTGCATCATGAGCCACCCCATCAAGAACACCAGCGACAACAACTCCTGCCAGATCATCATCCCCCAGAACCAGGTCAACAGGAAACACGGTATGACTCACTGGATTTTGTCTCAACTGGCTTTAGAATGGCCGTCTATGGGCATGTCCATATCTTTTCTCTCACTATCAATATCGCGCAATTCAAAGGTAATCATCTCATTTGCAATCAGGATGTTGAATCCCACTCACCCCACCCCCCAGGGCACACACACGCCCTGTTTGTTGTTAATGAATAGTAACGTTGTTTCTTTTTTGTGTGTGTGTAGACATCTACGTGTGTATGATCTCGTACGCGCACAACGTGGCGGCGCAGGGCAAGTATGTGGCCATCGTCAGCACCACGGTGGAGACCAACGAACCCGAGAAGGAGATCAAGCCCGCACTCGACCTCCTCGAACCCATCGAGCAGAAGTGAGTAGCACGAGTAGAAGAGGAAGAGGGAAGAGGGTTTGTGAGAGGGAAAGTGTTGGTGAAGGTGTATGAGTTTGCCGAAAGAGAGAAAAAGGCCAAGACTCAAATTCGAGTGAGGTGTTTGTGCGTCGTGCGTGCGTACTTGCATACCAGTGTGAGAGAGGGAGAAGGAGCTGAAACCTGCCCTCAATATCCCTGAGCCCATCGAGCAGAAGTGCATGTGTGAGGGAAGAATTGTGTTGGTGAGAGTGTGTGAGTGTTCCAGTGTGAGGGTGAGAACTTTTTACTTTGGTAAAATTAGTAAATACCAGTTTATTATTTAATAAATCCCACCACTGTGTGACTGACACTGCTGTGAGTGTAGCATCTTCTTTACTTGAATGTGTGTGCTGATGCTGATGTTGTGCTGTCCTGTAGGTTCGTGAGCATCAGTGACATGTACGAGCCAACTGACATGGGAACTGACAGCCAGGTAAGATAATCAAGAACCTCTCATGTGTGTTTATCTTGAAAAGACAGAAGCGTGCCATATTTCCCCCGTTTTTGGACAGCCCCTTAATATTCGCTGTTCCACCAGTGGACCGCTGTAATAGTCACTGAAAAACCTTAACTAGACTAGAGTAGAATAACTTTATTGATCCCCGGGGGGGGAATTAAGGAATTTAGTGTGTGGAATTTATACATAGTGGTACACCACTATGACTGTACGCAAGGCCGTTAGTAATACATTATCAATTGGTCATTGCCATTCCGGTAACAGCTCATTTATAACAGAGGTCATGTCTTACTGGGTTAAAGTTAGACTGGATTCATGAATTGAATTGACATTACTCTGGTTTAAGTGCAAGGTAACAAAAACGTATTAATTACATTGTTTAATGTAATCACCAAAACTATCATGGTACAATTTTTTTATATCACAAACTGGATTGGTATTAAAACTACCAGTAAACGATATGTTAACAATTTCTATGAAAGATGATGTCGTTAAACTCCTAAGAATGGCATGGAATGTCAGGAATGTTCAGTTTTTGGAATGTGATGACACCAAAATAATGTCTCCTTGACATTCCAAAAAAATGAATGACACATGACAACAATATGTCATTAATATTCCTGACATGCCATGTCATGCTTATGCATTGACACCCTTATTTAGACATATTAAAAGTATTCAACATATTTAATATTAGACATATTCAATAAAATAGTTACCAAATATGCTATGCATGTTCTCTGTCCCAGTTCAAGTTCAGAAAAGCTCATGTGCCCAGACTTTAAAGTACACATCTGTTTTCCTTGTCCCCTGCCCTCAGGCGTTCATCTCGCGCTCCTACGACGCCACCACCCACTTTGAGACCACCTGCGACGACATCAAGGACATCTACCGGCGCATGACGGGCACCGACTTTGACTTCGCCGAGATGGAGCGCAAGCAGAACGACATCTTCGGTGACGCAGCCGACCAGTAGGGGTCAGCAGAGGCCCAGAAAACAGCCCCCAACTCAACTCCAACTCCAGTCCAGTCAAAGGCAGTTAAGGCAGGCGCTATAATAATGATCATCTCCAGGCTAACCACGAAAAACAAACACAAGAGTATAACAGAAATATTAAGATGTAAAACACAAAAAAACGACAACCAACCAAAAACGAATGGGCTAGCTGATAAATCCCTTATACATATTTTTTTTCTTCGTTCTACTTGTTTTTTTGTTTTTGTTTTATTAATCTTTTTTTCTCTTTTTTTTCTTTCAGTTCTCTTTCATTTTACCATTATAACGAAGTTTCAGATTACTCAGTTACAGACCTAGCATATTTTTTTGTTGCTTTTTTGGGATTGGGGGGGGGTATAGGACACGTCATCTCCTTTCCAATCGAGGGGGTTGGGCACTGATCAGACCTAATGAGCTGTAGGTGGCGGCCTCTCACTTTTTTTTCTCACTCTCCATCTTTCTCTCGCTGTTTTTTTCTCCCTCTCTCTCTTGCTTAACGATGCCAAACAGCCAATGGTATTACTATCGAGTCCTCTGACCCTACTTAACCAGTACTTATCTTCACACTTTGGCAAGAGTTAGAGGGAGGGATAACGAGAGAGAGGTACTGGGGAGAGATCTAGAGATGGGGGGTGTTGGCCATGGAATTGTAAAGGAGAGAGGAGATACTTTATGCAGAAAAAAACCTGAAGAGGCCCCCCCTTGCCACCTATGGAAGTTAGTGGTGTAGATGTGTATGCGTGTGTATGTACGTGCGAGTGTGTGTTTGTATGCGTGTACGCAGGCGTGGGTGTTTGTAATGGTAATAGTGCTGTGCTTTCTCTTCTCGCTTCAGGATGTCGTAAAAATATGTTTCCAATGTTTCCCTCTCGAAGAAAAAAAAAAAAAAGAATAAATCACCGAATTCAGACTCTGTGAAGCTCGTTCAGCTCGGTTTTTCTGTGTACAGTCAAACCAATCACACACTGACTGCAGCAACCGTTCTGCAGAGTCATTGAAGCGGTCCGTTGCGGTCTGGCCCCGCCTCCTTACACCCGATATCGACAAACAAATAAATAAATAAACATCAAAACAAACCAATCACAGCTCAAAGGCTGCTCGCATCATGTTTCCATGGCAACCCCAGAAGCGCTGTCGTCAAGGCGAATTTCCCTAGTTTTGAGTGACGGCTCGCTTTACCGCTTCCACAGCTCGCCACCTGCACAGAGACTCGACTCTCTATGTCTATTTTGTATTGATATTATTGGCCAGAGCTGCTCACAAGCACTTAACACAGCTGCCCCCGCTCCCCCTATGAAAGGTGTACTGTATTTGTTTGTGTTCACACACACACACACATGCGTGTGCACACACACGCACACACTGTGTACCCAACAAAGGGTGTGTGTGTGTGCGCGCTTGTGTGTTGTGTGTGTTTATGGCCAGATTGTGTACTCCCTCACTCTACCTATGTAAGACACCACCCCCCCTCCCAAACAAACATGTCAGCTATTGGTATTGCTGCAGTTTGTAGAGGGGTAGGGGTAGTGTTTCGGTGAGGGGAGATGTGGGGGACGTAGGGGTTGGGAGGGCGTTTTGGGGGGGCAGATATGGTGGCAGAGTCGTGCTGTAATATCTGTGTTTGTGTTTAGAGAGGACCAAATGTCGCCTGCAGTATTGAGTTTGAGCGGAGCCCTGGTGCGGAGGCATTTAGTGTTTTTAAAGAGAGAAAAACATTTAAAAAAGCTCAATGTTGTACTAACAGGGCTCAGATGATTTCTGTACTGCAAAAATAAACATGAACTTGTGAAAAAAAATCTTGATGTTTTGAGTCGTGTTGCATTGCTCTTTACTTTGCTCTTTACCCACCATGAGAGAGGTGGATAGATTTTATTCTCTTGTAAATATGGACATGGCAATTGTTGGTGAAATTTTAAAAGGGATGACGAGTGAAAACAGTCACAGGATCTGATTTCAAGTGGACTTGGACACAGAATTTTAAGGAAGGCCTACTTGAGATTTTAATTGGGCTACTTTGTTTTACTACACAGTAAATCTAAAGTGAAAAGTAAAATTGTGCATATTTTGAACAAAGTAACTTAATTTAATGTCAAATTAAAACTGCCCTCATAGTGTACAAATATAGAGGTCCTTTGTCTCCAGGCAGCGAACTACACTTCCCAGAATGCGCCTTCCCAAATCCGAATTCCAGCGGACGGACTCCTTCAGTTTGCCCAATCCGCGTTGCTCAATCTTTTACGTCATCACTTGAACTTGAACTCGCACTTGGGCATTTCTGCGAGACGCGCCGGCTCTTAGAATAACTGGTTAGCAAGTTCTTTCAAAGTGTATTCGTAGTGAGGGTGGCGCAAATGGAATTAGCTGCAGCAAGAAGGGTTGTCATGATGGACCTCGGTAAGCAGAAATGGACCACGACAACTCGCATGACACATTTTAGGAAGGCGACGCATGTAAGCAGAACTGTTTACGCATCTGAGTGGATGCTGTCTATAAATAGGTTGCCCTAATTCAGCTACACTGAAATGTATAGACTGCATAAGCAGAGGCCTACATGAAACATAATGAATATTACAAAATAACTAGACCAAGGAGGCGTTTGCCTTTTGCGCGTAGGCTATAGCCTACATAGTAGCCTAAAGTAACACCTGGAGATAGCCCATGTCTTTCAATGAAGTAGTAGTGAAGATTGCACAGATTTGCTTTGGTCTTGGTTAAGTTCAAGTTCAGACCCCGGTGTGTCCACATTCTTTATCTAGAAGTAGGCTCTGCATTTGAATGGCGCATCATGACTTGCACAATACAACATTTGGCCACGGTCTAGAGACCCTATCTGACTTTGTTAAATCCGTACATCCCGTGCAGGAGTTTGGGCTGACCGCACCCCCATGCACGAGGCTGCGTGTTTTGGGCGAGTGTTGGCGCTGAAAGAACTGATTGACAACGGGAACCCGGTCAACATCGTAACAGTGGACAACACCACGCCGCTCCACGACGCATGCATACACGGGAACGCACACTGCGTGCGCCTGTTGCTGCAGGCAGGTGCGCAGGTGAGACAATGGACAGGACCGTCAGGCTAGACACAGAACGCACTCATACACTATAGTATTTAGTAATAGTATTTCTAATACTATTTACTCATCACTGACGATGAAGGTAGAGACATGTAAAGAAATTGAAGCGCGTTATTATGCCAGATGTGCCACAATGATGATCGTTTCCAGCTGGTGGTTGGAGCTGTACGCACCAGAAGCAAAAGTATCAACCGACGACAACAATAGAAATAGGCCTACCTCACCACTGCAGTCAAATACTCCATGTTTATTTTTTTTTATTTTATTTTTTAGCTTTTCCCTCACTTCCTATTTGTTTTCTGGCAACATATTGTCCATTTACATTTAACATTTTTTAAACTAAGAAATAACAATATATTGAAATATATTTTAGCAATATAATATTGGGCTATATAAAAAATCATGTACAGACGTGTGTGTGTGTGTGTGTGTGTGTGTGTGTGTGTGTGTGTGTGTATGTGTGTGTGTGTGTGTGTGTGTGTGTGTGTGTGTGTGTGTGTATGTGTGTGTGTGTGTTCCCAGATTGAAGTGAGGAACATCCATGGTAGCACGGCCCTGTGTCATGCCTGTGCAGTAGGGAGTGTGGCTTGTGTCAGACTGCTACTGGAATACGGAGCCAGGATCAACCCCACCCTCACCGCACTCACTGCCACTCCACTACACGAGGCCTGCAACAGAGGTGTGTGTGACCGTGCATGTCCAGAAGTGAAGTGAAAGCCCGATTGGGAAACTCCAACTCCCATTGTCATTGTGACACAGCACTCCACCGCACACAAGTGTACACTGCACTCAACGAAATTGCATTTATGCCTCACCTGTGCAAGGGGGCAGCCCCCAATGGTGCCCCAAAGGAGCAGTGCGGCGGGCCGGCACCGTGCTCAGGGTACCTCAGTCATGGAGGAGGATGGGGGAGAGCACTGGTTAATTACCAACCTGGCAGGTCGGGAGTCAAACCGGCAACCTTTGGGCTACAAGTCTAACGGCCTAACCGCTTACCCATGACTGCCCGCATTCAAACGTCTGTCTGTCTGCCATGCTAAGGGCCAAAACATACCAAGGCGGAACGGAACGGTCGCAGGGCGGACGCGGTCTTTCTGCTTAGTTTTGGCCGGCGTGCTTTTCTCTGCCTTGCACACTGACAGCGTCGGCGTGCGCGGCCAGTCCCATTCAAAACCCTCCCCACAGCTAAAGCTAGCATGCTACTTTGCCATTCATTTGAATGAGACACCGCCGGTCGCTGGCGTGAAAAATACGCTCGAGTTCTATTTTCCAAATCCAGCGCGGCGCGGAGCCGGCTCCCGCGCCGCTGACGCCCGACTACCGCCGGTTGGTGTGTAAGGACAGATAGGTTTCAATGTATTTTCACTGACGCCGGTAAAAAACGCGGCCGTTCCGCGCCGCTTTACCGCCTTGGTGTGTCAGACCCCTAACCCAGTATTAAAACTGCAAGAAATTGCAATTTTTACCATACATCAAATCCCAACCTTATCAGTACTTTCATCAATAGCTGAAGTGCTCTTGAGCAAGGAACCTAAACCCACATTTCTCGGACCAGGCACTGTATCCAAAAACCTGTACCTAAATACCTGTCGCTTTGGAGAAAAGTGTCAGAAAAGTGTAATGTAATGTAAAGTACGCATGCCACACTGACAAATGGTTTGGCCCTAGACCAAAATCCAATTATTAAATGTTGGTGCCTGTCTGTCTTGTCTTTCTGAGTCAGTCTGATTGTATTTAAAGGTTGTGAATGTACCAAGTCATCATTATACGCCTACTCTCAGTGGCGTAGTCTACGTAGAACGCAGGTATATGGAGTATTCCCACTTCTAAATTTTAGGGGCTTCAGTATACCCACTTAAAATTGATTGATCCATTGTTTAGAATAGCATAAATATATACAGTATACCCACTTCAAAAAAGTAGACTACACCGCTGCCTACTCTTAATGTTTTTGACTTCAGCTCATTCTCAAATTTGAGCCAGAGCAATCAGAGATGGCAAACTGGCTCACCCACCAGTGCTATACACGTGATATGTGTGTAGGCTTTCCCCTAGAAAGCCAAAACGCTATGGGTGGACACACAGGCAAAAAGAAAGACAGACAGACAGACAAACAAACAGACAAACCGCTAGACAGTCAGACAAGCAGACAGTCAGTCAGTCAGTCAGTCAGTCAGGCAGACATACAGACAGACAGACAGACAAGCAGTAGGATTGTACAGGTAGCTGTTAATACCTGCTAGGCATTTGCTGCCTGTCGCACCTCCTCCGGTGCCCATGGGTCAGCGAGAGAAAATAAGACTTGTGACACAAACATCTTTATTGTATCAATTAATAGGCAAACATAGGGAATACACATTCATAATGCATGCTCAGTCAGTCAGTCAGACAGACGGACAGACAGGGTTATTGCATTCCCTGTTGTCTGGAACGCCACATAATGATGTAACTGACTGTGCCCTGTACCAGAGACGGTCTTATACGAGACGGATCACTCATGAAACCTTCCATAGGAATGAACGGGAGCATTTGGCTACACGAACATGGCGTTTGCCGGCGTCACTCCCACCTGTCCGGTAACGAGAGCCAATTGCTTGCTGAGCTGCGCTGTCACTTATCCAATCATCTCGACGCCTCGACGCAAGTGCAAACGTAAACCTTTACGTCTGCTCGTACCTAATCGGTTTGTTTGGCGGCCATGTGGTTTGTTTGCCGTCCATGGAAACTTCATTGGGCAGAGAGCGCAACTCGACCATTAATCACCTTTCGGCGCGAATCCAAAATGCAGGTGCAGGACAAAGGGACAGATAATCACGGAAACAAAAACGGCCGTGTGCATACATGTGCACACCCATTGTGGTTTTTCTTATGGGTGAAAACAAATAAGTAAGAAAAAGCAAAACGGGAGCAAGTTTTGAGGTAGGCCTAGGCTATTTCATTAATTTACTCAATAGCCCTTTTTTTATTTACTTATGAGCAGGGACGACAATTGTGCTTACTGCTTAGGCTATCAGAAAATAAATCCAGTGTTCTTTTCTGTACAATGACCGAAGAATGGATGCCTGTTTGACAGCCGGCCAGAAGAGGTGAAGTCAATGCAACTTGCTCCCACCGGCCGCAAAACGGAGCGTTGTCGTGGAATGTTGCGCATGCGCAGTTCAAAAATATCTTAAAGGAAAACGCTGTTTTAAGTGTTTCTTTCATGTATGCGGTCATTCTAAGACTGCCATTAGAACCCGTTTTTCATTGTGATTCCAACCATATGAGTTGTGTATGGCTGTGTTGTCCCATTGTCACACACATTATTTCTCTCATTCATTCTTATATACCCCATCACTGACTAATCTCAAATAGTCAGTTTGAGGCGTAGCCAATATGGCCGCCGAGTGATGGGACTTATGGGAACAGACTTTGCCTGTACCCACTGCGAAAGCTGAGTAAAGTATGTGCCATCATTGACTAAACCAGACTGAAATCAGACTGTGTGTGTGTGTGTGTGTGTGTGTGTGTGTGTGTGTGTGTGTGTGTGTGTGTGTGTGTGTGTGCGCGTGCGTGCGCCCACAGGAAACTCTGAGTGTGTGCGGCTGTTGATCTCCAAAGGAGCAGAGCTAGAATCCTACGATGTCCACACGGGCACCCCACTACACACTGCCTGTGCCAAGGGGAACACACACTGCGCATTTGAGCTACTCAACGCAGGCAAGTGTGTGTGTGCGTGTGTGTGTGTGTGTGTGTGTGTGTGTGTGTGTGTGTGTGCGTGTGTGTGTGTGTGTGTGTGTGTGTGTGTGTCCGTCCACCTGCCAATGTCGAGTGGATAACACTTTATAATACTGAGTCCTTGTTGTCATGACCAATTTGCTTAAACATTTGATGTTGGATGCTGTGTATAATTCAGCATTAACCCGGGCGCCTGTACAAAATGTTCACCCCCAAGGTGACGGGTGGGTTGACATATTTCACCTGCCAAAGGCCAAATTCACCCGTCGGTAACACTATAATACTGACTCCTTGTTAAGAATTAGTTATGCATTTGTTAAGCATTATTAAAACCTTAGATAACCCTTTGTAAAACATTTGTTAAACATTAACCCTTCATCATATCTGTCGTGGAAGGATTGGCAAAGGATGAATGGTTTCTGTATCATTTGCCAATCCTTCAACGACTCTCTCACACACATGTATCAGTATGTATCAAAAACCATTAACAGTGTACGTTAATGTGTAAGTAATGGGAAATAGTAAAGAGATAATGGATACCTGCCACATACCTACCTGCCACAGTGACTGGTGGGGAAAATGTTTCAGTTCCATCCCTGGTGTGTGTGTGTGTGTGTGTGTGTGTGTGTGTGTGTGTGTGTGTGTGTGTGTGTGTGTGTGTGTGTGTGTGTGTGTGTGTGTGTGTGTGTGTGTGTGTGTGTGTGTGTGTGTGTGAGAGAGAGAGAGAGAGAGAGAGAGAGCGAGCAGTGAGGGGTGTCATGGGGTAAATGGGGTCATTCTGAACAGGGTTCAAAAACAGGAGCTACTGTGTGTACTGTATGTCGGGTGCCTATGAACTTGCCTTCTACTAGCTGAGAAATGTCAACAGCACCATGCATCATGTTCTTTCTATGTCTCTACCCATGTCCTATACCCCGTTCTTGAGGCCCACTGTGAAAACTCAAAAGACTCACACACACACACACACACACACACACACACACACACACACACACACACAGGTACAACTGGAGCTGCGATTGAGAAATGTGTGTGTGTGTGTGTGTGTGTGTGTGTGTGTGTGTGTGTGTGTGTGTGTGTGTGTGTGTGTGTGTGTGTGTGAGAGAGAGAGAGAGAGAGAGAGAGAGAGAGAGAGAGAGAGAGAGAGAGAGAGAGAGAGAGAGAGAGAGAGATAGAGATTTATGGGATTCAGATTGGGAAATCATCCCAGATCAGATTCAACCCTGACTGCCTATGTACACATCACATCACCCCCCTGGCTGCAATACATCCCAGAATAGTCCCATCGTCTGACTCCCAGGAGCTAGCGCACAGTAAACATATCAGATTTCACAACACGGTCCTACATTTTTATGAGACCAGTAGTCGGACATAGACAGGGCCGGATTAACACACAGGCTAGATATGGCTGCAGCCTAGGGCCCCCCACATGCCAGGGGGGGCCCTGATTGGCGAAAAGTTTTTTTAAAAATCATACAATATTGAACAAGATACAATATTAAAAAAAAAACATCTGTCATGTTGGCAGACTTATCCTTAATTCCTAGCTCGTAATTATGATACTGTCGATGTAAATTTGTTGCGAAATTTGCCTTCCGGGGGGGGCCCACAGCAAGCTGTAGACTAGGGGCCCCAGACCATTTTAATGCAGCCCTGGACATAGATTGCTGTTTACACTCTCATTCGTTTTTCAACACTTACTGCTTCAAAGTCAATGTCAAAATAGTTCTTAGAGTAATGTATGTGTTATTATTATTAAAAAGGACTGAATGAAAGAATGAAACTCGTGAAATGAAGTTAATAGATGAATGTTAATTGACAATTGCAATTGAGTATTCTTAAAAATATATCCAAATGTAGGTCATACATAGAATGTAAAAACCACAGTGCATTTACTGTATACAACACATCTTAGACATCTAATCTATCCTACATAAAACAACTGAGTGTGCTATTTGAATCTTAATGCAAACAATTGTTGCACATGGGGCAGACAACAGAGTATATGCTACTGTATCATACTAAATTACCTACCAAAGTAGCTAGTGACACTATTACATTAATAACCACAGCCAAGTTTTTACCAGCATTTGACTGGTTGGCAGGAACTAATGTCCTACATAGTATCATTCTGCCGCATCACTTTTAAACTCATTGACCAGGCAGCAGTGTTGAATGCCAAGAGTCTGCCTTTGCCCTTGCAAAACCACGCCCTTGCGGCAGCATGATTTGAATGACCGTTAGGTTTAGGGCAGGGTCTAGAGCTAAGCGACCGTGTCGATGTGACACGAGATCGGTATGCCATTGGCATCCAACTTTGCCGCCTGGTCAAATGGCATTGAAAAAAAACACAGCAGGGGTATGAGGCTGCACTGCGATGCGATGTCAGGCCCTGCGAGAGACAGCGCCCCAGGGATAGGGATTGGGAAAGAGGAGGATTCAGCATGTCATGTCCCCTGAGAACAGTGGTTCACAACCTTTTTTGAACAAATGCCCCCTTGGCCTCATCACAAGCCTCCCAATTTCCCCTTTACCTCATCATGAGCCTGACAACCCCCCCCCTTTGTATTAAACATTTAAATGGACTAATGCCCCCCAATGGCAACTAAGCATCTCCCCCCCTCAGCTGTATCCTTCTCAACGCCCACCTAGAGCTCCCCAACGCCTCCTGTGGGGCTGTACTGCCCCTGTTGAGAAAACACTACTACATTAACACTACTACACTACTACATTAATCTGGCTCTGCAGGGCCGCTGACTGCTTTCACTAGGCCCGGTACAAAAAAAAAGGACTGTCCCCTCTCAATACAATATGATGGAGTGGCAATCCCCTGGGCCCCCCGTCTCCCTGTGTCCGGGACAGCTTAACCTTTTTTTCCCCCTTGTCGCTGTTGTACAACTAGGAGCTTAGCCTGTTATAGATACGAATACTCAGGAGGCGGTTTCACATGCGTGCATACTTTACTGGGTAACATCATTCCACTGTACACAACAGTCGGTGGACCGGCGGCCCAGTTTCCACCCAATAATAATCTTGTATCCTCTGTCTCCTAGGAGCTAATGTGGAGGCCTCCAACTTCCATACCACTGCCCTGCACCACGCTGCACGGTCCGGGTCAGCTGACCTCATCGAGCTACTGGTTCAGTTCGGGGGTGACGTGTACACCAGCGACAACCTGAACATGAGACCCCTGGACTACACTGACCCCGACTCCCCAGCACGACTCGCTCTGATCCATTACCTCAGTAAAAAACACACACACACACACACACACACACACACACACACACACACACACACACACACAAATACAAACACATGACTGTCTGATCCACTGCCTCAGTGAGTAAAAACACACGCACACGCACACACACACACACACACACACACACACACACACACACACACACACACACACACACACACACACACACACACACACACACACACACACACACACACAACTCTCTCTGCTACATTACCTAAAAAAACAGACACACACACAAATACAAACACACGACTCAGTCTGATACACTACCTCAATGAATAAAAAAAAACATACAGATACACACAAATACAAATGCAAATACAAACACAAACACACAACTCACTCTGATCCACTACCTCAGTGAGTAAAAAACACACACACACAGACACACAGACACACACACACACACACACACACACACACACACACACACACACACACACACACACACACACACACACACACACACACACACACAGAGAGAGATTGGTTAGACTTGATTTCATCTGACTACTGTGTGGTTTAAGTATGGTGCTTCATGTCTTATTGACTGGATATTGTGGTGTGTGTGTGTGTGTGTGTGTGTGTGTGTGTGTGTGTGTGTGTGTGTGTGTGTGTGTGTGTGTGTGTGTGTGTGTGTGTGTGTGTGTGTGCGCGCGCGTGTATGTACATGTTTGTGTTTCCAGGCGTCCCTCTGTCTTTGCAACAGCTATGCAGGATCCGAGTGAGGAGACGTTTGGGTACCAGAGCTCTGGAAGTCTTACCCCAACTTGGCTTGTGTCAGCCCATTTTGGACTACCTCTGTTATAAATAATGCACGCGCACACACACACACACACACACACACACACACACACACACACACACACACACACACACACACACACACACACACACACACACACACACACACACACACACACAAACACTGCTCACACGCTACTGATCTTCGTTTCCTAGTGAAATGTGCCTAAAGTGTATAGGCTATGTAAATAATAAATATTTTGCTGTGCTGTGGATGTTTCTATGTGAATTGTGGTGACTTTGAATACTGTTTAATAAAGCTGAAAAGTAAATTTTATGATTACCGATTCTGACCGACTTGCTTTGTGTATCTTTCAATTCAATACAATTTCAACTTATTAGGGACCATGTATAATTAATTCACAATTAATTACGTTATTGAGTTTGAGCGGAGGCAAGTTTTTTTAATTAAGAGAGAAAACGTTTTATAGGGTATGAAATATTTTTCAGTAGTTAATTTGGTGGTTGGTGGATCTTCTCCATATCCACCATTTTCAATTACCAGAAATAGGTATCTTTGACTGCAAAAACGTATTCTACTTTGGTCATGACTGTAAATATTACTTTATTATTACGTAAAATAAAAATGTAAAATGAAATGATCAAATTTGTGAATAGGTGGCACACATTTTGAAAATAAACAACTAAAATTACTCCAGGCAGCTCATATGATTCTGTACTGCTGTTTCATTTGTCTGTCTGTCTGTCTGTCTGTCTGTGTGTGTGTGTGTGTGTGTGTGTGTGTGTGTGTGTGTGTGTGTGTGTGTGTGTGTGTGTGTGTGTGTTAAGTGCAGTTCTTCAACTTTGCTCTTTCCCCTTATCAGAGTATGGGGCTTGTGGCACACAGATTTTACTCTGTAGGCCTAAATGGACAATATAAAAAGTGTTAGTGGAATGTTACAGTTATGATTAACTAAAACTGCAACATAACCAGATGTCAAGAACACTTTGGGCATAGAATTGTAAGTGTACCATGATGTTCTCTGAATGTTGCCAAAAAGCAGTGGCTTCTCAGATCACAACTTAAAAGTAAAATACTGTAGCCTAGTAGTGTACTTTTGAATGAAAATGGAAACATCATCCCTTAATTTACTGTCAAATTAAAACTCTCCTCTCATCACTCTTAATAAAAACACTGTGAGGTTCCTCTTCATCCACTTGAGGCATGAGACTTCCCAGAACTTCCTAGAAAGCGCCTGCCCACATGCGAATGCCATTGCGCGTCTCTCTCACGTTGCCCAACCGGTGTTGTTGCTCAACGTCTACATCATCGCTTGCGCGCTTTAACTTGAACTGGGACATGGATATTTCTTATTCAAGCCCCGCCGGCTCTTGGAAAATAACCGCTGACTGAGTTCTTTGCAGTGCGTTTGTGGTGATAAATAGCGTGAAGGATGCCACAGATGAAGTTATCCGCGGCGCGAAGGTGCATCATTATGGATATTGGTAAGAAACTGGACCATAACATCATTCCGAAACATTTGGGGAAATTCACGCATGTCCACGCATTTGTTTTGCCTTAGAAAAACTGTAAGCCCCATGGCGCACCAAGCATGATTTGCGAATTACAACCTGAGTTGACCACATAGCCTAGGCCTAAACAATATAGATAAACTATATCTAACGTTACCACATCCCTGCAGATATTTCGGCGGACAGTACCCCCATGCATGAGGCAGCCCACCGGGGGCGAGTGTTGGCGCTGAAGCAGCTGATCGACAACGGAGACCCCGTCAACATCGTCACGGTGGACAACGCCACGCCGCTCCATGACGCGTGCATACACGGCAATCCACACTGCGTGCGCCTGTTGCTCCAAGCAGGCGCGCAGGTGAGTCCAGTAGAGTAGAGTGACTTTATTGATCCCCGGGGGAAAGTAAGGTGTCCTGTAGCCATTGTGCAAAAAACTTGAGGTAGACAAGAGGATCGCATGACCAAGAATGACAGTATCCGGGCTTGACTGCCACCTGCCAGCCGGCCAAAAGCAGGGTAACACTTGGCAGCAGTGGTTAGAAATCATTTCAGGGCCACTAGCCACTTTGGCAGGTTGTTTTTTTCTTTTCTTAGGTAGGCTATGGCATATATCAGAATATTTTTTTGAGTGTTCCCTGTCAATCAAATCAAAAGGTCCTGCTGTTTGCTAGTTGTCTGCTGATGTTGCATAAACTTTTGGATGTTTTTGGGAATAAATAAAAATGTTTTTTGAGATGTAAACAAACTGCTGCCCCATTACAATGACCAGGATCTTGGAAAAGGCTGAAAAACCTCAGGTAGACAAGTCCATGGCAAGTACTGCAGGGTAGTGTGAGCATTACAACTGCATGTTGAAATTGGCTGAAGTTATCTTTTAATGTCATGCCCTGGAGAGGATGTATGAATAACAAGCTGGAAGTAACCACCCAATGCCCATATACAAATGTCACTTTTCTATTACTTACAAATATTATTCACACATGTCAGTCACTGACAACAGAGAGCTATTTTGGTATCATGTAAACAAATCTAAGCTTGCCAAGGCTTGTTGATTTGCCATAGTGTTTGTTTATGATGTTCAGACAGTTACAAAAATAGCATACAACTGCAGCGATGGGGAATCTGGATTCAGAGGCTGCAATCCAGTGGCACATATTCCAGGTTTTACATGTCCAAGTTCAAACAGGGCAAAGGGACAGGTAAAACCAGGTCATTTGGAATATGTGGCACTGGATTTTAGCCTCTCAATCCAGATTGGTGTTCGAAACTATATGAAGCAACACAGTTTGAGTCACAGCGAACTTATGGGGTTTAAATCCTGCACCATGGAGTCAAATGAAATGAAAGTCAAAAATGTAAAATGAATGCAATGCAAGTCAAGTCAAGTCAAATCCAGTAATGAATGTCAAAAGTGAATCCCTCAACTGTGAAATTTAAATGTAAAAACAAATAACTTGTCTTCAGTGTGCAGTATAAAACACAAGTATTTAAATATTTCTACTGGTCCTTTTCTGTACGTCTGTGTGTGTGTGTGTGTGTGTGTGTGTGTGTGTGTGTGTTCCCAGATTGACGTGAGGAATATCCATGGTAGCACGGCCCTGTGTCATGCCTGTGCAGTAGGAAGTGTGGCTTGTGTGATGCTGCTACTGGAATACGGCGCGAAGATCAACCCCACCCTCACCGCACTCACTGCCACACCCCTACACGAAGCTTGCAACAAAGGTGTGTGTGTGTGTGTGTGTTGCGTGTGCACACGTGTCTGCACTGAGAAATCCTTAACCCATGCCCCCCCAAAATCAAAATCTGTAAATCATTATCTTTTTGTTAGATTCTTACCATATCTAGTCTCATTTAATGATGTCACTGACTGTATTGTGTCTTGGTGTACGGTCATGGACTGAATAGAATATTGTATACCCACAAGGAACTTGGACTGAATTGAGTGTGTGTGTGTGTGTCTGTGTGTGTGTGTGTGTGTGTGTGTGTGTGTGTGTGTGTGTGTGTGTGTGTGTGTCTGTGTCTGTGTCTGTGTCTGTGTGTTTCCACAGGAAACTCTGAGTTGGTGCGACTCTTGATTGGCAGGGGTGCTCAGTTAGAGACCTACGATATCCACACAGGCAGTCCGCTCCACACAGCCTGTGCCAAGGGGCACACAGAGTGCGCATTTGAGCTGCTCAATGCAGGTGAGTAGAAGTAGCCTACATGAATACAAGAATGATGTGGAGTGTGTGTGCGTGTGTGTGGGTAGGGCGGAAGGGGGGAGGGGTCTCCGGTCTTATCCCATGTGTGCAAAAGTAGGCCTATTGCATGTAACTCTCTCTCTCTCTTTCTCTCTCTCGCTCGCTCGCTCCCCGGATCAGATTCAAACCTGTTTACATCACCACCTGCATAGGCCTACATCCATAGAATAACGTAAACATATCAACTTTCATAACACAGTCATACACGTCAATGGTGCCAGATTGATCACTGTTTATCCTTTCATCGCACATGGTGTTAAAGTTTAAAAAAATAATAAATAGAAATGCAGAGAGTGCAGACCTCCACCAAGGAAGCTCTTTGATAGAATATTTGACTATGATACACCCTATTTTTTTCAAGTCTTTCTGCCTTTTGTTTTTTTTAGAGTTAGAAACTGGAATGTCAAAATTCACCCTATCCCACAATGGTGAGGAGTCTTTTAAATCCTGGTTCTGGTTCGCGATCCGTGTCACCACCAACATTTAATCACTTGTTACATTTGTCATTTCCAACAACTCAACAAAATGTCACCAAAATCCATTCATAACTTTTTGAGTTATCTTGCTGTCAAACAAACAAAGAAAACAGACAAGCAGACGGACAAACAAACCAACATGACCGAAAACATAAACCTCCTTGACAGAGGTAATAAGAAGCAAAGTTATATTACAGGCTATTGGTCACAGCCTCTGGAGAAATGTGGGGGTAAGATCAGGTCATGGAGGGAGGAAGGGTTTGACAAGGGTGGGGGCCGCTGGGGGGGGAGGCGGGGGGGGGGGGGGCGGAGTGGTACAGATTCTAAGGGCCCAAGCACTGATAGGGGCCCTTAAGGGGGCCCAAGCACTGATAGGGGCCCTTAAGGGGGCCCAAGCACTGAGAGGGGCCCTTAAGGGGGCCCAAAATTCGAATCTTTCATGGGGCCCAACATTTCTGGCAGCGCCCCTGTTCACAAGGGTGGGGGATTGAACCTGCAACCCTGTGATCTACAGTCCAACTGCCTAACACAGTGTTTCTCAACCTTTTTTGTCTCATATACCCCCTTATCCTTTTCGATGTGCCATGAGTACCCCTTTACGCATGTTTAACCCCTTAAGGCGCGGCTTTATAAATTCATTGTTACCAGTATGGTAATGACCAAGTTGTGGTGCATTACTAAAGGGCCTGTTTTGTGTCACAGTATTGTAGTGCTATGGTAGTTACATTTCAATGTCTATTACAGCGTGCCACTGGAGGTACGGCGCGCATTAAGGGGCTACCATCACTTTTTCTATCCCAGTGTGACTGCTCCATGCATTTATTAAAATCACATCGCTCCAAGTACCCCCTGTAGTGTGCTTGCGTACCCCTAGTCTACCAATACAGTACCAGCAGCTTGCTACATAGCCTATTTTTGAAAGACAGTATTTTTCCCGTCACATTACACGTCTCACGAACGACTGCCACTCCACTCGAGATCGACTGTTTAGCCCGCGATCGACTGGTTGGGCACCCCTGCCCTGGTGGTACACGTACCCCTGGTTGGGAAACACTGCCCTAACACACCAATATCCTCCGTCTCCTAGGAGCTGATGTGACGGCCTCCAACTTCCATACCACAGCCTTGCACCACGCTGCACGGTCCGGGTCAGCTGACCTCATCGAGCTGCTCATGGAGTTTGGAGGTGATCTCTATGCCAGCGACACCAAGAACAAGAGACCACTGGACTACACCGCCCCCAACTCCCCTGCACGCCTTACTCTGGCCCAATACCTCAGTGAGAAAAAGCATTGCACACACACACACTCACAGGCAAGCACTCGCTCTCGCTCTCGCTCTCTCTCTCTCTCTCTCTCTCTCTCTCTCACACGCACGCACGCACGCGCGCACACACACGCACGCACACACACACACACACACACACTCTCTCTACACTCTCTCTCTCTCTCTCTCTCTCTCACACACACACAAACACACAAACACACACACCTCATCCTACAATATCCAGCCAGCGAGCGCGTCCGCGCGCACACACAAATCCATATAAATTGATCTATACAAATCATTGATGTTTGTCAAAATCTGTCTGTTTGTAATGCAGTGCATTATTCAATGCAATCTGATCTGCTCATTTCATCTGACTACTGTGTGTGGTCACGTCATGCGGTTATGAGCATCATGTTTTATTGACTGCAACCCCCCTTTCACTCTCCTGTGTGTGTGTGTGTGTGTGTGTGTGTGTGTGTGTGTGTGTGTGTGTGTGTGTGTGTGCGTGTGCGTGTGCGTGGGCATGTACATGTTTGTGTTTCCAGATGCCCCTCTGTCTCTGCAGCAGTTATGCAGGATCCGAGTGAGGAGAACTTTGGGCACCAGAGCTCTGGAGGTCTTACCCCAGCTTGGCCTGTGTCGCCTCATTTTGGACTATCTGTGTTATAAATAACTTACGGAAAATACAGAAATACTTTATTATGTACACTTTAAATATACTTACACATTTTTATAAAATGCTTTTTTTTTACAAATAAAATCCAAAAACACACTTCACCACATCATATGCACACACAAAACACACACATGCACACACATGCTGTTAATGAGCCCACTGTAAATAAATATTTGCTGTGTTGAATATGTTTTCATGTGTGAAAGTTGCTGTGACTTTGAATATAATAAACTTGTACAAAAAAAGACTACAGAAAATAAAAGGGGATTCCCAAACTTTCCAACTGGTTCTGTCTCTCTTGGAGTAGTTACTGAGAAAAGAGAACTACATTTCCTGTTTCTCCAAACGTCATCAACAGGTCCAAAATAAGCGCGACCACGTGATCACTCGCGCCGCAGATGTAAACACGCGCGACCCTTATGGGGTTCGTTTATTTTCCGTCCATTTCAGAGGGAATTATTTCAACAAAAATCGCGAAATAGGGAAGAAACAATGCAGGTGGAGGTTGAGAGTCCTCGGCCGTACTTCTTCGGTGATATCGGTGAGTTATTCTACACTGGATTACAAGAAACCCTAGCTGGAAGAAGAGGGCATGGTACAGACTGAAGTGGTGCATGACATTTTGCACGCTAATAGCTACTTGTCGTGCCTGTACACCTTGTGTGCATAGCAGTGGTAAAAATCTTATTCTTGCATTTTGACTTGATGTCATCCATGGACGCTTTTGCTTCCTAATTCATGGTTACCTTAGCAAGCTGGTGGCAGACCTGAGAGTTCTCCCTCAGCTGTCTTGTAGAATTTTATTGAAAAGATGATTCATGAGTTTGTCGTCTACAGTATGCGTATTCGATCACACTGTCACGACATTCGGCTATTTTTATATCACAGATTATCCCAAATCCGTCCAGCCCCAATTGGTGAAAGTGCAAGTGCGCCCTCTAGAATTGATCTCCATTTAATGATATTATCTCCTTAACCCGTAGGCTGCTGGTCCGAGCGCACCGAGGTGCACAAGGCAGCTTACGGGGGAGAGGCGACTCTTCTTCAGCGGCTCATCCAGAATGGCGCCTCCGTCAACATAGTGGCGGTGGACTCGGTGACGCCGCTGCACGAAGCTGCCATTCGCGGGCAGACCGAGTGCGTGCGCTTGCTCCTGGACGCAGGTGCTCAGGTGAGTGCTAGACCCATGGAGGTAGATATGTTCTACCTCTATGGCTTGGCCAGTCTAAAGGTTATTAAATTGCACACTCGTCTTCCTTTCACGATGATGAAGTCCCAATGAGGCGGCATGATTGATGTTGCAGGAAGTTTTTTTTCCCCGTTCCAAAATTGAAATAGAAAATAGCTTTCCCAAACTCCCTTTCCAGGCTCCCTTCAGTGATTCAATTTGTACCTTCTACATAGAGTTATCTGTGTAGTAATAATAGCCTACTGCAACTACTACTGGCGTAGGCCTAGTCATATGGTGTTTAAAATAACCCAACACATCCCCTCCCCATTACTTTTCATTGCTTCATCAAAGAGTGAGAACAGTGAGAACATGCAAGCTGTTTGCGATACACAAAGCTGGCATGTACAGTCAGGCTGAGTGGGTGTGCTTGCTGCATGTGTGTGTGTGTATGCGCGGCGTATGTTGACAGGTAGATGCGCGTAATAGAATTACTAAGTGTGTGTGTGTGTGTGTGTGTGCGGCCGGCTGGCATGTGTGTGCGCGCGCGCGTGTGTGTGTGTGCGGCCGGCGTATGTTGACAGGTAGATGCGCGTAATAGAATTACTAAGTGTGTGTGTGTGTGTGCGGCCGGCGTATGTTTCCAGGTAGATGCGCGTAATGTGGACGGCAGCACCCCTCTGTGTGAGGCGTGTGCGTCGGGGAGCTCGGAGTGCGTACAGCTGCTGCTGGACCGGGGGGCAAAGGTCGACCCCTCCCTAACCTCGCGCATCACCACACCCCTGCTGGAGGCCTGCATCAGCGGTCAGTGTGTGTGTGTGTGTGTGTGTGTGTGTGTGTGTGTGTGTGTGTCTGCGCCTGTGCGTGCGTGCGTGTGTGTGCATGTGCGTGTGCATGTGCGTGTGTGTGGGTTTCCACCAGTGTTGCCTGTGTGTGTGTGTGTGTGTGTGTGTGTGTTTATGTGTGTGTTTATGTGTGTGTTTGTTCTCATCCCCAGTCTGACCTCACCACCGCATCACCAAACCCCTGCTTGAGGCAGTGTGTGTGTCAGTGTGTGTGTGTATTAGGTCAAGCTATCTTGAATATGTTTGTAATATCGTGTGTGTGTGTGTGTGATATCAGGCAGTGCAGACTGTGTCCAGATGGTGATTGACAGAGGCGCGTGTCTGGACACGTTTGACCTGTACCACGGCACACCTCTGATCGTCGCCTGCACCAACTCAAACGTGGACTGTGCCAAAGCTTTACTTAATGCAGGTGAGTAATACAGTAGACACAGACTCAAACAAATATCTACGCGGGAAACGTCACCATCGTAACACATGTATAAGTAAACAAAAGCTCAGTTAGCTCTGATGAACGTGGAAAACAATGGGTCAGAAACAATTCTCAGATGTATAGCGTCTGGTAGTCAATAAGTTGCAATAAACATGTAATTTAATGTAACAGAATACAACCATACAGCTCATGAATATGAATGTAAATACAGTGCCCTCCATAATTATTGGCACCCCTGGTTGAGATGTGTTTTTTAGCTTCCAATTATTTTATTTTTTTTCTAAATAATATGGGACCTTAATGGAAAAAAAGAGAAAAATCCAACCTTCAATACAAGTGCATTTATTCAGTGGGGAAAAAATCCCACATAAAGAAATAATTATTTGACATCAAATAATGTGTGTCACAATTATTAGCACCCCTGGTGTTAATATTTTGTACAACCCCCTTTTGCCAACAAAACAGCACCTAATCTTCTCCTATAATGTTTCACAAGATGGGAAAAGACAGAAAGAGGGATCTTCAGCCATTCCTCTGCAGAATCTCTCTAAATCATCCAGAGACCTGGGTCCTCTCCTCTGTACTCTCCTCTTCAGCTCACCCCACAGGTTCTCAATGGGGTTGAGGTCAGGGGACTGAGATGGCCATGGGAGGAGCTTGATTTTGTGTCTGGTGAACCATTTCTGTGTAGATTTGGCCATATGTTTAGGGTCATTGTCTTGCTGAAAGACCCAGTGACGACCCAGCTTCAGCTTTCGGGCAGAGGGCAACAGATTTTGATTTAAAATGTCCTGGTATTTCAAAGCATTCATGATGCCATGCACCCTAACAAGGTTCCCAGGGCCTTTGGAAGCGAAACAGCCCCACAGCATCACTGACCCACCCCCATACTTCACAGTGGGTATGAGGTGCTTTTCAGCATGCGCATCTTTCGTGGTACGCCAGACCCACTTAAGAGTGTTTGTTGCCAAAAAGCTCAATCTTGGTCTCATCTGACCAAAGCACACGGTCCCAGTTGAAGCCCCAATACCGCTTGGCGAACTCCAGACGCTTGCGTTTATGATTGTGAGTGAGGAAAGGTTTTCTCCGTGCATGCCTCCCAAACAGCTTGTTGGCGTGTAGACAGCGCCTGATGGTTGATTTGGAGACTTTGTGACCCCAGGATGCTACTATTTGTTGTAATTCTGTAACAGTGAGCTTTGGAGATCTTTTGATTTCTCTTACCATCCTCCTCACTGTGCGTGGTGGCAAAATAAACTTGGGTCCTCGTCCAGGCTTGTTTACCACTGTTCCAGTTGTTTTGAACTTCTTAATTATTCCTCTCACAGTGGATATGGGCAGCTGCAGTTGAGTGGCAATCTTCTTGTAGCCTCTGCCTGACCTGTGAAGGTCGACGCACATCTGCCTAACTTGTATGCTGTGTTCCTTTGTCTTTCCCATGTTTAAGAGTGGATAAGAGAAATGGCCTCGGTGTCACGTCATATTTATACCCCAGGGAAACAGAAAGTGATGAATTACTAATTAAATGTTCCTACATACTCTGGTAAACTTTGTAAACTACTGTAGAAATGACAGAAATGCTTCAATTATATTTATTTCCTGGGAATTGTTAAGGGTGCCAATAATTGTGGAACAGGTGATTTAATGAAAAATAATTATTTTTCAGTCAGGGATTTTTTTATTTTCTTACAATTCATTTGAGTTGAAGGCTACATTTTCCTACAATTTTCAGTGTGACAGTATTCTTCTGCAATAAACACTGAATTTATTTTAAGGCTTTTAACACATCTCAACCAGGGGTGCCAATAATTATGGAGGGCACTGTACAATACACAACTCACATTTAGAAACTGGTGCTTGTGTGTGTGTGTGTGTGTGTGTGTGTGTGTGTTTGTGTGCCTGTGCGTACGTATGCGTGTGTGCATTTGTATGGTTGCATGTGTGGGTTTGCCCAATTGTGTGTGTGTGTGTGTGTGTGTGTGTGTGTGTGTGT